>NW_003314303.1:858643-906104 GCF_000143415.4 Selaginella moellendorffii | reverse complement strand
TAAACACTTGGTCCAAGTGCTCCACGTGTCCGATCCCATGATCGACACCCTAAGGTATCACCGACGTACCGGCCTGTTACGCTAAGGCCATGCCCATTTACCTTGGTCACATTGGTGGTCCAACACCACTTGCATCACAGTCTTGGCTCTCCAAGACTGGGCCAACCATCCATGAGTGGTCATCTCAAATCCACTCCTTAGCATCCTTAGGATGCCCACCGACACGGGGAACAGCCTTCCCCAATGTCCCTCTGTCAGTCCCCCCTAAGTCCCTTTCTGCCCCTGGCCGTGTTTGCCAACACTGCCACTGGATCGAGGCCCACAGGCCCGACCACTAAGTCCCACGGTCCTCTGGAACTTCCTCACCACACGACTGTGTCCTTGGTCATTACCCCAGAGGACTACTCCTCTTCCTTTCCACAGTCTGGGCCTTTGGGACAACATTTCGGAACACCGTGGCCTTACGCGAGCCACCTGGGTACTCTCCCCACCTTCTGCCCTTGGGTGCTCTAGCCATGGGCTTAGAGCGAGGTTCCGTTGAGCCACACCTGGTATCCAAGTAGGTAGTGCCACCCACACTTGGACTGGGAGCATCGGCCAGTCGATCTCCCGGGGGAACTAGAGCCGGCTCTTGAACACTTCACCAAGCTACCCCGCTTGTCGGTCCGTATTCACTCTAGTCTTGGACTTCCCAGTGGTCAGTTCATCACCCAACACTGGGTCTGGCCTTCCTGGGCCAAACTGGCCTTTCCTGGCCAAACTGGCTCCACTGCAGTCCTCCCCCCTACTATACTTTTGGAGCTCACCAAACCCCCCAGGGTCTGGGAGACGAACGCTTTGGGCTTTCACCCTCTCAGGCTCCGGACTCGGACTCGGACTCGGACTCGGACTCGGATTCAGACTCGGACTCGGGCTCGGGCTCAGTCTCGGCCTCGGCCTCGGTCTCGGTCTCGGTCCCGATCTCGGTCTCGGTCTCGGTCTCGGTCTCGGTCTCGGTCCCGGTCTCGGTCTCGACTTCGGACTCCATCTCGGACTCCATCTCGGACTCCATCTCGGACTCCATCTCGGGTCCATCTCGGGTCCATCTCGGACTCCATCTCGGACTCCATCTCGGGTCCATCTCGGACTCCATCTCGGACTCCATTTCGGGTCCATCTCGGACTCCATTTCGGGTCTATCTCGGGTCTATCTCGGGTCCATCTCGGACTCCATCTCGGACTCCATCTCGGGTCCATCTCGGGTCCATCTCGGACTCCATCTCGGACTCCATCTCGGGTCCATCTCGGACTCCATCTCGGACTCCATTTCGGGTCCATCTCGGACTCCATCTCGGACTCCATTTCGGGTCTATCTCGGGTCTATCTCGGGTCCATCTCGGACTCCATCTCGGACTCCATCTCGGACTCCATCTCGGACTCCATCTCGGACTCCATCTCGGACTCCATCTCGGACTCCATCTCGGGTCCATCTCGGGTCCATCTCAGACTCCATCTCGGACTCCATTTTGGGTCCATCTCGGACTCCATCTCGGACTCCATTTCGGGTCTATCTCGGGTCCATCTCGGACTCCATCTCGGACTCCATCTCGGGTCCATCTCGGACTCCATCTCGGACTCCATCTCGGACACTCCCACGTGTCATGTGTTGGTCCTTTTGGGTCCCTTTTTGGAGCCTCGCCTTTTGCTCGCTTCGTGCTCGTTCCTCGAGCACTTCGTTGGGAGTTCCACTCCCGCTCTTGACTTTTCAAGTCGGAGCTTTTGGTCCAAACGTGTTACGCTCGTTTGGCTCTCGCTTCGGCCACTACCATGTGGCGCCCTTCCGGCTCCACTTTGGGGCCTAGGGATTTTGTGTCTCACAGCGAGCCACCTGGGTACTCTCCCCGCCTTTCGCCTTTAGGTGCTCTAGCCATGGGCTTAGAGCGAGGTTCCGTTGAGCCACGCCTGGTATCCAAGTAGGTAGTGCCACCCACACTTGGACTAGGAGCATCAGCCAGTCGATCTCCCGAGGGAACTAGAGCCGGCTCTTGAACACTTCACCAAGCTACCCCGCTTGTCGGTCCGTATTCACTCTAGTCTTGGACTTCCCAGTGGTCAGTTCATCACCCAACACTGGGTCTGGCCTTCCTGGGCCAAACTGGCCTTTCCTGGCCAAACTGGCTCCACTGCAGTCCTCCCCCCTACTATACTTTTGGAGCTCACCAAACCCCCCAGGGTCTGGGAGACAAACGCTTTGGGCTTTCACCCTCTCAGACTCGAACTCGGACTCGGACTCGGACTCGGACTCGGACTCAGGCTCAGGCTCGGTCTCAGCCTTGGCCTCGGTCTCGGTCTCGGTCCCGGTCTCGGACCCGGTCTCGGTCTTGGTCTCGGTGTCGACCTCGGACTCCATCTCGGGTCCTTCTCGGACTCCATCTCGGGCTCCGTCTCGGTCCATCTCGGACTCCATCTCGGACTCCATCTCGGACTCCATCTCGGGTCCATCTCGGACTCCATCTCGGACTCCACTTTGGACTCCATCTCGGACTCCACCTCGGACTCCGTCTCGGTCCATCTCGGACTCCATCTCGGACTCCACTTTGGACTCCATCTCGGACTCCACCTCGGACTCCATCTCGGACTCCTCCACGTGTCATGTGTTGTGTCAGGAATCCCCCAATTCTTGCCACATTCCTGACTCTCGCCGGATTCCTGACCTGCAGACCACATTCCTGACTCTCGAGACACTTCTCTATTCCTGACTCTCGAGACACTTCCCTATTCCTGACTCTCGAGACACATTCCTGATGATGATGTGGCGCCTCCTCGACCTCAGCTGTATTTAGGCTGTCCTCGATCCAAGAGTGGTGGAGCTTCATCAACCTATAGTATATATAGGTTAGCCTTGTTCCATTTCTCCACAATCTGAATCAACACCAGTCTAAGGCCTCTTCTTTGTTTTCACTAGCTTTTTCTCTTTGTCTTTAGCATTTTCCAGTCTTGATCTTGTTAGGGGTCTTGACAGTTTGATTCAGATTGTGTTTTTTGCTTTTCTTTTAGCTTGTTTTGATTATTTGATTGCCTTTGTCTTTTCCCCCCTTTCTTTTCTTTCTTCTTGCCAATGGAGTCTCCAAGCCATCCTGATTTCTTTGCCGAAGTCCTTGCAAAAATCCAGTCTGAGAATACCGAGCTGAAGGCGACCCTTCTTCGCATGCAGCAGGAGCTTGCTTCATTTTCGGCTCAAGGATCCAGCAAAGTTCCTGAACCGAAGGTGAGTTTCCCGGCGAAATTTTCAGGCAAGCGTTCGGAGCTTCGTGGATTTTTGAATCAAATGGAGCTGATCTTTGCACTTCAACATCGGCGGTACCCCACTCCCAAGTCTCAAATCGGCGTGATAGGGACGTTGCTCGAGGGTGCAGCTTTGTCATGGTTTTCTCCTCTTTTGGAGAAGAGCATGAAAGGGGTCGTGGTTCCGGAGCTGATGGATCTTCAATTGTTCAAAGAGAAGCTCGAAGCATGTTTTGGCGAGACGGATCGGGTTCGGGCTGCTACCACAAAGATGAGACGTCTCTCTCAGGGGTCTCGTCCTGCCTCGATCTACGCTGCAGAGTTCCAACTCCTTGCCTTGGACACTCAGTGGGATGAGCGGGCCCTGATTGACCAATTTCGTTTCGGCCTCAACAACGGTGTCAAGGATTTGTTGCTCACCATGGAGGATCCCAAGGACCTGTCGGACGCCATCAACAAAGCTGTTCGATGTGACAATCGTCTCTTTGAACGTCGTCAGGAAAGTCGCCGCGCCGCTGTTTTTCCGTCCCAGACTCAGGAATCCCAGCTTGAGTCTTCGGGGCATAGTCCTGAACCTACTGCTCCGGTCCCGATGGATATTTCTGGTACTCCCCGACTCATTAGAGGGAAGTTGAGTCCTGCTGAGAGGTAACGTCGAATATCTCATAATCTTTGCCTCTACTGTGCTGATCCTAATCACAAAGCAGCTGTGTGTCCCAGGAAGCCTCCTCGATTGCTCGAGTTCACTCTGCCTCAAAGTCCACCACTGTTGCAGTCGGGAAACGACCCTATCCAAACAGAGTAGGAGCTGTCTGTTTGGACTCCCCAAATAAAAATCACTTTTCTTCCTTATCAAGCTCCTCACCACCTTTCATCAAAGCCACCACCAATTCCCGCAACTTCCGCGTCCCATGTCTCCTTTCTTTCACCAGACAATCAGGACTCAAGGCTTTGGCGCTACTGGACTCGGGTGCAACTTCCTGCTTCATGGACACGGACTTTGCTGCCCGACATCACGTTCCTCTTTCTCCTACCATACGGGATCTGAGGGTTGAAGGCATCGGCGGGCATTTTGTGTCTCCATCTTCTGGACTTAGGGAAACATTGCCCGTTCGAGTACACATCGGGTCCACCGTCACCGATATCGCCTTCAACATCATCAACAACAAGTCTTCCTCTGTGGTGCTCGGTCTTCCTTGGTTCCAACTACATCAGCCTCAGATTTGTTGGAAGGACTTACAGCTCATCTCTCCCACATCACCATCTCCCACGGCTTCCCCTGGTGTTCATCGAGTCCGAATCAGGAAAAGTTCCCTAAACTCAAGTCGGGGTTCTGTTCTTGACTCTACGCAGTTTTCATCCTCTTCTTTTTTCTCTCTTCCATATTACACTGGACAGTATCCTCGTCTCATCATTCCATTTAGTCGTACTCCTCCTCCTATCTCCACAATCACTATGAAAGAACTCCTTCATGAAGAACCTCTTTTTCTTTTTGCTTTGCATGTTTCTCCTGTCAGTCTTCCTGAGAAGTATCATGATTTTGGGGATGTGTTTGACAAGAAAAAAGCTAGTGTACTGCCTGTTCATCGGCCTTATGATTGTCCCATTGATTTACAGGAAGGAGTGTCACCTCCGTGGGGGCCTATCTACGGGTTATCCCCGTCCGAGCTTAAGGCCCTCAAAGAGTACGTGGATGAGAACCTTGCCTCGGGCTACATTCAGCATTCGCAGTCCCCGGCTGGAGCGCCTGTCTTCTTTGTCAAGAAGAAGGATGGGAGCTTGCGACTAGTCATCGACTACCGAGGTTTGAACAAGGTGACTGTTCGGAACCGTTATCCACTGCCCCTGATCTCGGACCTGTTGGAACGCCTCGGCGGTGCCCACTTCTTCGCCAACATCGACCTCCGTGGAGCATACAACCTGATCCGGATCCGGCCTGGTGATGAATGGAAGACTGCGTTCCGAACCCGCTATGGCCACTTCGAGTACACTGTCATGCCATTTGGCTTGACAGTGTACTCCAGCGGTTTTCCAACACATGGCGAACGACATTTTTCGGGAGTTTCTTGATCAGATGGTGATCGTCTACCTCGATGACATCCTCATCTACTCAAAAACTCAGGAGGAGCATGACGAACATGTTCGCAAGGTGCTAGCGAAGCTGCGAGAACACGGCCTATACGCGAAGCTTGAGAAATGTTCCTTTGATCAGCAGTCTGTGGAGTTCCTTGGGTACATTGTCACTCCTGAGGGTATCACGATGGATCCTGCAAAAGTCAAGACTATTCTCGAATGGGAGCCTCCACAATCAATGTCAGACGTTCAGGTTTTCCTTGGCTTCGCCAACTTCTACCGCAAATTCATTGATCACTACTCTGACATTGTCCTTCCTCTCACACATCTCACTCGCAAGGATGTTCCCTTCTCTTGGTCTGCTGCTGCCCAGCAGGCTTTCGACACACTCAAGGCGGCCTTCAGTTCTGCTCCTGTCTTGATCCATGCTGATTCCTCACAACCTTTCTTCATCGAGGCTGACGCCTCCGACTTTGCCATTGGTGCTGTGCTATCTCAACTCGGAGCGGATCACGAACTTCATCCGGTCGCTTTCCATTCTCGGAAATTCCAGCCTGCGGAGATCAATTACGAAATCCACGACAAGGAGCTTCTTGCCATCGTGGATTCCTTTGGAGAGTGGCGCCGTTTCTTGGAGGGGGCGAGCCATCAAACAACAGTCTGGACGGATCACAAAAATCTCGAGTACTTTGCCACTTCCCGAGTTTTAAGCCGTCGTCAAGCAAGGTGGGCACAATTCCTGAGTCGGTTTGACTTTGTTATCAAGTACAGACCTGGAAAGTTTCAAGGCCTTCCTGATGCTCTTTCAAGGCGCTCCTATCTCAGTCTCAGGCCTGGTAATCTTGCCTTCGATCAACAGGATCAAGTTATCCTCGGTCCTGATCGGCTTCAAGTTATGGCAATTTCCCTGGCCCCTCAGGACTCCTCCTTGATGGATGCAATCAGAAACGATCTTCAATCCGATGATCTCGCTAGCGACATTTTTCCCCATCTTCAGGCTGGACACCCAGTGACTCCCGACTGCCGGCGATTTGACGAGTTCGAGTTCTTAGATGGCTTATTGTACCATGGGGAGCAGCTTTACGTTCCTGAAGGTGATGCTCGAAGGTTGATCCTGATGGCGTGCCACGATAGCCCGACTGCTGGTCACTTCGGCATTGCGAAAACCTATGAGGTAGTTGCACGGGACTTTTGGTGGCCTCACATGGACGACTACATCAAAGCTTTTGTTACCTCCTGTGACACTTGTGCCCGGAATAAAGTACCTCGCCACCTTCCTTCAGGTTTGCTTCGTTCCCTTCCGGTCCCTTCAGGTCCTTGGGAATCCATCTCCATGGATTTCTTGAGTGATCTTCCGAGTTCTGGAGGCTTCAACAGCATTTTAGTCGTGGTGGATCGCTTCACAAAGATGGCGCACTTCTTGCCATGTACCAAGGAGTTTTCGGGCGAGGACATGGCAAAACTGGTATTCAGGGAAATTTTCCGACTTCATGGGATTCCTACAGATGTGGTTTCGGATCGGGGGCCTCAGTTCATCTCTCATTTCTGGCAACGGTTTTTGCAGTTGCTTGGAGTGAAGGCCAACCTCTCTTCGGCATATCATCCTCAAACTGATGGGCAGTCCGAGCGAACGATTCAGACATTGGAACAATTCTTGAGGTGCTTCATCAACTATCATCAGGATAACTGGTTCGATATCCTTCCCCTTGCTGAGTTCTCCTATAACAACTCTGTTCACTCCTCTCTTCGAGTTTCCCCCTTCTTTGCGAACTCTGGCCGAAATCCCCGATTCAATCTCTCACTTCCTTCTCCATCTGAATCCTCTCGTTCAAATCCCCGCTCTGAATCATTTCTCTCCAACCTTCAGGAAATCCACAACTCCATCTCCTTCCACCTCCATCGTGCTCAGGAATCTCATAAAACATTTGCCAATGTCCATCGTCAGGATTGTCCCCCTTACAATATCGGGGATAAAGTCTGGCTCCTCAGGCGAAATATCTCCACCACCAGGCCCTGTCCAAAACTCGATTTCAAACGCCTTGGTCCTTTCCCTATCACTGCCATCATTAATCCTGTCACTTATCGCCTTGCACTTCCCTCCTCATATCAAATTCACCCCGTTTTTCACTCCTCTCTCCTTGAGCCTTATATTCCCAGTCCTATTCCAAATCGGGTCATTCCTCCGCCTCCACCAGTGCAGCTCGAGGATGGGTCTGAGTACGAGGTTCAGGACATCCTTGATTCCAAGATTTCACGATCTAAACTCTACTATCTGGTGGACTGGAAGGGTTACGGACCTGAGGAACGCACTTGGGAACCTGCGGACAACCTGATTCATTCTCCTGACCTTGTTCAGGACTTCCACCACCGCTATCCTTCTCGTCCCAGTCCTCATTCTTTTTCTCCATCTCCCATCCCTCGCCGCTCATCTCATCCTCCTCTTCGTTCTCGTTCACATCCTCATTCCACTCGTTCTTGAGGAGGGGGTGCTGTCAGGAATCCCCCAATTCTTGCCACATTCCTGACTCTCGCCGGATTCCTAACCTGCAGACCACATTCCTGACTCTCGAGACACTTCTCTATTCCTGACTCTCGAGACACTTCCCTATTCCTGACTCTCGAGACACATTCCTGATGATGATGTGGCGCCTCCTCGACCTCAGCTGTATTTAGGATGTCCTCGATCCAAGAGTGGTGGAGCTTCATCAACCTATAGTATATATAGGTTAGCCTTGTTCCATTTCTCCACAATCTGAATCAACACCAGTCTAAGGCCTCTTCTTTGTTTTCACTAGCTTTTTCTCTTTGTCTTTAGCATTTTCCAGTCTTGATCTTGTTGGGGGTCTTGACATGTTGGTCCTTTTGGGTCCCTTTTTGGAGTCTGACTTATTGCTCGCTTCGTGCTTGTTCCTCGAGCCCTTGTTGGGAGTTCCACTCCCGCTCTCGACCTTCCAAGTCGGAGCTTTTAGTCCAAACGTGCTACGCTCGTTTGGCTTTCACTTCGGCCATTACCATGTGGCACCCTTTCCAGCTCCACTCTGGGGCTTAGGGATTTTGTGTCTCACAACTGTGTGGCATTAAATTTGTGGCTCATGAATGTGAGAGAATGCCTAATTGGAAGTAATATAGCCCCAAAAACACATATAATTTCCACCATAGTCACCTTATCATTCATTGACCCCTTCAAAACAATCTTTGCTCTAACGTTTAGACCTGTGGCAACGAAAACAATTGCCCTCTACCTTGTCTTTTTCTCGTTGGTGTAAATGAAGTTTCATAACCTCACTGCCATCTTCATTCTTCGAGCCACAATGGAACAATGGTTGTTTCATCCCCAAATATGAAGCATTGGCAAGCTGGTCATCACGTTGACCACCCCGTAGACCATCCTGTTGACCAGAATTGACCAAGTTGACTGATAGTTTGGGTGAAAAGATCTAAGCCTTAGTAATAGCATCAGTCAATGTTGCTAGAAAATCCTTTTTAACCTTCTGTTGCATATCCACTGAGCTCAATCTTTTGATGAAACATTACACCTTTAGCAACTCATTATAGATGCTCGTAAAACTAAGGTAAAGATCACGGAACTTGTAGGCATATGCATCCAAAAACAAAGTCCCTTGCCGGATCTTTAATAATTGGTTCACAAAATCAACTTCTTCAAACTTTTTGACAAATGAAGTGCGGAAGACCTTTGTCAAATCAATCCAAGAAGTTAGTTTCGAATTAGCTTTGATGTAATTCTTTCACCATGAAGAAGCATGGCTCATAAGCTTCGTCACAAAAAAATCTATCTTCATTTTATCCTCACAAGGATTGTGAAACTAACAACTTTCTCATAATTCTTGGTATTGTGGAATATAAATCATCACCAAATGTTTGTGATAGTTAAGAGATTAATTTTTGGTTTAATTCTTAGTATGCTTGATGTACCAATGGTAATCACGGACATGAGTGTGATTCAATGGGTCCATGCAAAACAAAAAATTCTTAATAAGATTGACAGAATTTTTAACCTCCTTTATGTCGCTCTAAATCTTAGAAATTTAGTGTCCTTGTCACACAACGACATTATCAAGAGTTTCTTTTTCATCATCATGGCCATCATCACTAACACCATACTCTTTATCAAGATTAATATCTTGCTCACCCTAAAAAGAATGTGCTACTTTAATACCAATGAAACGAACAGAAACATGAACTTTAGGCCAACCTCTTAATACTTCAGGCATTACAGCCTTAAATCCCACCGGCCATGGAATATTCTGGAATATTCCTGTGGTTCGTGTCACATTTCGACAACGCAGCTCTCCACGAAACTGGATCCACACCTCCTCTCCAGCGCCTGCGAGTGGATTGCCATTCCAATCTCCAGCGATCTCATCTTGGAAAGCCGTGGCAATGCTAGAGCATGCCTTGGCCGCAGCAACAAAAGTTCTCGAGTTTGGAGAGCAGCCCTCGTCGCGCATCGGCGAGAAGAGGGCGAGCGCCGCCAATCCATTGTCGTTCTCTGCGTAACCGAGCATGAGCGCATTCCACGAGACAATGTCATGGCTGGGCATGGCGTCAAATACCTCTCGCGCTTCGCCTATGAGGCCGCAGTTGGAGTACATGTCCACCAGGCTGCTGCCCACGAAGAGATCGCCCGCCACTTCACTGGCTATGGCGTCGGAGTGGAGCTCCCGCCCCCTCTTGGCACCCCTGGCCTTGCTTACCTCCTTGAGCGCCGCCAGAGTGGGGCGATTCCCTTCGTCGATTTCTTTGCCACTTTCCAGCTCCTGCTGGTGGTGGTGGTGGTCGAAACGCCATCGCTGTGGAGCATCGCAAGAAGAAAGAATCTCTTGGGAGCCAGAGCCACTTTTTCAATGTAAGTCAATGCAAAGTCAACCATGTCAAAGTCAACATGCGCTAATGAAAATGCCCAAGCTGGGCATTTGGAAGCTAGAAGAACGTTCTAATTTCATGAAAGAATATTGTCAGGAAAGACACATATTACATATCTGCGCACAAGATATGCTTCTTTACTTTAGACAAGTGTTCGATTCTATGCCCAAAGAAGATCTCCAAGCTTGAGAATCCGTAAGTGTTGCAAAAGCCCAACAATGGCATGTTTAAAGGCCTCCCAAAATTTGGGAATTTAAGGGATTCTTGGAGTTCCTTGTCAAGGACGTGGAGGGCACTACCTCGGCTGTGCTGTGCGATCTGGCCAAGGGAGATAAGGTGGATTTAAGCCAAGTGGTGGGCAAAGGTTTCGATACCGACCAGCTCTACCCTCCAGAGAAGTTCCAGACTCTGCTGTTCTTCGCGACTGGCTCTGATATCAGGTAACGTGATTTCTTCTTCTTTTTTCTTCCATCTCCATTCCTTTTTTTTTTTTTTTCCTTCTTTGTTCTTGCTATGGTAGACATGATTTTTTCTTCTTTCCACTCGTTTCTTTTTTTGTTCTTACGTAGGCATTTTTTTTCTTCTTTCCACTCTCGTTCTTTCATCTCTTGGGATAGTTTACGTAGACATGATGTTTCCTTCTTTCCACTCGTTTTTCTTACTTGTAGTTCGCTATCTTTTGGGATGGTTTCTTTTTTTTTTCAGGACAGTTCGATTCGATCACTTTCAGAGGCCGGAATTAGGAGCGATGTGAGGGGGTCTTGACAGAATGGCATATCGGGTACTCTTCTTTTGTTTCTTTTTCGGTTGTCGATTCTCACTTATCTCTACGATAGGACACGGCGTGAGCATAATTCCCATACTCTCGCAGACTGATGGGAGCTGGATGGGCGAATCAGGATATGTCCAGGTATTTTTATGGTCACTGTTATGCAGCCTTTTCGAAGAACATAAGTATTCCAGATTCCTCTCAAGTTGTTACTTTTCTTTGTGGCCACAAGGGCATGGTCAAGGTAGAGATTTTTTGTTTCCCTTTGCTCTACCTTCACTGTGATATTTTTATTGCAGGATGTGACTGATCTACTCTCGGCCGAAGGGGTTCCACAAGAGAAGATCATCTTAAACTTCTAAGCTCTCAATGTAAGTTCGCTTTACTTTTTTTCCTTCTGGTGGTTCGGTCCTATGATGCATAATTTAGTAATCTCACTGCGCTGCCCGTTGACGTTGCACGTCGTTGCTCCCGGTCTTGCAACCGGTTGGAGCAGTGCTCGTGTAACTAGAATACGGACCAGTCGTATGAGGAATTGGCGTGGCTGAAGGACATGTTTTTGATTCACGATTCCCTGGTTGACTTCTCTCTCTTTGCAGATACAGAGTTCTTAACTGGAGCGAGACAATTCATTACCTGGTATGACAAGTTTTTCCATTTCTTTTATGCTAAACTGTTCTTTTCTTTGGCAGACAAGGTAGCAGCACGAAATAAGGCTCGAAAGCTTTGTACTATAGTTCTCTCACTGAGACGAATCAAACCGCAGCGGCGTGATAAAAATCTTTGGTGGTGCATGGGTGGCACTTGTCGGTGGGGCAGTTTTGTATATATCTTTTTTTCTCTGTCTCACATTTACCTCGTCCATATTTCTTCACAGGAGGATAGTGATCCCGTTTGGGCGTGTCCCTTTACTCGTTTTCCCGGACTCTATAAAAATATCCACTGGAGAAGTGCCATCCGCAGTTTAGACTTTCTCGGTTCTTCTCTTTGTCTACTCACATTTCGGTTTTTTTTTCCTCCATGGATTTCAAGAAGCAGGCAGGATCCTTTCCCAGCGGAGACAAGGAGAGCGAGAAGCCAAAGACGGAAGAAGCAGGCCATGGATCAGGCACGGAGGAGCCAAAGAAGAGCCGCACGGAGGAGGCAAAGAAGACCAGCGGCGAAGTTCCAATCGACTCGGAGCTTATGGGAAGTGCCAACGTCCTTCCAGACGCCGCGAAGCAGCAAATGGGAGGAGCAGGAGCTAAGAAGGAAGGTGGTGGTGGGGGTATGGACACTGCCAAGCTCCCCGACGGTGTCGTGGACATTGACCACCCCGGCACGCCGAGGAACTACGTGAAGAAGGCCGAGGCCGACGTTGCTCCAGAGAAGAAAGAGGCCGCGGCGGGAGAGCTCAAGGCCGCGGCCGAGGATCTCAAGGGGAAAAGCAGCGTCCAAGACAAGGCTGTGGATGCTGTCCAGGAGACAGTCGAGGCGGCCAGTGCTCCGAAGAGCGAAGAGACAGCCCTTTGAAAGGACCATAGATATTATATATGGGAGCTTGAGGGATGCTTGATAGGATCACGTATATAGTTTTATAATTTGGTGCCCTTCGACACATGATATATGGCACGTGGAGGAAGATCTTTGTTTCTTCCAATTGTCTAGTCTAGATCTCGAGATGGGCGATTGCGTCATAGCTCAATTGCTCGATCTCTGGAAGTTCCTGGACGAAATCTAATTTGTTTGGCTCTAGAACAGTGTCAGGCAGCTCAATTGCTCGATCCCTGGAACGAATGGCATGTTGTCGAGGAGATCCCGGGCGAAATCGAAGTTCCCGGCTCGAGCCAGGATGGCCACCATGCACCCAAAGTGGAGCTTCTCCGGCTGGATCGAGTAATCGCTGCGCATCGACACGAAGTAGCTCCAGCCGGAATCCACGTCGCCGGTGTGGCCAAACGCCCCCAAAATCGAGACGAAGGAGACGGCATCCGGGGCCACGCCTTGCAAATTCGCGGCCCACAGGAGATTCTCGGCGTCCTGGCCGCTGGTTCCGTGCGCCGCGAGCATCGTGTTCCAGGGCACGACGCGATCTGGGACTGCGTGTGGCATTGGCATTGTCGCGAAGAAGGAAATCGCTCTCTCCAGATGCCCAAGGCGGGCATATGCGCTGAGCATCAAAATCCAAGACACTGTATCTCTTACCGGCATCAAATCGAAAATCCACTGGGATTTCTCGATTGTGCTGCTCAATTCGTGCGCAGCTAGCATAGAATTCCACGTGATCATGCTGCATTCTCGCAAAGATTGGAAAATTGTGCTAGCCTCTGCCAAGAACCCTAAATGGGCATATGCTGCGAGCATGGCAGTTGATAAAACAACGTCTTTCTGGGGTGACGAATCAAACACCGTTCTTGCGTGTTCTATCTGGCCGCTCGATCCATACGCAGTGACCATGGCAGTGTAGGACACGATGTCATGATGGCTCATCGAATCGAACATGGAAATCGCCATTTCCAGATGCCCATTCTCGGCATATGTTGTGAGCATCGCATTCCATGCAACGATGTTCTTCTCGGGAATTAGGTCGAAGAAATCTTTGGTTTGATCGATAGGGCTAGATTTCGCGAGCGCGGAGAGCGTTGCATTGTAGGAGACGAGATCTCTGCACGGCATCGAGGCGAAGAGCTCGATCGCGAGGGCGTGGCACCCGTTTTGGGCGTAGGCTGTGAGCATCGCGTTGTAGAGGAGGAGGTTCTTGGCTGGGGTTTGATCGAAGAGGCTCTTGGCGGATTTCACCTGGCCGTCGTGCGAGTAGGCGGTGATCATCAGATTCCAGGACGCGAAGCTCCGCTCCGGCATTCGATCGAAGAAATTCTTGGCGCTGTGGATGTTCCCACTCTCGGCCTCCGCGGCGAGCATCACGTTCCAGGAGACGAGATCCCACGCGGGCATGGCGGCGAGGAGGAGGGAAGCATCGGATAATCTCCCGGATCGAGCGTAGCAAGTGAGGAGCGCGGTCCAGGAGAGGATGTCTCGATCGGGCATCGAATCGAAGAGCTGCTTCACCCGATCCAGATCTCCTCGCCGGGCATGAGCATCCAGCAGCGAATTCCAGGCAACGAGATTCCAGTCGGGCATTCTTTCCAGAATCGCGAGCGCGCGCTGGAAATCCCCAATCTGCGCGTATGCCGCCAAGAGCACGCTCCAGGAGACGAGATTTGTGACCGGCATGGAATCGAAGAGATCTTGGAGCTTCTGGATCGCATCCACGCTGCGAGAGTACGCCGAGAGCATCGAGTTCCAGGAGATCAAGCTCCATAGCGGCATTCTTGCGAAGAGATCTTGAGCGTAGTGGAGCTGGCGGCTCTGGGCAAACGCCGCAAGCATCGTGTTCCAGGACACGGCATCCCTCTCGGGCATAGAATCAAACAAATCCTTGGCTGATTTGATCTGCCCGCTCTGGATGTAGGCCGAGAGGAGGAGATTCCAGGAGAACACATCCTTGGCCTGGATCGAATCGAAAACCCTCCGCGCATCCTCCGCGCTGCCACAGTTGCCATACATCCGGATCAAGAGATTGGAGAGGAAGATCGGAAGAGGAGGACCCTGAAGCGCAGAGATTTCGCGATGGATCTGCCGCGCGCGGGATAGACACCGGCAAGATCTGGCAAGATCGACACACTCGTTCATTCAAATCGCCGAGATGGCGCGAAAGAGCCGGATTAGGGCTCTTCAGTGACACGCCAAAGGACACGTGTCAGACACGTCATGTGACACAGCGATGACACATAAGCACACAAAGCCACTATACACCAATTTTTTTTTATTTTGGTGTGGGGTGTTTGTGTTTGGGGGGGGGGAGGCTTGCGGCTAGGCTAGCAAACGGTGCGGCAGGGCTGATCCCTCAGTGCATGCTCACTGGATTGATTCTTCGCGCCATCGCCGCTCCCTCGATCCATCGATCGAGCAAAATATTTTGACCTGGTCCCAGGAAATTAGGGTTTGGGGGGAGCGGGCGGCAGTGTCAATCGTGTTGCGCTCGCGAATCGGAGATAGGGTTTGCGAATTCGGCTGGAGCGATGACAGTCATGGCGGCGCCCCTAGAGGTATGTGTCGGTCACTGTTGCCCTGCCCCGTGTAGGATCTGGAAATATTTTCGCGGAAGTAATCACTGGATTTCGCAGGAAGATGAGAGCATGCTGGTGTCCGGCAAGGTGAACGACAGCATCGAGGCAATGGAAGGTGGGTTTTCGCTTCTTCCAGCGATTTGGAAGTAATGTGGCCGGTGTTCTTCAGTTGTAGGGCAAACCGAGACGGTGAGCAGTGCAGACAACCAGGTTGTAGAGGACCCGCTGTCTGGAAAGTTTTCGTGGCAAATCCCAAACTTTTCGAGAATTACTATGAGGAAGCACTACTCTGACACCTTCATCATCGGGGGGTATAAGTGGTATGTGTGTGACGAGCTTTATTCTTTTTTTGCTCTTCGTGGGGTGGGATGAGCGAGTGTTTTGTGACTTGCAGGCGTATCCTTGTCTTCCCCAAAGGAAACAATGTCGACCATCTGTCCATCTACCTCGACGTTGCGGATTCTGCGACTTTGCCTTATGGCTGGACTAGATTCGCGCAATTCAGCCTGGCGGTCATTAACCAGTTCGAGCAGAAGCTTAGTATGCGCAAAGGTGAGATCTTGCAGCAGCTAAAGAGAAGTCGGGATTTGACGCTAAGCGTTTGTTTTGTACAGATACTCAGCACCAGTTCAACTCTCGTGAGAGCGACTGGGGTTTTACCTCCTTTATGTCACTGCACGAACTTTACGACTCGTCTAGAGGATACCTTGTAAATGATACGGTTTGTATAGAGGCGGATGTAAATGTTCGGAAGGTGATGGATTACTGGGCTTACGATTCGAAGAAGGAGACTGGTTTTGTTGGGTTGAAGAATCAGGGTGCGACCTGCTACATGAACTCACTGCTTCAGACGCTTTACCACATTCCTTACTTCCGTAAGGTAACTATTATCTCTTATCCCTTGACTGTTCGGTCTCACAGTTAAGTTCTTGTGATTCAGGCAGTGTACCATATGCCCACGACCGAGAACGATGTTCCCTCAAATAGCATTCCACTGGCTTTACAGAGCCTCTTTTACAAGCTGCAATACAGTGACACGAGTGTGGCTACGAAGGATTTAACAAAGTCCTTTGGGTGGGATACGTACGACTCCTTTATGCAACACGATGTCCAGGAGTTGAACCGTGTGCTCTGCGAGAAGTTGGAGGATAAGATGAAAGTGAGTACTTTGTACGTTGAACTTCAAAGCTATTCTTATCTTCTACTCACTTCTCAGGGAACCGCTGTTGAAGGAACGATTCAACAGCTTTTTGAGGGTCATCATATGAACTACATCGAATGCATCAACGTCGATTACAAATCTACGCGGAAAGAGTCATTTTATGGTATGTTGATATTGAGTAGTCTGGGCTTCTCACAACGTGTGTTACAGATTTGCAATTGGATGTCAAGGGCTGCAAGGACGTGTATGCGTCATTTGACAAGTATGTGGAGGTTGAGAAACTTGAGGGGGATAATAAGTACCATGCCGAACAGAATGGTTTGCAGGTGACCTTCCTATTCACGTTTAGAATGCAGCTGATGGGCTTTCAAATTGCAGGATGCTAAGAAAGGAGTGCTCTTTATAGATTTTCCACCTGTTCTCCAGTTACAACTGAAGAGATTTGAATATGATTTCACTCGCGACACGATGGTCAAGGTCCGTCGACTTCATTTTGGTTAGCTTCGTTTGTAATGGTATTTTATGCAGATTAATGATAGGTACGAGTTTCCTTTGGAGTTGGACTTGGACAGAGAAGACGGGAAGTATTTGTCCCCTGACGCAGATAGAAGTGTGCGGAATCTATATACTTTACACAGGTAGCGTATATGTTTTGGGCCTTCGCATTGCAGTACGGTAATAAGTGCAAGTGCAGTGTCCTGGTTCACAGCGGAGGGGTTCACGGAGGACACTATTATGCTTTTATCCGGCCTACACTTTCCGATCAATGGTGGGTGTCGTTCGCTGTTGTTTTGTGGAGACAAACTTTATAACGGACTATTTGCAGGTACAAGTTCGACGATGAACGGGTGACAAAGGAGGAAGTTAAAAGGGCTTTTGAGGAGCAGTATGGTGGAGAAGAGGAAGTAAGCATGTCATTAAACTAGTTTCGGTGACTTATTGTTTTTCTTACAGTTGCCACAGACCAATCCCGGATTTAACAACCCTCCTTTCAAATTTACGAAGTACTCCAATGCATACATGCTTGTATATATCAGAGAGAGCGATAAGGACAAGGTTATCTGCAATGTAGACGTGAAAGATATTGCTGAGCACTTGCAGGTAATATTTTTCGGTATTTTTTGGTGGAGTAACAGTTCGTTCTCTTTTCCTTTTAGGTGCGCTTGAAGAAAGAGCACGAAGAGAAAGAACGGAAACGGAAGGAGAAAGCCGAGGCTCATCTGTATACAGTAATCAAGGTACTCAACCGTTTCTCTTCGCTCTGATGTTCTGACCATCCAAAATCAAGGTTGCTCGTGAGGAGGATTTGAAAACACAGATTGGCAAGGACATCTTTTTCGACCTTGTTGATCATGAGAAAGTGCGTAGCTTCCGCATACAGAAGCAGATGCCGTTTACTCAGTTCAAGGAAGAGGTTGCCAAGGAGTTTAAAGTTCCCGTTCACTGTCAACGATTCTGGCTGTGGGCTAAGCGGCAAAACCACACCTACCGTCCAAATCGACCATTAACTGAGCAGGAAGAGGCACAAAGTGTATGTTTGAGCAATTTTTATAGTTTGGCTAATATTTCTTTTATAGGTGGGTCTTTTGAAGGAAGCTTCGAATAAGGCCCATAATGCCGAGCTGAAACTGTTTCTTGAGGAGCGGCCGGTAAGGCTTTTTGTGTTTGTGATTGAGCACGTCCTGATTGGATATTAACAGGAGGTGCCTAGCCTTTTAGTTCTCGAAAAGGCGAAGGATGAAATCTTGCTGTTTTTGAAGTTCTATGACCCGGAACAAACCGAACTACGGTAAATACTGCTTATGTACGTGACTTTAATTTTTGACTTCTTCCTTGTAGCTACGTGGGCAAACTTTTCGTGAAACAAGGGGGAAAACCTGCTGATATTTTGGAAAAGTTAAACGAGCTGGCTGGATTCGCGGCAAACACTGAGGTTCAAATATTTGAAGAAATAAAGTTTGAACCAAATGTGATGTGCGAACCCGTGGACAAAAAACTTACTTTCAAGGCGAGTCAGGTAGGCTGTGTTTGTTAGTTTCCTAGTCACTAATTCACTTCCGTTCTTCACAGCTCGAGGATGGAGATATCCTATGTTATCAGAAGGCCCTTTCACCTCAGGATGAAGGGCGATTCCGTTATCCGGATGTTCCTTCTTTTCTAGAATATGTGCGAAACAGACAGGTAACCAGCCTGTGTGATGAGCTTGTTCTTTTAAACTGTTTTGTTGTGTTAGGTGGTTCACTTCAGACGACTTGACAGACCTAAAGAGGATGAGTTTTGCCTGGAACTGTAAGTGACATTGTTCTTCTCTTATTCTTTCCCTGTTAATATTATTCACATTCAGGTCAAAGCAACATACTTACGACGACGTTGTTGAGAGAGTGGCTACGAAACTAGAGCTGGATGATGCCTCCAAAATTCGATTAACAGCACATAACTGCTATTCTCAACAGCCGAAGCCACAACCGATTAAATACCGGGGTGTAGAACATCTAAGCGACATGCTCGTGCATTACAACCAGGTATACGTTCATTCCATTCGTCTTTTGTTCATCTTTTTGTCAATTCCGCGTGACAGAGCTCGGATATTCTTTATTTTGAAACCTTGGACCTACCACTTCCAGAACTGCAAGGTTTGAAGACACTAAAAATCGCTTTTCATAATGCTAGAACTGAAGAGGTAAGTCTGTAGATAGAAGTGTTTCGCATTAAGTTCGATTTCTTTTTTATGCAGGTGTCTGTACACAACGTACGGCTTCCTAAGAATAGTACGGTTGGCGATGTTATCAATGAATTGAAGGGTCTAGTTGAGCTGTCGAATCCGGATGCGGAGCTCAGAATTTTGGAAGTCTTCTATCACAAGATTTACAAGGTTTGGCCTTTTTCTTGGATCGAGCATAGCTTAATGTCCAAGGTTTTCAGATTTTTCCTGCAAATGAGAAGATCGAAAATATCAACGACCAATACTGGACTCTTAGAGCTGAAGAGGTAACTCTAAACGCTCTAGTTGGAGTTGGCATCTTAACATGTGTTTTCTGTAGATTCCGGAGGAAGAGAAAAATTTGGGTCCTCAAGACCGATTGATCCATGTCTACCACTACACACGGGACGCCGTCCAAAACAACATGGTATTCCTGCAGTAGTTTTACTTCCTCTCAAGCAACATCTCTTCCGCAGGTTCAAAACTTTGGAGAGCCATTCTTTCTAGCCGTGCGCGAGAACGAGACTCTGGCAGAGGTCAGAGACCGTATCCAAGCCAAACTACAAGTACCTGATGATGAATTCTCCAAGGCAAGCCCAGCATTACACTTGGTTTCTGTTGTATTCAAACTTCTCATGCTTGTTTTTATGCAGTGGAAGTTTGCTTTCCTTTCGTTGGGGCGGCCGGATTACCTACACAATAGTGACATTGTTGCTAGTCGCTTTCAGGTAGTTTGTGCTCCTAATGCTTTATGTGTGCTTACGTAACTTTGGGGATTTGTAGAAGCGGGATGTCTATGGTGCTTGGGAGCACTACCTGGGTTTGGAGCACTCGGACACAGCACCAAAGCGTTCTCATCTTGCTAGTCAGGTAAGATACATAGCACTCTCCTCTTCTATATCGGATTTCCACGGATTACTTAACGATTGTATTATTCCAGAACCGGCACGCATTTGAGAAGCCAGTGAAGATCTACAATTGAGATAGTTTGGGTGGAGCACACATTTTTGACGTGGGAAGAAAAGGAACTTAAAAAAAAAAGAGGAAGGCAAATGGAATGCCGGGGTCAAGGGCACAGTGGGATTTAACTTCCAAAGCAAAGCAAAGTTGCGCTTCCACACCTTTCTGTGGGCTCTCTTCTCTTTCGCTCTATATTTTTTTCGTTTTCTTTTTTCCTTGGTTAATTGTTTTTGGGATGGGGGTTATGTACATCTTGTATTGAGCTCATGTTTTGAACAAATAGATAATCTCACTCGCGTTTGTTACGTGGGAAAGGTGGGGATCCGGTGGGAAAGGCGATCCGGTGGCGAGTATCGAGCTGATCTCCGCATTTGAAACTGAAGCGTTTTTTGCAGGAAAAAGATCAATCGCTTCCTGGGGAGAGGTTATATTATTGTCATTCTTCATCAAAGCTAGCAAGAAATAGACGCCCCAACAGAGTTAGGGAGGCAACCAACGCAACATAAAAAGAGATCCAGGCAAACATAAATTTGTCATAAGATTTGTATAACTCATAAGATTTGTCAGAAAAAATTAATCTTCCCTTTGTCCTGTGAAATTAATAATTGTCCCAATTAACCTTCCACATTTGGTGATAACTTCCATTCCATGATATTATAATTATGGCATGCATAATGTGTAATCACAAATACATTGCTGCTCGAAATTGGATCTTTTCTGTTTCACGTGTTGCAGATTTTGTTGTTTTAGTGCAACACATAGTTTTGTGTTTGCCATTCGAGCTCGCTCCACATTGCACCTATGGAAGGATGAATCTAGGGGATGAAAACAAATATCAATCTGCAAATCCTTGGCGATTTCTTCAGCGTCTACATTACAAAAAACCTTACTTTTATAGCTCTTCCTGACATATACGCATGTGGCGTTACTGTTGGATCTCGGCATGGTTTGTGGTGTCTGCAGAAATGGAAACGTGTTTAAGTCTTAAGAAGCAGTTCTTACCTTTCTCTTCTTTCCATTCTTTAACTTCTGCTACTTTTCTTCATCTTCTGCTTTTGCTTCATCGTCCTCTTCGTCGTCGTCTTCTTCTCCTTCATCTCCTTCTTCATACTAGTTTCGACATTGGCCTTCGTCACAAGCCACCGTTCCACTTTATTCTTAAGAAAACAAAACACCACAGAAAGAGCGGGCCGTAGCTTAGGCCGATGCTTTCACTTACTCCACCATTTTCAACATGATCTCGCGCAAGGAGATGCTGCCCCAGGCATAGCTTCTCCGCTGTGAAACACAAGACTATGCAAACGGGTTCTATCAAGCAGCCAACAAAAGCAACAAACGTTTTGTAGCGCTTGTGAAGAAGAACGTCGGGTGGCGGCAAAACTTTTGATTCCTTTCCTGCTGAGAGCTCGACGAATGTTCCGAGCTCGTCTACTGGCACCACCACGATTCCCAAGACAGGCCTTTGCTCATCATCTGCTCTCTTCGAAATCCCATACCTGTATAAAACGTAGAGATTGCATACGCTTTTATCCGCATTAGGAGACAGATACTTTCCACGTTCTCTGTCCAAGTCCAGCATCAAAGGAAACCTATTGTATATCTGCAGTGCAAATCATTTACACTTAAACCACAAGTGCACAATCACCATAAACCTTGATCACGTTGCCACGGGTAGAGTCATACTCAAATCGCTTAAGCTGCAGCTGGAGATCAGGTGGAAAGTCTAGGAAGTAAATTTCTTTCTTCGCATTCTGGCATAATAGTGTGACCTTGAGATGAATCCACAGCTCACCTGCATACCATACGACCGTGCGTGATACTTATCGTTCACCACGCCGACAAACTTGTCAAAAGACGCATACACGTCCTTGCAGCCCTTGACTTCCAGTTGCAAGTCTGAAGCACACACTATTCTGTTAAAAACCTTTAAAAACCACCGAACAACATACCATAGAACGATTCCTGCCGAGTAATCTTGTGGTTAACATCAGTGCATTCAATGCAGTTCACATAGTGTCCCTGAGCCGTGGGCACCTCAAAGCGGCTGGCAATAATGTCGAGGTTGCGAAGGTAAAATGGTCGTCCCATGGACATGTAAACGAATTTCCACTGTAAGAAAATGATATCATCATGTACAGTAAGCACGATCACCTCGGGAAACTCAACATCAGGTACTTGTAGTTTGGATCGAATGAGCTCTTATAAATTCTCATTCTCACGCACAGAGAAGAGAAAAGGCTCTCCGAAGTTTTCAACCTGACAGAAGACCACTTGTGAAGCTTTCAGAAACTGATATTATAAAGTTCTGATGTGTACAATGTGAAACACAAATCAATTGATTCTTATCACCCAGATTTTTGTCTTCATCCGGAATCTTTCAACAGCAAAAATATGATGTTAAGCAGCTTTCTTCATCTCTTTGATTACCTCCTCAGCTCGAAAAGTGCAGCACTTCTGGTTGTTGATCCTCTCATCCGCATTAGAAATCTGAAAAAATAAAATAAAAATGAGAGCTTACCAAGACAGAAACGTTTATAACCGACCTTGAGAACCTTGTGGGAGGAAACTTGCAAGAGTCGAAGCTCTGCATCTGGTTTACAGAGATCACCAAGTTTCTTCTTAAGTTCACCGAGAAGCTCCACGGCTGTGCTGTTCTCACTCACAGGTACGTTGTGAGCGGTGACCTGAGAAACGAAGTGGTTGGTCACAAAATCACAAGACAAATGTGTCAGGCGCTTAGTTTGACGATTCTAGCATCATAGAGAGATATGTTTAATGCTTTTTCCATGAGCGAGGTAGGCGAAGCCAATGTCTAAAGTAAAGAACCTGTAGCACAAGAGTAACGAAGGCGATGTTTTGATATGTGCTCTACTGTTCGTCAAGTACTGTCAACCGGACCTGCGAGGGATCATCCAGTTCCAACTCCTCTGCCACTCCTTGAACAACATCATTGTAGCTATGTTGCTTTGACCTGGATGGTTGCCAATAAAGGTCTGAAACACCAAGTGACTAAAACTTGTCTCCTCTTCATAGAATTCAGTCCCCTTGATTTACGAGTAATTTACCCACATTGCTCAAAAGAAAGCATATTCTTTATCTGTTCTTGAAAAACATACCACAAATTGGAAAGTGTAAATAATATAGATCTTAATTTTTTTTATTGTCACGTATATACTATCTTTCTATATTTGCTAGAGTATAGTTTTCCATCACTATTCACAATGGGATTTGATGGAATACAAAAATGTGCATATTCAATTAGTATAAAAACTTTAGCTTATATATAGGAGTGAGAGGCCTAGATTGAAATAAATCTAATAGCTATCAAAATCTTATTATGTTAATAATAGTATATGGTATTTTTATGGTATTAAAAATTTATATTTATAAAATTTAGAATAAAAATTTATTTCTTATAATAGAGTTTGTTAAAACTGTATTTCCTTATATGCCATGGCACATGTGGAATTATTGTGTTATACATCCAAGATTAATTTAAAGATCTCCATGAGATTCTTACTTTTAAAAAACCTTACTTTTATAAAAAAAACCTTATAAAACCTTACTTTTATAAGTAAAAAACTTTACTTTTATAAAACCTTACTTTTATAGCTCGTTATACTTTTATAAAACCTTACTTTTATAAGTAAAAAACCTTACTTTTATAGCTCTTCCTGACATATACGCATGCGGCGTTACTGTTGGATCTCGGCATGGTTTGTGGTGTCTGCAGAAATGGAAACGCGGGTTAAGTCTTAAGAAGCAGTTCTTACCTTTCTCTTCTTTCCACTCTTTAACTTCTGCTTCTTCTCCTTCGTCTTCTGCTTTTGCGTCTTCTTCCTCTTCGTCTTCTTCTTCTTCTTCATACTACTTTCGACATTGGCCAAGCCACCGTTCCACTTTATTCTTAAGAAAACAAAACACCACAGAAAGAGCGGGCCGTATATAATGCCCTCCGTTATCTTAGGCCAATGCTTTCACTTACTCCACCATTTCAACATGATCTCGCGCAAGGAGATGCTGCCCCAGGCATAGCTTCTCCGCTGTGAAACACAAGACTATGCAAACGGGTTCTATCAAGAAGCCAACAAAAGCAACAAACGTTTTGTAGCGCTTGTGAAGAAGAACGTCGGGTGGCGGCAAAACTTTCGATTCCTTTCCTGCCGAGATCTCGAGGAATGTTCCGAGCTCGTCTACTGGCACCACCACGATTCCCAAGACAGACCTTTGCTCATCATCTAAATCCCATACCTGTGTAAAACGTAGAGATTGCGTACGCTTTTATCCGCATTAGGAGACAGACACTTTCCACGTTCTCTGTCCAAGTCCAGCATCAAAGGAAACTCGCACCTATCATATATCTGCAGTGCAAATCATCTACACTTAAACCACAAGTGAGCACAATCACCACAAACCTTGGTGTCCCTTGAAGAGCCGTGGAATCGTTTCTTCCACAATGGTACCCTGAAGGCAAACAAGGGAAGGTAAAAAATATCAATCGGACCAACAAGGAAATACCTCATCTTGTCCTCCAGCATTTCAGACAGGACAGAAGAGAGATCTTGAAGATCATAGCCCTCGTATGGATTCTCAGTCGCGGCTGGAGTCGTTTGACCGTAAGTTCTTTTGTAGCCACACTAGTGTCACAAAACTAAAGCCTACAAAAAATGCGTTGCAAAGCCAACACAATTTGACTTTAAGTTATTGCAAATATATTATTTAGTTGACTAATTTAGATAATATTCTCTTATTTAGGCTCATATTTTTCATGCTTATAATTTAGTTGTAATTTTTCATTAATGATACCCACTAAAGTTAAGTCCTACACCATTTCAATTGCCACTTAGTTTACCATTTTTCTATATATGCTATAATATATTTTATCATCACTGTCTATAATGAGATTCAGAAAATTATTGATTGCAATCTATAAAGAATAATCCATTTTTTCTTTTTCTTTTCTTTAATATGCTTCTTGAGTTCAAATTTCGTGAGCAGAGGATTGATAGACAGTGATGAAAGCCTTCTGCAAACTTACAAACCTAACCATAAAAGTCATCAAATTATGTGGTATAGTTCCCAGACAATAATCACGATCTATGGCTTGGATGGTATAGAACCTGATATTCACTCCCAACCATCACAAGAGCCCTCTAGACATCATGAACTCTTCAGCAGTTGTAATTGATATCTTGATATGCATTTCATCATGTCCCATTCCACCCTACTAAAGCTTGGCTCTTTATTTCCTTTTGCGGTCCCTTCCCCTCTGATGAGCTTGATCTTCACCCAAGCGAGGACAAGCTAACAATCTGCAAGTGTCATAAGACACGTCTGACGATGAATGATACTACATTGTAGGTCATTTCACGATCTTCAATTTGTGCTTGGGCCCACAACTGATGACAGGAATGGTGAGGCATTTAACAGCTATCTAATGTGACAGAATTAATTGGGTATTTTTTGCCACCTTGATCGGGAGCAAAATATGGGTGTATGCCGGTCTGGATTTTAACGAACATCTAGAATGCTTGCTTACTGGAATGTTTCCTGTCGTTGAGCACATTGTTTCGTGTCAAATTCGTAGACTGCACAAACGCGACTTGAAAAGGAGGAAAGCTTCATAGTACCATGCATCTGGAATGCCAACGACAACTAAGAGCGTTCTTAGTCCTGCTATTTGTGAAGCTCGTCGACCTTGTTCAAGCAAAGCCTGCTATAACAACTTGGAGAGCCTCAACTTACCACGCAATGTCCGGTGCACTAAACCTCCACGAGAAAGTTACTAGGAACTTGAGAAAGAGCTACTTTACTCACCAGCACATCATTCAAGTATCGGTCCTTGCAGCCACATACATCTTCTCCTCGATGGCAACCGTTGGGGATGCATCTGTGTCCCATGCTGCAAGGGATTCAAGGTAACAAACAAGAGCAAGCACAAGAAACTAGAGATCGGGCTTGTCCATTGGGGCGGCACACCCGGATACAGCCGCTTAAGAAACAGCCAAAACCACAAAAGGAATCATTTTAAAAGCCTGTATATTTTTTTAATGGAAAAAGGTGGCGAAAAGGTAGTTCTCTGCTATATAAACTTTCTCACCCTAAAGGATTTTCAGGAAAATGAATGCCATCTTGAAAATTTTGAAGGCGTTCTTCGTGTTGTTGGTGGCGCTGATGAAATTCTTGGCGATCGTGTCAGTGTTTCTCTTGCAAAAGTTTGGCAAAGGAGCTCGGATTGCATTGTTTTTCTTCATGAAACTCATATACAAGCTCATAACTGATTGAGTAATAATCATGTAAACAACCTGGCAAGTAGTAACTCACTGCACCTATGGTGACACTAAAAATTCTAGAGGTGCTCTAATTGGTAATGGGCATGTTACTTTCACTCGGGTTTGTTGCTGGTGGTCTTTCTGGCAATTTTGTTTTTGCTTTATCTGGTGCTACTGACGCTCGCTAGAGATCTCGAGGCGACGGCAAAGATTTTCAATCCTTGGAGAATGAAGTACTACAGGTTTTTCAGGCAAATCCCCGTTCTTACCCTTATAGGATGCCTCAAGGAGGAACGATTATGGATGACGATGTTGTTAAATTATCCGGCACTTCTCTTCCCACTCCAGGTACTAACGAAGGAAATGAAGAATCCGGTACCTTTGCAGCTCTCGTCATTGCAAGGTCACAAACGCCAGGTCGCTGGGTTCGACCCCCTCTACAAACATTAATACCATGGCCATCTCCACGATTTGATCCAGTAAAAGCAGTATATCCAGGACCAAAATATGGAGCACGGATTGTAAACTAGTTTTGTTTATTCCCTTCATTGGCTTATCGATTTTTGATAGGCGAGAATTTCGCGGCCAAGTACAAGCTCAGAGAATTTATTCAGGCTCGCTTTGAATTTCATCAAGATTTTTCTTGAATTGAATAGACTTTTTAATATTATTTATAAACAGTGCGCTCGGCTCAGAAAGCTCCATGGAAAACGCGGTAAGAAAAGTGTGCCAAGATTTGCGAGTGCAGGCTCCCTGTGCCAACTCTTGTGTCAATAAGCACGCTTATGTTGTTTACGCGCAGGAATCGTTTTTTCGTTATTCAAGGGAAAATAAAACAATCCCCGTTCGCAACTCGCAAGCTTGCTCCACTTCAACCCGAGAGGCCTGCCATCAAGGATTTTTTGGAGCAAAACTGGAATCCAGTGCTACTGGTAGGTTCTCACCTAGTTCCACATCCAACTAACTCGAATCTCCGTGTTTTTCAATCCGGGTAGGCAAGCAAAGGATGATCTCGAGCATCGATCGTCAAGCTCGGAGAAATCGAGTTCATATCCAGTGAAGGAGAAAGAACGAGGAATGAGAGAAGAACAAGAAGAAGAAGAAGAATGGTAGCTCTTACGGAGCTCCTCCTTGTCGCTGTTATGATCGCTCGCGGAGTGGCGGATCTCTCTGAGCTATCGCCAGCTCTATCGCCGGAGGGAGCAAGCTATGATCCCAGAGAGTTTAATGTGGTGGAGTTTGGAGCTCGCGGCGATGGTCTTAGTGACGACTCCCAGGTAGCTTTCCCTGTTTCCTAGATATTGTTTATAGAACACTACATGCTTATATCGTTTCTTTCAGGCTTTTCTCGCGGCCTGGAAACGTGCTTGTCACACGGAAAACGCCACCATGCTTGTGCCCGGTGGAAAAGCTTTTGTTGTAAATTATTTGCTTCTCACTGGGCCATGCGCGACGAACTTGAGACTCAAGGTGCGTGATAATATATACTCTATGTACGTAGATTATCTTTGTGCCATTGTTTTCCACCTAGATAGATTGATGGTATTGTTTTAGCGGACACCCGGGATATGATCCACTGGAGCAACATCACAACATGGATTTCCATAGCCAGAGTTTACGACTTTAGCGTCGAAGGCTACGGTATAATCGACGGGCAAGGCGAAGAGTGGTGGAGAATTTCGTGTAGACGTAACAGTTCGTATGTGAGTGATTCTTCGTACAGATTATATTCGTTTCTAACTTTCGATTGTGCTTTTTTTTCGTTTCTCTTTTCAGGCGTGCCAGAAACATCCCACAGCTAAGTTCTTGATTCTTACACTTGCGTGGCGGCTGACTCAAACTAAACCATTTTACAGGCATTGTCAATCAGAGCTTCGGCGAACATCACAATTCAGGATCTCAAGTTTGTAAACAGCCCCCAAATGCATTTGGCGATCGAGGAAAGCTCTAATGTGAGCATTAAAGGGGTGGAAATCCTCGCTCCCCACGACAGCCCCAACACCGACGGCATACACTTACACATGAGCAACAACGTTTCTATCGAGAAATGCATAATTGGAACTGGTAGAACTTTTTCTATCATAGTTTTTAAACGACGAATCCCTTTTTATTTTTTTCAGGTGATGACTGTATATCTATAGCAAAGAACACCTCCAACGTTGTCATACGCGAAATAATTTGTGGGCCGGGCCATGGAATCAGGTAATTCTTTTGTGGAAGTTATGAAAATTTTAAACGAGTTTTTCTTTTCGTTTTATTTCAAGCTAGTATAGGGAGCCTTGGAAGGAACAAGACACCAGAGTTTGTGTCCAATGTCAAGGTTGAGAATTCGATTTTGGAGAGCACCAAGTATGGACTCAGGATCAAAACATGGCAGGTCCAAATCTTCATCTTGATTCTATGAAAACTCCAAACATTTGATATGTTACAGGGTGGCCAAGGATTTGCGAGCAACTTCAGCTATTACAACGTTGTGATGATGAACGTCCTTCAGCCCATTATCATCGATCAATACTACTGCGATGGGAACAGCTCCTTCTCCTGCGGCACAGAGGAAGTAACTAAAACTTTTCCAATCTTCTATCAGTCTCTGTGAGGAACTTCAAGAGATCGGTTTTTGTTTTTGCAGCTGGATGCTGTGAAAGTCAGCAATGTTTCCTACTCCAACATTATGGGAACGTCGGCAAGCAGTGTGGCTCTTCGCTTCCAGTGCAGCCTGGGCAACCCCTGCTACAATCTAGTGCTCGAGAACGTTTTTCTCAACCTCTCAAACGGTTCCACTCCATCGGCATTTTGCTTGAACGCCTTTGGCCAAAACAAAGGCCTCGTTGTTCCTAATAGCTGCTTGAACTCTTCACTGGCGTGGCAGCAATAAAATAACTTTTAAAAAACGAAAATTACTCGAGATCCTTAATATCTTGCAATCCATGAATAGCAAAATGATTTAGATTAAGTTAACTCGTCAGCAACTGGTATAAGGTAAAGGGTTTTATACAGAGATCAGATTTGCAAGACAAGAAGACAATGGTGGCTGTGAACGTTGACAGGTATGTCGATCTCCAGCGCATGATCAACGACATGGTAGCTGACCAGGGCAGGAACGCTACCAAGAGCATCCGGGTCAAGCAGTACGATAGCTTCGATTACCCGGACTATGATCACTGGGTGGCGACGAACAACAAGAGGGCTCTCAAGCCCGACTGCCATTTCATAGAGGACGAGGTGGCCCTGGATCCACCCCATGCCGACCGGATCACACGGGCAGTGTCGCTGGCTCTCCAGCAAGAGGAGGAAGACAACAGGAAGCAATTGGAAAAGGAAGTAAACGGCTACACAAGGCAATGGGTACTGCAGCACCAGAGCAAGAAGCCTCGCCACTGATGGATCGATTGATCAATCCACTGGACGAGCAGAAAAAACTCTTGTCACGCAAGCTTTCAAGATCTTGTAAAGAAAGCTTCCTGTGTTCTTGGAGCAAAAGTTTTGCCAAAAAGCAATGCAATTTGTTTTGTGAAAACAAAAAGACCTTCACGAGTGATAAGGGGCTTCTTCTTCTAACGAGATCATCCCTGTTCTTCATTTTGCCCTTTGGAACAATTAATAAATTAGCTTATACCTTTTAAATGATCAAATAATGCCTAACCCGTCCCTTGGAGCGACAATTCTATTATTAATTTGTACTTCGTAAAAACAAAAAGAAAGAAAAAAAGAACTTCTTAGCAAGTCCATGAAGCAGAACGAGTGATAACGGGCTTCCCTTTCCTGTCTTCTTCTAACGAGATCATTCCCAAGTGCGATGGATCCTCTAGCAGCATCTTGGCGACGAGGTAGCCGGCGATCGACCACGTCTGGAACTTGCGAGCCTGCTTCCCAACATACCTCCCAAGCTTCCCATCGTAGTATTCGGGCCACCCTTCCTTACAAAGCCTCGGCTCCGCAAGCTCGATCGCTCTGCGAGCGATCTGAGGCCTCCCGGTTTTGATCGAAGCTGCGGTGAGCATCCACAGCAGCACTGCAATACAAAACCACAAAGTTTCTCTAAAGATTGAAAAAAGGTGGTGGAAAAGAAATGCATACCTGGCCAAGTTCCTCCATTGTGATAGCTCCATCGGGTGTTCTTGGGGTCGCAGCCAGTCACAATGACCCATTCCTCGGCATCCATGGCTGGGTAGCTGATCTTGAGCGGCATCTCCCCGACGAGATCCGCCCAGCGTGCCTCGACCAGATCCATGATTGCCGACGCTTGCTCCGGGGTGGCGATGGACGAGAGTATTGCAACGCAATTGCCAATGAGGAACCATCTAAAGTCCATCCTGGCGGGGCTCACGTTTCCAATGAAGTAGCCACCCTTCATGGGCATGAAGTCGAAGACCCAGTCGGGTATGGAGTCCGGGATCACGTTAAACTTGTTGACGGCCGTGTGCGAGTACTCCTCGGTCTTGTAGCGGTATATGTTGTTGAGGTTCTGGAAGTCGAGCCAGAAGTACGTACGGATGTGGTAGCTCAGCGCCACCAGCCGCTTCTCGATCCTCTCGATGAACTCCTTGCCGCCGAGCTCGGGTTTTAGGAGGGTTTTGGCGCAGCGCAGTGCCATGAAGAAGAGGGACTGGATCTCGATCGGGTAGCCATAGATTCCCTGGTAAACGGCAAAGATCCAAAGGTAACGTCAGTCGTGAATCGAGAAAGAAAGAACGAACAGACCCAAGATTGGGAGTGAGTGAAAGACCCATCGAGAGTGAGAGAAGAACTAGAGGCAAGATGGAGAGTTTTAAAAGTTCTTTGATCGTGTTTACCATTCTCCGATCGATCATGCAGCAGCCATCGGCGCAGAGGAGCGTGGGGAATGTGTCGAATCCCTCGGCGAGGCAGAGGGAGAGGATGAGTCGCATCCCCCTCTGGCAGTCGGGCATCTCGGCGAGCGTGAAGTCGCCCGTGGATTTGGTGTAGGCGCGGAGGAGGATGATCCACCAGAAGCCCGAGTCGACGGGGGCGACGCGCCCGATGGCGGCCTCGCCAAAGTCGGCCAGCATCGTCTCGGTGCCGCGCACTGGATCTTGCATCACCTTGAAGCTGGCGGGCATGACGCCCTCGCCCAGCGTGAAGCAGTCCACGCGCTTCTCCCACGCCTGGAGGCGCAGCGCTTTGAGCAAGAAGTTCTTCACCACCTCCGCCTCGCCGTTCATGAGGAAGGCCAGCGCGCTGGGAACAAAGTCGCGCACGAATACCTGGCCATGGAACGCAAGACTTTGTGTCAAGATCCATATGTATATGAGAGAGAGAGAGAGAGAGAGAGAGATGAGGAAGATGAAAAAGAAAACGCTTGAAGAAAACAAAGCAAGAAAGAGGAATGCAAAGAAACTCTATGGAAAGAACTCGATACCTGGTTGTAGTTGAGAGCTTCTTCGTTTGGATCGAGCGCGGCGATGGTCCCAACCGGCTTGCCCCGGAAGTAAACCAGCGATTTCCTGAGAGAGTCCCAGGCCTCGGCGATCATGGGATTGGGTTCGTAGGGATGGAGTGGCGATCGCGGCGTGGCGGCGCTGGCTGGCCCCGCGATCATCCGCAAGCTGGGCGACGCCAGCGCCTCGAGGCACTCGGAGCTCTTGACCGTCTCCAGCGGCCGCGGCGCCGGGCGGGGCGAGGAGATGAGATCGCTCAGCGCCTTCTCGTCCAGCGACCGCTGCGAGTCGATCAGGCGCATCGCCTTGATGGGCTTGGCCAGGGCCACGGCCACCCCGGATTGATCCAGCCCGCGCGCCGACAGCTGCTCGCGGTCGCTCGTGTCCAGCGCCAGCGCATTGGCGAACGACATTGCTGCTGCGCGCCCGCGATCGATCGATGAGCGATCGATCGAGCAAAAGGATTGATTTTGGTGGATCGATCACTCGCGCTGCCGGATCATCGCCCCCGCTTTAAAGAAGGCCTCTGTGCGCGAAGAAGAAGAAGAAGAGGAAAAAAACATTATAGCACCACCATTGGAGCAACGGAATGCCAAGAGGCAGAGCTGCGATGACGTGGCCGCCCGTGGATGAGATGGTTAGGGCTTTTCCACATCGGACACCACGTCACCGCATGGTTAACAAACTAAACTAAAAGAGTGTGGACGAAAATCTTGTTTACTGGCTGGCCCCTTCTCTCTTTAAAAGAGCTGTACAAAGAGACTCGTGGAGCCATCGCCAAAAGATCTTAGCTCCGACGACTTCACAACCGATCGACATAATGGACAAGTTCGCTCCCTCTCAAACCTGTGTAGCAAAAACGAAGAAAAACTCGCGTGAAAATTCTCTCCCTTGCACAGAAGATTTGATGAAACGTACCACTCGGAGACGCAATCCTCGCAAAAGACGTGCTTGCACAGCAAGGATATCGGGGCGTGCATCTTTTCCTGGCATATAGCGCACAGATCTCCTACCGCGAGCACCTGGAACATCCATCGTGCACAATTGTCACTCGAAATACTATAGCCCGAGTTAATTGGCTTCACCTCTTCATGCGTTGCATATGTACCGTATTGGACTTCCCTGCGAAGAATCGATCTCACTGCCGTAGCGAACTTTTGCACCTGTGTGGTTTTTACAAAGTTTAGAGGCAGTGAAAACTGGGAGGCATAAAACTTGCCTTCTCAAGGACCGATGTGACTTTGAAGGTGAGGTATAATCCTGTTGTCAGCGATGAAAACAGGCTCCCATACTCTTTGTTTAAAAAGAAGCGGTACCAGACTGGTCCTGGTATTACAGTTCGATAAAGTAGAACAACATACTCGGTGAGAGTCAATATTTGGCCCTGCATCGAGATACACAATCACGATTGACATGACGAAACTAATTGAAGAAACTAACCTGCCATCGATAGTTACGTCCTCGGCCTTTCTTGTAGTATATAAGAACACCGCACTTGAATGCCATGGCAGACAACCGGACCATCGTATCTGAGAAAGAAACAATATAAAGTATGAGATCAGCAATGATAGAGAGTGTCATAGGATTTGCTTGCCATTCAAAACAATATTGAAAAACGCGTCCGCAAAGTTTGGGATGTCTTTCGGAGGGAGGAGAACAAGTGGTCGCCAAAGAGCGTCGGCACGATACCACCAGTATATACCCTCGACATGTTGGATGAGAAATGCGGCAAGGACCACTAGAATGTACGTTTTTCGCTCTCCCTGAAAGAAGAAGAAGAAAAAGATATCATCAAACTGGGGGCTGGAGGAGAAGAAAAATGGTAGTCACTTACTCTTAGAGACGTCTGCTTACGAAGAAGACTATTCGCTTTGATCATAATAGCTGATATCCAAAGCGTCACAAGGAAACCTTCAACACAAAGAAAGCCACAAAGTTAGAAATGGAGAGCGAAGAAACGAAGGAAAAACAAGAAAAAGACCTTGGAGATGCTGGCGTATGAAGACCACGAGCAACAAAATCGAGAATGGGAGGATCTGCTCGACCCATTTAGCTAGGTGCTGGAAATCATACCTCACGGCCTCACGATCGCCAGCAGCGGTAGCAATTGTGGTGGACTCCTCGGTTTCCAGCTCTCTATCGGAACCACTCTGCTCGTCCTGGACAATCGAATCGGCCGCCCGCGGGCGCCCCGAGCCACTCTCCCTCGGCGACCCAGAGTCGGCAATTATCCTGATCGACACCTCTGCTCCGCCACTCTCGTCCCTGTCCCTGTTCATAGGGCCTAGTTCCTGTGGAGCGCCTCTCAGCAGCCCCGAGACCTCTAGTAAGCTCGAAATCCTGGAGAACGAGGCGGGGAGAAGGCTAGAAATCCTGGCCGGGAGCTGGGCGTGCGACGAAGAGGAGAGCGATGGTGCCGGATTACTGCTCTCCATGGTCGCCTCGATCGATAGCACTGCCTGATGGACTAGAATGTCATACCGTCTGTGCCGCAGCGCCGATCCAGCGCCTTGGTGCTTCCTCTCTCGCCACAAACCCTAGCGCTCCCTTACCTAGAAAAAAAACATTACACGCACCCCATCAGGTAGACGACGTCTTCTTCGAGGAAGGAAGGGAATCCCAACAGCGAATATGCTAGCAAATAAAAACTTTTGGTAGGAGAATTTTACACACAAGGAATGGATATGGACACTGTGTATCATTCATATCATCCATTTTCTTGCATTGTCTCGGCCATTTCTTCGATTCTCTCGTCCAGCAAGCTCACATCTTCCATTGTCAATCGATGGTATTCGATCACTTCGTGCAAGAATTGGTTCTCTCGAGCGTAGTTTGCGTTTTGCTGGGAGAGTCGCGATTTCTCGGCGACAAGCGTCTCGAGCTGCTTTCTCACCTGGGAAAGAAGCAGCATGTAAGTTCTCCAAGCGATGATCAAAGAGAAGAAAGCTCTGTTTCAAGTGATCTAGTCTAGAGCGATTGATCTTACGTACCAAATCGTCGTCTTCGCTCCTTGGGCCCTTCTCCACACTGTCCCGAAGGCGCTGGTTCTCTTGCTCGAGCTGCGAGCATCGATCTCTCATATCCGCGAGGTTCTTCTTCACGGTCTTGAGCTCGCGGACGAGGAGCTTTACTTTGGATGCCATCGCCATCGCAACCTGGGTCGAGAAAGATTTGGAGAGTAGCTCGAAAGAAAAGAGGTGATGGGCTTACGTCCCGAGAAGCTTTGAGTTGAGTTTGATCGTCCACATTCGGTTTTGTGAGGACGATCTCCGCTTCCTCTTTGAGCAATGCGGTCTTTGACTTAACGTTGTGCTTCGGTTCTGGAGCGAGAACATTCAAGCTTCCCTGTGTCACAAATTTAATCTTTTCTACCTCGATTCCACTACGCATACCTCTATAGCGTTTCCAAGCGTATCACCGATCCGCGACAGTGAAGTAGCGATCACGTCAAACCCTTTTTGCAAACCAGGAGCTTGCGCTTGCGGGGTAGAGGATTGCTCGTCCTGCCTCGGATCACAATAGAATTTAGAAAGATCTTTGCGAATTGGCTTTACCTGTGGTCTCGATGGAGCCGCACCGCCAGATTCATAAAGTGCCTCCTTGGCTCTCTTGGCGAAGCTGCCCCAAAATCCTTGATCCCATTTGAGATCCATCACGGCAGATGATCGATCGATCGAGCCCTAGCAAGCTTATGCGAGATTGTGGTGCGGTCCAGAATGTACACGTCTTTGGGATCTGTATTTAGATATGTAAAAGCATACATGTATGGAGTTCTTTAATATGCAAAATTATTCTCCTTTGTAAATTTGAATACTAATGTTTTTGTACCTTTACTATAAATTATAATTTCACATTGTAGTTTCAAATAAAAAATTTAAAATTTCAAACTTTGAAACAGCTGCACTTTGCTGGATTAGGATGTTCATTCTAATTGATTAATGTTGGTTATTAGTTAGCTCATGTTTTGGCTTTAATTAACTATTATAAAATTATTGTAATGTATATTGCAAAAAGTAAGGTGACTTTAGCTCAATGATAAATAATTTTGATACAATTGTTTAGATCTAATAAAATGTAATATGTATATTGATAAATAAATGAGATTAGTTGCGATTGGGTAAGGCATTATTTAAGATTTTCCAGGAGAACTCAGTGTCATTCAACTATAATTCTATTGTATATTTATATAAATTCTTACCATGATAAATATTAAACCTTTTGATATTATCTATTATATTAATCTTTAATTTTGAGCCAATATAGGTAAATTAGCTTCAGCAAACTAACTTAGTATATATAGTGAAATCATATGCCAATCAATCTTATTTGCTCATGAAGGTTGGACATATAACTTCTTTTTATATTGTAAGCTCTTGCTAGACAAATGTAGTGAGTGGTGGACAAAACAACTGTAGTGAATTTGAGAATAATCAAATGATGATTGCGAGTGACTAAGAATGGAACTTTGCTATGTGTTATAAGGTCTAGAGTGTAAACTTCTAAGTTTGGACTTCTCGGGAGGTCACCCAACCCAGTACTATTCAAACCCAAGGACGCTTAACCCCAAATATTCCAAGACCCTTAACCGATTGGAAAAGGGGGTGCACTCTTGTTCATGGGCCCTTTCCCTCTATATTTGAACCCCATGGATTGTTTCTCAAGTCGTTCCCTTTGGTTGCTTACAATCCACCACGCTTCCCTGCAAGTTCACGCCCTCGTGAACGGAAGCTGAGAGCCGCAGCTCTCCCGAGAGCCTCGCTCTCTTGACACCCTACCCCTCGGGTCGAGCCCAGCGGGAGCAAACTGGACCAGCCAGATGTCAATCAACATGTGGTGCGATTCCCTTAGCCAACCAACAGAGTCGGACCCAAGACCGCTCCGACGGGAGAGCCCCGCTCTCTTGACACCCTACCCCTTGGGTCGAGCCCAGCAGGAGCAAACTGGACCAGCCAGATGTCAATCAACATGTGGTGCGATTCCCTTAGCCAACCAACAGAGTCGGACCCAAGACCGCTCCGATACCAAATGTAAACTCCTAAGTTTGGACTTCCGGGAGGTCACCCAGCCCAGTACTATTCAAACCCAAGGACGCTTAACCCCAAATATCCCAAAACCCTTAACCGATTGGAAAAGGGGGTGCACTCTTGTTCATGGGCCCTTTCCCTCTATATTTGAACCCCATGGATCGTTTATCAAGTCGTTCCCTTTGGTTGCTTACATAGAGCTCTTGTGTACTGGGACAGTGTGTCTCCAAAGTTTAAAATGTGGCCTAAGTCATCATGAATTTGGTGGACAAGTTCCATGGTGTTAGCCACAAAAGATGCCATGATCTCATTGAGTGATGCTTCGATTGGGATCTTGTTATTCCAATGAGCTGGTGCAACCTTTGGGTGCTGGAAAGCTGGAGAAGAAAACCAAGCTACTATAAGAATGAATCTGGCACTATTACCACCTTTTGCAAGTAGTGATTATAGGAGCTTCATGTATGCATGTGTCTTATTTGGCTGCTCCATGTGAGTGTTGAGAGCCCCAAAAGAGGCCTCTAGAAAGTCTAGAGAAGGTGTCACAATTGAAAATAGTCTCTAAATCATTGCTAATGTATTCACATCCAAGCTCACAAGGTCACATGATAAAGTTCATGTGCCTTGGAAGATTTCCTGTAGAAGCAAGATAAATACAACATCATAGAAAGAACTTACAATGCTTTCTCATGTTGAAGAGTAGGGATCTTGTCTAGTGGCCATAGTTCATCTATGGGCTGGTCCTGACTCTTCATATGCTCAAGAGGTGCCTCCTCTACTCCCAAGGGCACACTCAAGTTGGCATCATGAGTCTCAATGAAAGGTAGCAAGTGAGAGCTAGGAAGAATTACATCCAACACCTTTAGCTGCATGAAGGGAAATTGTAGAGTGTCTACTATGTCACCCCACCCTAACCTGAGGCAGAAAAGTCACTCCCCAAAGCCGCCATTGCATTTTTGCTCTCCTCCTCTTTCTTGGGTATTTGAGGAACATATAGAATCTTGACTAGATCTCGTGTTTCTTGGAGCCTGAGCAAGTGTGATTGGTCACATAGTCAAAGGGTGAGACTATCTAGATGGTATAAAAAAGGCCGATCATGTTGCACTTTAGCATCTCAAACTTTAACATGGTATCACTGTTGGGACTTGCTGGCTCAAATGGAAACTCTGGTCTAACTAGTGTCATTTAGAATTCCACAACCTATCCCTTTAAATTGAGGATGGTCACTTGCTCACTACCTTATCTAATTTACATTTGGCTATGCTCAAGTCAAAGGAGCATGGAGTTGCATTTAGTTATGGCCAGTTGAGGATCATTGATAGCATATGTGAGGATGCTCCCAAAGCAACATAGTCCACAATAAAAAAGGTGATTGTAGACTTGTGGCCATGAACTAAATAGGTAGTGCCACAACAAATCCCCACTAAAGTGATAGTGTGATTGAAAAAGGTCTTCAATATGACTTTTGAGTACTCTTTGATTTAGAGACTTACTTGCTGAGCCATTGTCAAAGAGAGGATGTTGGTGGTGGAGCCTGAGTTAACAAAAGCCTCCACATTGATGCTTGCAATTGTTGTCAAGACAATGAATGTTAGATCAAGAGCAGCTCTAGCATTGATGATTAAAATGAGAATTATGTCTAGGGCTTAAGACAAAGCCACACCATTGAGACCACTCACTGAAGTCTCAAGTTGCTGCCAAAATCCCAAAAATTGGTGATAAAGTGCATTGATGATTGTTGTAATTAGTGTTGCTAAGACTTGATTGATGAGAGTGCTTGGGCAACCACTTGTTATCATGGAGGCCCCTCTTAGTGGCATACTAGTTAAGTTTGGAGTTCATGTAAATGCCAAATCTTGAGATATAAGTGAAGATGCATATGCTACTGTAAATGCCTTCAAGAAAGATAATTTGCAAGTAGTGAGAGATGGAGGAGAAAAAGTTGTTAGGGTTGAGGCTAGTGATAAGTTTAGCTCCTCAATAGTAGTTTACTACTTCTTTTAATTTTGTGTGGAGACCTTAGCTATTACTCACCCACAATATAGATGGTGTTCATCGGGAATTTGCCACAATCGTTTGACGGTGGTGCCTTTAATGGCTCTTTAGTTAAATAATTGCAGGTACCCAATTGATGATGGTGCTAACAAAATATTATCCATAGAAGGTTGTTGTTGGACATATTAAGGTCAAAGTTCCAAATGGAGATTCTAACACCTTGCAATGTTGTGTGTATCAACTTTGCATTCTTCACATCATTAACAATATCATTGAGTTTTAGTTTGAATTTTGAGTGGTTGTAGCTCCTCCACAAGCTTCTCTTGCTACTAGGTCTACTACTACACAAGTGCCCAGTACTCCTTTAGCTTGTTGAGTGCCGACTCAATTGCTGCCAGCATTTTGTTCTCAATGACATGTGTTAGTTGGGCAATGGCACACATTGGGGCTTGGAAGCCTGCATGAGAGTGGATGTCATGGTGCATGCCAAGCTCAAAAAGCATGTATTTCTCCACCTCTAATATGTGGTCAAATGATACTTCACAAGTTTTATGTTGCACTCCAAACTTGAGTCCTTAGACAAATGTTGACATTACAGGCTTCTCATTTATAATTAGCCTCTATAACAAACACACACATCAATGCTTCTTGAACTAGATAGTGTATTCACCACACTCTCTTGCACTATTTGCTAAAATGAAAACAACTCTATGTAGAGTTGTTAGTCAATTTTCTCCATTCTAAACTACTTAAAGAACTTGTATCATTAATATGATCATCACTCATCTAGAAGCAAGGAAGATACCCAATCTATTGCATTTGCCTTCAAGGATCTTAAGAATAATTTTTGGAATGGCATCTTCAATTATTTGGTTGTACCTCAAGTAACCTTGAAATTGGTTAACATGACCACAAGTTTGATCCAGGATAGAACTCTGGGAGTTTCATTGTTCTATAAAGAAAGTGGATAGCTAGCGCCATTGGTGCAATGTTTTGGTTGCTCTCCTCTCTGAAATCTATTGTGGATGATGAAGACTTATTTGTAGATAGTGTTATCTAGTAGTTAAATTTGTGTTTAAGCCTTAAGAACCTTTCTTTGAGTCATGGGTGTGTAAGAGGAATACAATACAAATGGGTATCAAACCTTTGAGATATGCCAAATGCCAAAACTAGGTATTTATTGCAATGTTAATGAAGAGTTTAAAAAGCTCAAATCACAAGGTTTTATTTGCTAATCACCTTTTCTGAAATTCTAAATTTTACTAAATTCTGAAATCACTCCCTATAACACTTTCTAGCCTTTTGTGCACTCATTATATGTTAGATCTCGCTCTCCACTCAAATAAATGTCTCTCAATTAAAGAACTAAACATGAAAGATAAGCAACTAGACACATTCCAAGACAATAAAAAAAACCATGAGATGATGCAAAGGATAAAACATCAAGAAAAATCTCTCAACCTTTAAAAAATTTCTCACATATTCAATGATACAAAGCTCAAAATAAAAACCCTTAAAAGTCTCATAAAAAGCTTAAAAAATCATGAAACTAAATTTATTACAAAGCTAGAAACATGTATAACAATCTTGTAAAAAATATAAACCCTAAAAATCTCACTCAAACACATTCAAAACTCTCACTAAAACTAATAAACATATATCTAAGTGAAGATCTCAGGCTGCTAACTCCTAAAATTTTATTTGATAGAAATCCTTATCCAAGATCTATTTAACCATGTAAAGAAAGATCAACTTATGTTGCTCAAATTCATCCAAGAATGCCTGAAACTTTTTTGATGCTTCAAATAAAAGAGCACAAGAGAAAAACATTATAAATCGCTTGATCCTAAACCAAAACTCACATATAATGACTTTAGAGAAAGAAAAAAAATAAAAATTAGGGAATTTCCATTATGTATTGAGCTTTTGAAATAATTATTATATACGAGATGAAGAAAACTTATTTGCATACTACACTCCAAACATGGAATTAAGAATTTTTTTATGCTAGAATGAAATGGTCAGCAAGATTTATAAAGGTATTTGCTTCATTGCCAAAATTAATTAGCAATCCAGATATGAAGAGAAGAAAATGATTATTCTTACCCTAAAAATGAAGAAAACTCAAGAAATCCTCAAAATTCAAGCATGGTGTTTAAAATTTTATAGTTATGCACACATGTCTTTACTTCTAGAATCTTTCTATGAGCTACTAAAGGTGCAATGTTTCATCAAAAGTTTGAACTTTGTGGATGTGCAACAAAAGGTCAAGAAGGGTTTAAAGTTTGCTCTTTATTCATTTCATTAATATCAAAGTTGATAAAAGAGATTGTTGGGATAAACAATAGTGATATTCTATTCATTAATGCTTTAGAGTTGATGAATTGCACACATAAGATAGTTAGTTTTTTTTGCCATTTCTTTCTAATATGATCATGTTTAATTTAGAGTATATTTGTAAACATAAGGCTTGTGTGAACTACATTCAAAAGGAGTTTTATAATATATTTTTAGATGTGTTGCTTGATATTTTACCCCTAGAATGTGAGATTCAACATGAGATTGACTTTGTTTCTAAAGTTACTATTTATCAACTCATATTAGTCCCATTGAAGATGAGGAGATTAATAAATAGCTTGCTGAGTACCTTTAAAAAGGGTAATTATAGATAAGCAAGTCTCCTTAGGCTACTTCAATGGTGATGATCAAGAAGAAAGATGTCTCTATAAACTACAAAGGATTAAATAATAGGACATTGAAGAATATTTTCTCAATCCCTTGTATCAATGGTTTGCTCGATTATCTTTGTGGTGTTGAATATTTTATAAAGATTGATTTGAGATAAGGGTATCATCAAATTTATGTCAAGCTAAAGGGTGTTTCAAAAATTGCATTCTGGATAAGAATAGGTCACTACAAGTTTTTAATAGAGGAACATAAGATACATGTGTAAAATGTTTTGCAACTTTTAAAGGAAAATACTTCAAGTTATCCAAGTATGAGTTTTTTTAGAAGAGACTGGATATTTAAAATATTTGATTTCCATGCTTGATCCCATAAAGATCTAGGTTATGGTTGATTAGTTTAGTGTATGGTCTTCATAATTTCCTTGGTATAATTGGAGTTTTTTATTGATTTATGAAGGACTTCTTAGAGATAGTTGTTCCTTTGATTGATCTTCTCTAGATTACATTAAAACAGGCCCTATTCATAGTTGGGATGAGAAGTGTTAAGTGGCATTTTAGCATTTGAAATAGTATTGTATCTTTGCTCCTGTGTTGAAAATTTTTTATCATGAGAAAGTTTTTTATAGAAAACTTGACATAACAAGGAGTATGGGAGAAATACTTGCCTTGCTTTGGTTTTGAAGAAGAATTCTCACCACCATAAGACGTGCTCTGGCTCCTCTTGTTTTCTTCTTTCCTACGTGAGACTCTGTCTTGGCTGTTTTTGGAAGTTACTCTCCTGAAATTCCGTCCCTGCACTACTGATGACAGTGTCGATATCAGCGCCAACTATTGTTGCAAAGATCACTTCTGTGCTACTCTTCTCGTCATCAGTCATTGTTTTCAGCTCTTCCCGAGTAGCGAAGGCCATTTCTTTGCAGCGTAATTGCTGATGTCGTCGTACTGGACTACAGCCTTCGGCCTCAGTGGAGATTCTCCAACACCCGGAGTACAAGGAAGAGTGGACAGTCCAAGCACTTCAAACATGGATGACACGCACCACAACCAGAATGCAACAACAACAACAACAACCTGTTTTGCGTCCGGGAGCGCCCCCTGTGAGAGCGTGGGACGAATACTTATCTGTGGGCTGCTGGTGTCGTGAGGAGGAAGGGGAAGTCAGGGCGTTGTTCAATCATGGAGGTAAGCTTGTATATAAATTGTTAGTTCTGGTGTGCCCATGATCTGCTCAAGTGAGTTTGTCTCCCAATTGAGTTGTGGAACGAGTCGACGGATGAAGTCATAAGCTGAACAGAGCTGGACGAAATGTTGAAGATCTTCAACCTGTAGTTCAAACAGCAGGCATGTTCGCTGTTCTCTAGGTGTCTTTGGGATTGTCCATCGGCCAACTTCTACGTGCAATTTGTGGGGGCCGGTCCTGATTCATTGTGCTGTGTCGCGTCGTGCTGTAGGAGTTCAGTGCAAATAAATTTGTTGTCCCAGTTCCAAACGAGAGTTGAGCGCCCTGGAGTAGATAGTAAATTTTTTCTGCGGGTGTTTAGCAGTGGCGGTCTGCATCCACCCGTTTTGGAACCCTGTGGTGCTATCCAGGATGTGAGCAAAATTAACACCAAGTCGATAGGTCCATTGCGCCAGTCGATGGTACCATCCTCGCTAACGCTCTTTTGCTAGTTGGTCGGAGTTCATGATTGCATGCTGAGTTTGTCCGACGTCTTGAGAATAGCCGGACTGGAATAGCGCTACGGCTGTGATGAGGGCGGTGAATACGGATATACACAGAAACGTGGAACCCGGACAGAGAAATTGGACAACCAGTATATCTCGGACTCCTTACGTCCCAATGAAGGATTTGAGCAAGGATCCGAGCAAGCGCCCGCGAGTTGGCAATCGAAACAGGGAGGCTTATTTATTTAGTCAAGTCAAAAGCTTGTCAAGGACCCAAGGTTAATAATTAATAAGCAAAATGAGAGCTTATTTATATGGAAATGAGGTCTTAAATAGCTAAGTTACTTCAAAAAGCAACAGGAAGGATGAATTGTCCAAGTGAAGCACAGGCATATTTCCAGACTAAAAGTGAAGCTCTGGCCATTACCGCTGTTTCTGTTCTGTTATGTTCTGCTTTCGTGCTGCACCCTGTAACAGCAAAACTAAGTGGGAAAATGTTTATCTTTGATAGACTTTTGCTTTCGAAGTATCAGTCAGTCAGTCATGTCAATGTGCCAGTCTTGACCTGGTTTCATACGAAATTTCCTGAGGACGTCGTTTGGCTATTTTCACCATAAAATTAATTTTTTTATTTTTCTGAGAAAGCTTAACAATCCTTAGTCACTACATTACCCAGAAATCGAGTCGCTCAAACTCCCAAAATGACCTCTGCCCCGATCATCCACTCCTAGGCCTGACCCTAACACTGGTCATGGAGCGATTTCGATTCTCACTCGTGCTCCTCGGAGTCACCCACCTCCAGCTTGTCTCCGCAGTTGGGTACATGAGCACTCTTTCAGCCATGTGGGTTAGCACAGATGTCTCAGTTGGCGACTACTCTGTCTGTAGCCTCCAGCTGCCAAGACTCACGGCAGTCTGCTCTTCCCAAAGGTCGCCAATCGCGAGTGAGCCACCTTCAGACATCTCATTCTACGCGTTATCGGGAGGGGGTTACTTCACCTGCGGCTTGCAGCAGCAGACGCATTTCCCGATTTGCTGGGGCCTGAACGTGAGCGAAGAGTACAGGAATGTGAGGTACGCGGATTTAAATTCAGGTGGGTGGCATGCCTGTGCAGTCAAGCTCGGTTCCGATCTGGTGCACTGCTGGGGGAACAATGCGTTCGGCCAAAGCCAGCCTCCGCCTTACCAGGACTTCTGGAAAGTCACCGCAGGTGATTACTTCACTTGCGGCCTGAGCAGGTCCAGTTCCAAGGCAACATGCTGGGGCCAGCTAACATCATCGAATGTGACTGTTCGTGATCCGAGATCAACGTTCGAGAATATATATGCAGGCAGGCTTCACGTATGTGGCATTGAGCGAGGGACAGAGCAGACGCTATGCTGGGGTGATAACTCTCACAAGCAGTGCGAGCCTCCGGTTGGAGTGAAGTTTCAAGCTATCAGCGGGGGATTGTTTCACACATGCGGCTTGACAGAAGACACGCATGAAGCGAGATGTTGGGGTGATAATTCCAAATTACAGCTGCAAGTCCCGAATGGCACTGCATTCTCAAGCATTGCAGCTGGAGATTGGTACACCTGTGGAGTCACTATGGATGGAGGAGCTATTCGTTGCTGGGGATCCTACACTGGTACTCTGGACAGCGTCAAGACAAACAGAGGCTTATGTTCCACATCTTGCAACAGCAAAGAGTATGTGGACAATACAGGTGTTTGCACGTCAAACGAGGAGACTGTTTGTCTTGCTTGCTCTCAAGGTCCATGCACTGAGAGTGGACAAACAGAAATTGCCCCTTGCAACAAAACCAGCGACAGGGTGTGTGATGCAGTCAACACTGTGGTACCTCCCTCGAAGACTGGTAACAAGCAGACAGGCCCGAACATCGTGGGGATAGTTGGCGGTGTACTTGGGGGCTTAGCAGCTGTTGCAGCCATAGCAGGTGTTGCCGGATACATATGCCGGAGACGTGCGGCTGGTGCATCCACCCGTGGAGACGACAGGTGGGACGACCTTGCAAACAGAGTCGTAGCATTTTCAAGTGTCGAGCTCCAGGTTGCCACTCGAAACTACGGGGAAGATATGATCCTTGGAAGAGGCGCATTTGGAGTGGTGTACAAGGGTATACTTTCAAACGGTCAAGTTGTAGCCATCAAAAGGGCTGCTAGTCCAGGAACGGGTTCCACGTTTGACAAGGAGCTGGAACTGCTTGGGAGAATCAATCACGTCAACCTCGTCAACTTGGTTGGCTACTGCAAAGCTGAGCGGCTCCTGGTTTTTGAGTTCATGGAGAATGGCTCTCTCTACGACTGCCTCTTCAAGAAGCTGGACTTAAAGTTGCGTGCCGTCCGTCGAGTGAGAATCGCACTGCAGGCTGCTCGGGGTATAGAGTACCTTCACGAGTACTCGAATCCGTCGATTATCCACAGAGACATTAAGACTGCAAATGTGCTACTCGACGGCCAGTGGAACGCTCACGTCTCCGACTTTGGGCTCTCGCTCTTTGGCCCCGTTCCAGGTCAAACTCATCTCAGCAACGTGACAGTTATGGGAACTCCAGGTTACCTCGATCCAGAGTACTTCCAGACGCTGCAGCTGACCAGCAAGAGCGATGTCTATAGCTTCGGTGTCGTGCTGCTGGAGCTTATCACCGATCGCAAGATTGTCATCAAGGAGCAGGGTTTGGAGCAAGAAGGCATTGTTTCTTGGGTGTCTAACCTTGTGGAGGAAAATCGAGCTGCTGATGCTGTGGCTGACCCTTCTGTCCGGTACGACTTCACGAGTTGCGGAAGCAGCTTGTTGCAACAGATTCTGCAGCTGGCACTCGACTGCACGAAGCCACGGGGGAGAGATCGCCCGAGCATGAGCTTTGTTGCTAGGAAGCTGGAAGAGCTGTTCCAGCTGCTCCCGGCCCAAGCTAGCCGGGACGAAGCTGGATCTTCAGATAGTTCTACAGCGCTAAGAAACTCCGATACCCCACTCGTAAGTAGCTTCTCCTAAGTTCTAGCTGCTAATTTTATTTTGCAGTTAAGCGAGCTCAGCGGGGCCCGGTAACTGAGCACCTATTTGGCTTGTGGCATGGACAAAATTCAAACTGGCTGTGATGTAGGTCCCAAATCCATCTATGCTCTCATCTTCAGATGTTAACTGTTCATCTTTTATGGTTGGTTGGATTTTTTACTTGTCGTTTCCTTTTCTGTATTGGATTCAGGTAGTGTTGAGAAGAAGCAAACATTAGAGAGGTTTGCCTGATTCAAATACCTCATGCTTGTGATTTCCTAGAGGATATACAAGATAAGTTTGAGTTATTAAAGTTAAACATAAGACAAGTTCAAGAAAAAGATAAGAGATTGGCTAATAAGCATTGTTGTTATCAAAATTACTTAGTTGGTAACAAGGTTTTTCTTAAGCTGTCATATGCACAATAGTCTCTGAAAGAAGGTGGTAATGCTAAGTTGTCTCCATGGTATTGTAGGTCTTGGACAATTTTGTAATGTGTGGGGGATCTTATTAATAAGTTCGAAGACTTATTTAACATTCCATGTGAGCAAGTTTAAAATGTGTTTACACTCTAGTGATGTCATAGATCAATCATCATCTAAGTCCTAAAGATTAATGTTAAGAAGGCTGGTCTAGCTAATATTCTTGCTCAAAGATTGATGAAAATATGCTATAAGACAACTTAGGAATTGTTAATTTAGTGGAATGGCTTTTTTATAGATGAAGCTACAAGGGAAGCTAAAGATGATGTAAAGAGAGTGTTTCAAGTTTTAATTATGATTTGAACAACATTCTTGATGAAGGGGAGAACTAAATTTTATAATTGTTTTGTTATATAATTTTTTATAAAGCAATGATATTCTTTATCAAAAGCAATTTTTCATTTTTCCCTATCAGTACATCATAGTTGTGTGGAATTTTTGGAAATTTGACTTCAGCATGTAAAGTCCCTATAGGATGTCTTGTTAGCTGTGAGTGGTTTTAATTAGCCATAGCAGTGACAAAGGAAAGAAAACTTTAAATTTCATTTCCCTAATATAAAATTCTAGATGATTTCCTTTATGATCCATGGTTTTATACTCCATTAGGTGTTTTTTAAAATTTATTGGTATTTATTGCAAGATCACTAGGCATTGTCCACCTATGAAAATCTTTACTATGTGCTTCTTTGGAAGGAATTTATAGAGTGGTGATATGATTGAGTGTAAATCTTTTGGTGAAGGAGTTGACAAAGATCTCATTAATTTTTCATTTACTCTTCGTGCTGTCATGAGGTCATTATATCCAAAGCTAATAATTAATAACACACCATTTCTTCATGCTTTGTGCCTTGAAAGAAAGATAGGGGAGAGGGATTTCTACTCATTCCTAATTTTTATATTTTTTAAGGAAGTAAGACTCAAAAAAAGAATATTGCAAAACTAGAAGAGAAAATTTATCCTAGAATCACTCCACACTTTAATGTTTTATGTTGTGAGGGGCTTTTCCTTATATAGGCCTTTA
>NW_003314303.1:841284-858543 GCF_000143415.4 Selaginella moellendorffii | reverse complement strand
ATTGTGATAGAGTAGAGTGGTTGGGTAATATAAAATATAGAAAGACAAGAGTGAAAGGATTTAGTTTAACTTATTTTTAACTTAAATATTAGATCATAGAGAAAACGTAATAATAGAATAGTAAAATGGCAATAGTAAAAATATAAAAAGATATTATTGTACTCAAGTCTAACCCTAAATTCCAACAATAGATTGTTCTATCATTCTTAATTAGCGCTACATAAAACTTCCTTTTGTTTAGCCCTAAAACTCAGGTCCCACTCTACAAGATTACCCTTTCGTCTGCGCAGAGAAAAAGAGTTTGTGATGAAGCAATGTGAAATGGTAAGCCTACCTGTCCACAGCCGAGAAAGATGGTGGCACCCATTGAGGCAATTGCTGACAGTTTTCACACACGTTTCTCTCATCAGCTCGTGAACTTGATCAAACGATTGCCTTGCGTCCACAATCTGTTCAATATCTTCAAAACTTGCCACAAAACAAAAGTCGGACGCACCTTCCATCTTTTACCCTGCAGACCTTTGTACTGTAAGGCAACTTTTTTCTGAAAATCCAGCTGCTCATAGCGCTCATCTCCATATCCACCGCGCACAGCAGCTTCCTAAACAAAAAGTAACGAAAGAGCTGCTTTATAGAATGTAGAGTACCTCTGGCGAAATATCTAGGTACAAGACCAGATCTGCAGCAGGAAGTCCGACCTCGGGAGCCTGTCCAGGTGCTCTTAGTTAAACGCTAAAGCTTAGGCAATGATTTTCACCTTGCACCACTCAAGATCCAGTCCCTTCGCAGCAGAGAAAGCCACTCCTGAGTACGAATATCGATCTACTACCAGCGTTGTCCCAGCCATCAATTTCTTTTCCATCTGCAGCCTGTGAGAAAACAAGATGAGCTGTTCTCAAGAAATAATCAAGAAATACTTCCAAGTCATACCTCTTCTCCCAGCGGTTTGCTGAAAACAGAAGGTGCACAGCACGATCGTCAAGCTCAGCTCCCCCTCCCAAGTAAGCCGAAATCGAGCTACCGATGGCAGTTGTCCTGTCTGGAAACCGCCAAGCCTCCACCTTCAGCCCAGTGCCCTTCAAAAACTCAACCAGCCTGTGGCACTGAGAGCTCTTCCCGCTCCTGTCCAGACCCTCCAGGACAATGAGCGCCCCGCGCTTCTCTGCTCCCATTGCAAGCTGCATAAACCCTACTTGAAGTAACGGCCTCGAGTCACTCCTCCATCAAGTCGACATGGCCCTGCTTCTGCTTCATCACCTCGTTGAGGCTGTCCACCATTCCCTGTCGTTGAGGTTCCATAGCAGGCGCATGGCTGAGCAGCTCCAGAGCAATGTTCATCCACTGTTCTGCTCCTGGAAGTCGGGAAAGCTTGACTTGCAACGCTGCTCTGTTCCAAGCAGTCGAGACCAGCCACTGGATTTCCTCGGACGGATAGACTCCATTCTGAAGTCCCAAGAGCATGTGCTTCGCTTCTCTGTACAGCTTCAGCACCTCCGGTCCATCCTTGTTCCGCTGGTCAGAAAGCACTATGAGCTTCCTCATGATTACTGCTGCTCGCTTGTAGTCTGGAGCTGCGGAACTGAGCAGCAGGTTCAGGCAGGACTTGAAAGCTGCTATCGGAACTTCAGTGTTGCTTCCGTCTCCGTTACATGCATGCATCGCCATCTTGAAAAAGTAGTCTGGCTTGAATCCAGGCAAGCTTGCACAACGGTACATAATCTCTAGCTGCTCCTTGTACTCCTTCATCTTGCCTTTGAGATCAAATGCCAAAAGGTTCATGTAGAAGTCGGTGCTTGCAAAAGTTGGCGACTTCAGCAAGAGAGAAGCATGCACCTGCGAAGGCAATGTCAGCAACTAGCTAAAATGCTCGACTTAGAAATACATTACCTTGCGACACTTCTCCATGTAGACCGTTGCCAGTTTCAGCTTCTCTGTATCGGACTCGTTGCATATCATGAGCAACGCAGCGACGGTCAGAAGCAGCGATGTCTCTAGTGACTGCAAATTTTCTGCCGTATCCGAAAGCAACGCATAAAAGTCCGAAGCACAGGCAAAAAGCTCTTCACAAGTTTTCCAGTCCTGAGTCTTTGCCGCAGCCAATCCCTGGTTCCATGCGCACCCAGCAAACCAGCTCGCTTCTTTCTCTGCGCTGCTTCCGGATCCAAGGAAAGTTTCAGCTCCTGTTTCCTGCAGACGCTGCCGTGCCTGCTTCAAGTATTTCACTGCCTCGTCCTGACACTTCAGATCTTGCAAAGCGAGAAAAATCAAGTTCCTGAAGACGGTCACCTCTTTAGTGCCTGCTGGAGGTCGAGAATTGGACGAGATCATGACCAACATGTTCGACAAAGCAGAGACCGCAACCTTAATGTTCTTGCATGCCACAGCTTCATGTGATGCCAGTGTCAGATATTCTGGTTCGAAATCTGCGCATTTTATCATCTTGCTCACTTGATTCGCTGCTCCGACTTCGTCATTTATTTGTAGACATATCTTGAACTGCAAGTTTACAGATCGATGTAGTTAGCTTGCTAGCTCAAACAAGCGACTTACCTTCAGAAAACTGCACGACACGTTCGGTTCAAGCTACAAAGAACAAAGAAAGATCCTCAGTCATAAGACCAACAAAAAACCAAAAATCACCTTTTCAGCTGCGTCAACGTATTCAGCAGCTCTGTCATACTGCAAGAGGCCAAGATAGCAGAGACATAAAACACGCAATGCCTTCGCTCTCATGGTAGTTTCTTCTTCCGCTGGCAGATAATGCATGGCAGCCTCGAACAATCTGATGGCTGTAGGATAGTCCTTCGCCTGGAAGAAATCCGAGCCACTATTACAAAACACACCACAAGTCAGCTCCAATATAACGGTGAAAAAACACTTGCCAGTTCCAGAGAAGCGCATGCATGGACTCCAGCTCCTTCCGGCAATGCAGCAACGGGTTGTGCAGTCTCGGCCCAGCACAAGCATTGAATCTCTTCAAGACTCTGTCGTCCGTCGCGATTGACAAGGCCACCTCCACTCTCTTCCGGCTCATAGGATCAGTCGGTGACGCTTGCTTCAGCAACTTCTCAATTATGCTCGCGCAGACTTCGGCTGTGGATGAAAACCTCGAAAGCAAAACGAAGAACGCTTTCTTTGCAACGTCCAGCTGCTGCGTCGTCTCTTCGATCAAGAACGTCAAAGCGGAGAGGCACACCTCCACCGCAGCCTTGTCATGAGATATGAGCGCTATAAGCTCCTCCTCGGCCTCTTCGAAGCGGCTGAGACCAAGCAAAGCCTTGAACGCCAGGAACGACGTGCTAGGATGATCCGAGGAGCCTTTGAGAACCGAAACGCACTTGAGAACTCCCTCGAAGTTCCCGTTCTGGAGCTGCCCAGCGGCAATGTACCTGAGAATTGTGAGCTTCTGGCTTGTGACAGTTTGCTCCTCGCTCTTGGTCTTGCATGATCCCTTGAGCGCCTCGGAGCAAATCTCATACGCTTGCTCCACGTACTTGACGGACTCCGCCTTTGATTCCGAGTCCTGGAGCGCCAGGAGTGATTTCCCGTAGAGAAGATACACGTCCGCCAGCTCTTGATACCTCTCCAGGGAGTCTTGGAGAAAACCACGGGCCCTCCCTAGCAAACTGGAAGCCAGCGCCTTGTGAGACATCTCCCACGCTGTTCTCGACCGCGCAAGGCACAGATCAAACATGAACTGCTGCTCTTCGCTGGTGCCGATCGATGAGAAGACGTTGTCTCTGGAGACGATCTCGGTGGCTCGCTCGAAGCAGCCGGCCGCCGATTTGTAGTTCCGGATCTTGTGCCAGGTCGTGCCCGATCTAAGGAAGAATGTGGCCATCTTGAGAGTGCTCGAGCGGATGGATCCAACGGCACCGGCCAAGAAAAGCATCTCGCTAGCGATCTGACGAAGCCGCGCGTGATATTCCGCCGAGGAATCCACCGCTGCGCGGCCTGGCGGCTGCTGCTGCTGGATGCTGTTGGCGATATCCACGCAAGTGTTCCAAATCCGGTAGCTCAGCTTCCAGATTTGCAGCCGCTGCTCCTCGGAGAGCTCGGATTTGAGGCCGAGCACGCATTCTTGGAGCTCTTCGACAGTGTCGACACCGATTCCCGGAGACGCCTGCTCGATGTCGCAAACCAGGCGCTCGATTCTCCGCAGCGGATTCACTGTAGCCACATTGCCGATCCCTGGATCACTAAGTACCTCCGAGATGAGCATCGTGAGAGCAAGCGATCGTCGCGTCCACGCAGCCCTAGAATATTTTCCCGCTCAACTTTGAATACAGTGTACCATAAGCCCTAACACTTTCCCGCCAAAACTCTTTCTAGGGCTCTTGGCGAGGAGGGCATCGATCGGTGCGCCATGGAACAGCAATGCAGGCGTCGTGGCCAGCATGGAAGGTATGGAATCTCTCTTAGTGGCCGCTTCACACCTTTCAATGGGGACTTGGATTTCTTTTTTCTCGATGTAGACTTTTGTGTCATGTAGCCAACGCGTCCTCAAGCCTTGGCAGAGTGTGAGCTTGGCACTGTTTGAGCAAGATTTTCCGCGAAAGCTACGCTTGCTAGACGCGACTAGAGTAAAACTCGTGCTTGAGTCTTCTTTTCTTCGCTTAAAAAACTCCAATCTTTTATATGGTTGTTGATTCTGGATGAATCTCTGATAATGGATCCTTCTCTTGGTGAAGCAGCTCGAGAGGACGGATCCCGAGAGCTGCCTCAGCGTCATGTCGAGGGGGAAATTCCCAATTCGTCTTCGCCACCGTTTCTCTACCTTCTGCGGAGGAGGGAGTATCGACATGCTCTCTTCAGCGGCATCGTCACACTCACACTCAGCATCATGGGAGGGTAAAGTTTCATCTCTAGCTTGGTTTTTTTTTCCTTCCTCCTGACTTTGAATTTTTTTTTTCTTCGGCTTGCAGAGCGGTCCTGCCCGTGTCAAATGCATTCACTACCACGGGAATTGTCTGCGGCTTCCTGATAATGCTTGTTGTGGCCTTGGCAAATACTTACACTTGTGATCTGCTGCTCAGACAAGCTTATTGTACTGGAGCTCTCAACTATGAGTCTCTTGCTTTCCACATTGGTGGGAAGTGGTGGAAGGTTCTATCTTTTTTTTCTTTTTTTTTGGTTTTTCTAAGTTTCTAAAAGCCCTCTCTCTCTCTCTCTCTCTTCTCTTTGCACAGCTTGCTACCGAAATTAGCATAGTGGTTCTGCTCATTGGGACCATTATAGGCAACATTCAACAAGTCAGTGAAGCTGCTGTCATCGGCATTGAAAACATCACTTCCAATGCTCCTTCCTGGCTAACAGGTAGCGGGCGCGTGCTTATGATCCTGTCCGTCGTCTTCATTGTCGCTCCAATTTGCTTGGTGGAAAAAATGAGACAGGTGTAACTTTGACTTTGTTCTTCCTTCTGATTTAACTTCTCCAATGCAGCTCGAATTCTTTGCAACTGTAGGAACATCGATTGTCATCTGGCTGCTCGTGGTAATTGTCATAGATGCTATCAGGTTCAAGCTGCCTGCGGTGAAAAACGGAGAGCTTGCTGCAGTCGGGTTTACAAGTATAGGCAAGTTTTGATTGCTTTTTTTTTTTTTTTTTGTTTAACTGAGACATATCGGTGGATGCAGGCTCAATCACTCAAGCTATTTCAACATTTGGTTTTGCATTTTACGTACAGCCAATGATGATGCCCTTCCTTGCTGAAATGCCCGCTGGTAAAGTTGGTGTGAAGCTGACCTCATACTCGGTTCGTGTAGTTATTCTCGGTGAGTTCTCGGTGAGCATAAAGATGCTCCTTGTGTTTATGTTTCACTTCAAGCGAGCTACGTGCAGGAACTTCATTCTTCATTTACGGCACTATTGGATTCTTCGGCGCGGCAAGATACGGGAGCCTTACGTCCGAAAACATACTGGAAAACAAATGGCTTGGCGGTGGTGTACCACAAGGATCACTCAACTTAGCAATGGCGGGTATGAGCCTTGGAAGCTTCGATAATTTACTTATTGGATGCCGCTCTTTGACAGTATACCTTGCTTTTGCAATTCCAACTGTAGAGTTTCCGACTCGCTACACAATCAACCGTTGGATTCCTGGCGATAAGAAGCAGAATCGCTTCTTACGTCATTTGTGTATATCAGCTGGAATCCTTGTTTTCTGCACAGGCATCAGCCTCATATCGCCTAACAATTCGGGCGCCATCATCACAATTACAGGGGCGACTGGAGTTTCCATGGTTTCGTATACCATTCCCGTAGTAAACCATTTCTTGCTGTTCTTCCAAAGGTATGTTTTTGTTTACAGAGTACAGTGTTAAGTTCTCTTTGCAGAGCAAAATGTCAGAAGCAGGCTGATGGAATAGGAAGTGTTTTGAAGTATAGAAAGGATACCTGGTATTCAATCGTGCAGGAGTACGCCAAAGAGGTGGTGCTTCCTGCTTTTGTTATTGTCGTTGGTATCTTCTGCAGCATTGCAGCTCTAACCACACTGTAAAACACCTTTATTCGTCAACAAATGTAAGCAACTGTTACATTTCCATCCTGACATTGCTTTTTTTTTCTTTTTTCTTTTTTTACCTTACTCTCGAGCTCTCGGAATCACTGGCAATCCATTCTTGATGGCGAGTGTCATGTTGATACTGTACCGGGGCTCTGTGTCGGATGCCATCTCGAACTTGAACTTTGGCAACAGAGCAGCTACCAGAGACTTCATTTGCAGCATAGCCATTTCCTTTCCGATACATATTCTTGGCCCTGCCTGAAACGCTGTGAACTTATATGGACTCTCGTTCACAAAACTTCCAGTGCTGCTTAGCCACCTTTCCGGCTTGAACTCTAGACAATCCTTCCCCCATAGGCTCTCCATTCGTCCCATTGCATAGATCTGGTACGTGACCCTCGTTCCTTTCTCTATCCTGCTCCCATCTGGTAGTACGTCGGGGCCTTTGGCACCTTTGCTGTCGAACGGAACTGCTGGATAGAGCCTTAAGGATTCCGATAACGCTGCCTGGAGATAGTTCATCTCTCGGAGCTCGCTGTAGGCGAAGTGTTTCATCCTTCGACCAGGTTCGTGATTTCTTTCAGCAACGTCGACTATCTCCTGAATGATTTTGTTCTCTACTTTGGGATGCTTTGACAGGAGCCAGAAGAACCACGACAATGTCACAGAAGTTGTGTCCTTGCCTGCCAGAACAAAGCTGATGATAATATCTCGTAGGAATTTGTCGGAGTACGAACTTGCCGTGTCCTCCATTTCGAGAGCCATGAACCGAGAAAGTAAGTCCTGGTTCTCTCGAGCTCCTGTTTTTTTTCTCCTGTTTTTTATCACCATAGCAGCAAACTCATTGACGATTGCCAGATATTCTTTCAGGTGCTTCTCGGAACCAAGGTTGAAGTACCTCTTGATCTTCCAGAGCAAGGGATGGACCTGGTAAAACCTTTCAGTACTCAGCCTCGTGGACTCGTCGAATGCTCGAGCAAACGCAATCGTGGGAAACGACGGATCCAAGGACATAGGATCGACTCCGAATGCGAGCTTGCAAATGCTGTCAAAGGCGAACCGCATGAACACGTCTTGCAAGTCGACTCGTCGGCCACAAATGCTTGCAATCGTTGGAAGCAGCCTCTTTTCAATCTTCTCGGCCACAGAATCCATGAGGTAGTCGTGTAGAGACCTGGTAGTAAACTCGTAACTCGCAAGTTTTCTCTGCAGCTTCCACAGGCCAGCGTCAGCGTTGAAGATGCCATCTCCAAGAAGATCTCTCAGCGTGTCGCACACATACTCTCCCTTTGGATAGTTGTCGAAATTGGTCTTGAGGATGTACTCTACGTTCTGAGCGTTGGACGTGAGCTTGAAAGGCTTCGCCCCCCATCGCTTCAACGTGATGGTGTGTCCGGGAGACTTGGCAAGGTACTCAGTAGTCCATTCGAGAATCCTGTCCTTGTTTTTAAGCAACTCAGGCATTGTTCCCAGAAGTGGGTACATTCTGGGAACAGTCTCACCATTCTCATGTCGATTTTTCAGATAGAACCAGACGAAGAAACCAACACAGGAAATCAGCAAAGCAGCAGCTAAAGTACCTTGCTCCATATCTCGCTGCCGCAGCACCGAAAACTAAGCGTCCCCTCGCCTCCTCTCGATAGTTTTTTGCAAAACAAGAAACTCTTGGTTTTCTTTGGAAGTTGACTCATGTAGATGGGGCCGGCAAATGCCGCATATGCTTCGTACTTTTGTATTCCCTTTTCTCTCTCTAACTTCTACTGTTTGTTTGCAGGCTGGACGCGCTTGTGGCGTGTTCTAATGTTTGCGATCAATTTACAACGTGACTTTTTCTACGAGCGTCGCAAACGTCTTACCTCATTTGCTGGCGTAGCGATCTCTCATCTCTATCTGAAGTACGTAGAGGAGGTTATATTCTTGTGTTGATCAAATTACAGAGCTTGCAGTCAATGTCGATCCCACGGGAGTGTGTCAGCGTTATCGCAATTTCAAATAATCAAGCTGAGGGCTCTCTGAGCTCCTCACAAGTGGATGCCTGGTTGAACGCCCTCAAAAACCAAGGTTGAAGAGGCTAGACCTCTTGTTCTTGAGTGCCAGTCTCTACAAAATCCCATTCTAGATTTCCCAAAGAGGTTGGTTGTGCTTCTCTTGGGAAAGGAAGGCAGCATGGAGTTGTTCACAGTCCATGCATTCCCAAACCAAAAACTTGCTCGAGTTCAAGTGAGCAAGAGGCAGAATTATGCAACCCGTTATAATTAGGTTTGTTTATAAAATATTTATTCATTAGAATACAAAACTAATAATGGTTAAAATAATGTTTTGATGTTCATTTAAGATTTTTTCTAGTCTTTTGATCTTGGAGATGTTAAACATGGACTTGGATAAAGATAATTATTTCCAAATGCCCAATGATAACCACAATCGTTTGTAACATTTTTTATTCTTAGTTCAATATTATTTGGTTGAATATGATCGGTTTGGAACTATGGATGAAAAGGTATATGAGGTGGACGAAATAATTGCTCATGTTTTTGGATTCCACGCAAGATTGCATCTTTGGAACATGCAATGACATTTCGCTCCACATATGGTTTTTTATAATCTATAGCTTAACACCCTAAACTTTTGGAACCACGTCATATGGTTCCGATTCAAATGCCATTGAAGGGAAAATGTTCGGACAGTCTATATTTATATCCATGTGTGTGCGGGCATGGAACACACTCTTCTTGGGCATCTTCAGCAAAGCTGGAGGCTATGTAGAATAAAAACCAGCCCCAGGTCTCAACTGTCCATTATCATTTGAGATATGATCATTTAAAACTATGAAACTTGATTTTTTGTTAGGAGGACAATCTACCCATTCCATGCATGCTAGTTCCACCACCATTGGCGTGTCCTAGCTCTCAACAAGGTTGCCCGGTGCTAGGGTCTTGACAAGCTCACATGGTGCTGAAGTATCCTTGACCTGAGCTGCACTATCAACTGGATCAACTGCTTCTGATGTTCCACAACAGCTGTCTCATTTGCAATTGCCTCCACATCCTGGGATGGCACCACCATGAGCAGCTGCAAAGGCTCAGCCACTGTAGCTGGTGGATGCTGCTCCCCAATAGCAGTGGGAAAGGCCCACACATGCATGTACCAAGAATGTGGAGTGTTGGTCATTTATTTGGAGGCTCAATTAATGTAATAGTCTTGCCACTCCTTGTGTCCTCCAAGAAATTCTCTTGTCCTCCCCATAGTAGCCTCATTGGCTATCTTGCAAAGAACCAAGAGCAAACAAACTATAATGTACCACTATCCCCACATGGCATATTCACTCTGTGCTTTTGCCATCCAAACCTTGCAATGCCCACGGTCTAAACAAAAGGAAAAAAAAACTTGGATTATGGATGGATATATGAAATCACAAAACGTACCAACATCAAGGTCTCATGAAGGTGCATCTACATAATCCTCATGTTGTCACTGAAAAGCCTTGCAAAGCGCTTGCGCTTATGACCACCAGCTTGGCAATTGCCCCTTGCAAACTCCATCTCTAAAACACATGTATAAATGTTGTGAGATCAAGCGCAAAGAAAATAAAGAGACATTAGATAAATTTGTACCTGTGAGCTAATTTACCATGCTCATAATGTTCTTGCAATGCAAACACAAGGCTCTTGCACTCACTGGACCAAGAATAAAATAAATAAATAAATAAACAAAAAAGTTCAAACAAACAACAGAAGAAAAAGACTTGATCAACTGATTGGAAGCAAAACAAAGGAAAGCAAAAATAGCAAAATGAATCTATATGCAACCGCCACATTAAAAACACTACCTCTCATTGGAAAATATGTTATATCATCCAATATAAACACATGGATTAATCTTAAAATATATCTAGGAATATCCCTAAAATCATACCCATGCTCCAACAAATGACCATGGGAGGATGCCCAAGCTCTGACGTGGCAAGAACCTATGGTTTGCAAGGTAGAAATAAATGGTGAAATCTTGTAAGTAAATAAAAGACAAAGGATAGATGATGAAAAATATGATTATAGAGAGAAATGAAAAAGGAAAATGGAAAAAGAACTGTGGAGTTTGAAAACACAAGGAAAAAACTAATGAAAGACCCAAGCAAAAAGAAGTACTTCAAAAGTTAAGAGAGAATCTTGCCATGCAAATGCATAGTGCGTTCCTTTTTGAGGGGGGGGGGGGGGGGGGGTGGGGGTGTGGGCTAATTAATATCCACACTTCTATATTCAATCTTTAAAAGTTATTTAAACCATTTAAACCACTGCAAACACTAGTTAAATCTTTGTAAAGTCTAAACTTTTCAACCTTATAATGTATACATATTATTATTGCTTCTTTAAAGAAATATAAGAGTAAAATCAATATTCTTTAGGCATTGAAGCTCATGGCGAAGTCAAAATTTGGTTAGCTATAAAGTTTTGCTAAAAATTGAAGTATGTTTACATATTCCATTCATGTTAATTTAACCAAATGGAAAGTGAGCAATAATTCTATTGCTAATTTGTCTTTTGTAAAAACAAAAGGACTTCTTAGAAAGTCCCTTCTTCTTTATCCAAGTGCGTCTGGGCAACGAGGTAGCGAGCTTGCTAGTCTGCTTAGTAGTCCTTTTTGCATGATTATCTCAATCAATATGTTGTTCAAGTGTTATAGTTGATCTGCCAACTATGTCTGTGAAGTTCAAGAAATCAAAAAAGAGAAACAGCAAGCATACAACTACTGTCAGGATTGCCATTCAACGTCGGTGTTTCCATTTACTTCTTCATGCCAAAGCCACCGAAGCCCATTGCTTGAGCAACCTCAGGATCGTCTATCTCTCCTCCTGCGTCCTCCAAAGCTTTCTCCCTCTGCTAGCAAAGCTAAGTGGAGCAGAAAAACAAAGCACTTGGACTCAAACCTTCTTCTCTTTTTTCCTTTCTTTTCGTTGCCTCTTGCGCTCCTCTTCTTCCCGTTGCTGTTTTAGCATTCGCATCTCGAACTCTGGCACAAAGAAAAAAGCCTTGAATGTTAACAACGGATAGACATTTCATACGTGCCTTCGTCCGTCAGTCCTCCCTCGGCTTTTTTCCTCTTGACAGTTTCGAAGCGAGTTTGGACCTGGTGATAGCGTTGGGGGTTTGCACGAAAAGATCTCTGAATGAATCCTCTACTCACCTGTTCTAAAGTGGACCGCTCAACACGCATAGACATTCCCAGAGCCTTTTGATCTTCAGAGAACAACGTAAGCTATCGTCACGCAAAACCGAGACTTTGAAGACTAGCTTACGTTTCTTCCCGTTTATGTGATCCAAGTAGTTTGCGGAGTCCTTGACAATGCAGTTGCAAACACTGCAAAAGTAGCCTGCCTGCCACCCAGTGAGTCCCATGAAAATCACTAAGAATTTGCAAACATCTACCTGTTGATCCAAGGGAGCGACTTGTGTAATCACCTGGGAAAAAACGAAAAAGAGTGGAAAGGTGACAGGGTGAGAAAAAATGCTTTGGCTTACTTGAGTTTTTCCCAGACGAGCAGTAAGGTCCACTTCAAAATCCCTGTGCTTCAAAGGCTTCTTCTCACCAGGAGGTGAATCATCTCTCGCTGGAGAAAGAAAGTTTAGAACGATCGGTCGACCAAAAAATTTACTCACAGCTGTTTCGGCGAGCCTGCTGATCCACCTCCTGCGAAAACCATCCTTAAAACACCCAGTATTAAGAGAAAGAGGAGCTCTCTATGAAACTTACGCGCTTGCGAGCGCGCTCAAGAAATTCCTGGCGATCCCATTTGCGCCGAGCCGTATTGTCGACACCGCTAGCCTGCAAGCAAAAGGCGTGATCGATCGAGAGTAGAATCATCGCGGCTGGATCACTTACCGACGCCATTGCCGCCAATGACCTAGCTCAAGAACCCTAAAAACAAAATTCTCTCTTTGGGTTTCTTGCTGGCTATGGCGCTTGTGGGCGCCTTCAGGGCATCACGGGCGCTGCGGGCGCTGGCGGGGAGATCGGCGGCGGGCGGCCTGGACTGGAAGGAGATGGACCACTGGATCGATTACTGGAGCTTCTCGCCAGATGTGAAGACTGAGCTTCTGAAGCTCAAGCATCACATCACGGAGACGGCGCATCGCATGGACGCATTGTTTATCAAGGTGTGCTCCTTGTACATTGTAGATTGAGGGATTGCAAGAGAGGATTTGGATTTTGCCAGAGCTTTTGACAGATTTTCTTTCTTTTCTTGCGCTCTCTCTCTCTCTTGGCAGGAGAAGCATGTAATCGATTGGGATGCTCACAGGAAGGTCTTGCCAGCTGAAGTTGTGGATCTTTACCAGAAGACTTACGAGAGTAAGGAAAATTTTTATTTCTTTATTTCTTTCTCGTTTGAGAGACAAAAAAGTAGATTTTTTTCTTTTCCTTTGGCATTCAAGCTACTCACTTGTTTTTGATCTTTCTTCTTCAGGCATAGAAGTTCCAAAGTATGTGGACGAAGATCGAGAGGAGGCCGTCAAGATGTTTGCCGAGCTTGTAAGTTCTCAACTTCTCAAGTTCTCTAAGAAGTTCATGGCTCGATCGCTCGCAGGAACAGAAGGCTATCAAAGCTGACGAAGAGTTTGCTGCCGCGAGAGCAAAGCTGGAGGAAGAAGAGGAGAAGATCAGAAAGTTCAAGGTACTTTGTTTTCATTCTTTTCTTCTTCGTTTCGAGGATTCCAATCCATTCTTCTCTTTTCCAGGAGAGGCTACCGACGATCACAGTCGACGAGGTACTGGCCGAGCACCCAGACATCAAAGAAAAGATCGATGCAGAGATCCGGTCTCTCAACTGGGACTACGCGCCGCTGGGAAGCAAAGAAATAGCGAAGTGAAGCAAAAGGGATGATCGATCCATCAAGAAGAATCTCTGGAACCCATCGCTCGATAGTTTCCAGAGATCGCGAGCCGAGAGAAGCGAGATAAAGACGAAGATAAAATGAAACCTTTGCAAAGAGAAAATAAGCTCTGGACACGTCAGTGCCACGTTGGCCAATCTTCTTTTGACGCGCCAGCATTTAGCTGATTATGTGAACACGTCAGCGCCTAGGTGGACGCTTTGATTCCTGGAGTAGGGTTTAGCTCAAATGGAATAGCCGCGCGGCGGGGCTGGCTATGGCGGGCATGAGCGATGTCGCTGTGGCGCTCGGAATCTCGGTGCCGGTGCTCAGATTTCTCGTCTTCTTCTTCTCCACGATTCCAATCGGCTGGCTATGGCGCCTCATGCCCAACCCTACGGCGCGGCATCTCTACTCGGCGATCACAGGGATGCTCGTCTCGCATCTGGCATTCGGCCCCGGCGCCAATGCGCTCTTCGTTTTCCCCCTTGTCGTCACGTACGCTAGCATGGTAATCCATCGCCCGAGCTGTGGGATCGTGAGCTTCGTCCTGGATTTCGCATTCCTTATTTCCTGGTAAGAAATTCCCTCGTATTTCGTGTAGCTCATCTTTCCTGGCGCAGCCACGTCTACTACATGAGTGGCGATGCGTGGAAGGAGGGAGGCATCGATTCGACTGGTAAGCCAAGTTTTGCTATCACTGGCATATCACTCGATCGAATTTTTTTTCTCCTCTCTTTGTGCTGTGAATTCTCCAGGAGCTTTGATGGTCCTCACGCTCAAGCTCGTCTCCTGCGCAATGTGCTACCAGGATGGGCTTCTCGAGGAGGAGAAGCTGCGAAGAACGCAAAAGCGCAACCGGCTCGTGCGACGTCCCTCAGTGCTCGAGTATCTCGGCTACTGCTTTTGCTGTGGAACACACTTGGCTGGGCCGGTCTACGAGATGAAAGACTACATCGACTGGAGCGAAGAACAAGGGGTGAGTGAGAGCTTTCCTTCCTCTTAAGTTCTCCCTCTAACCATTTCTTCTTTCCAGCTATGGAAGTTTTCCGAAGGAAACGCTCCATCGCCATACCGCGACACTCTCCGAGTTCTACTCAAGGCCCTCTTTTGCATGGGCATGTACATGCTGCTCATCCCTCGCGTCCGCTTCACGCGAATCCTCGAGCCGGAGTTCATGCAGTGGAAATTCTGGGCGCGCTGGTTCTACATGTGGCTGTGTGGCTTCTCCGCGAGATGGAAGTACTACTTCATATGGTCCATCTCGGAGGCCTCGCTCATCATCTCCGGCCTGGGGTTTAGCGGCTGGTCCAGCTCCCAGCCCCCCAGGCCGCGGTGGGATCAAGCTCTCAACGTAGATATCCCGGGAGTGGAGCTCGCAGGCAGCGCCGCCGAGGTCCCGTCCAAGTGGAACATTCACATCAGCACCTGGTTAAGACATTGTACACTTGGTTTCCTTTCCCCTCGCTTGGCTCGCGCTTGTTCTAATCTGTGAGCTCTGCTAGATGTTTACGAGAGGCTGGTACCACCGGGGAAGAAGGCTGGCTTTCAGCAGCTGCTAGCAACTCAAGTTGTCAGCGCTGTGTGGCATGTAAGTAGAGTGATTTCATCCATCGATTCTTTGTTTCATCCTTTTTGCTTTCCTCCAGGGTCTCTATGCCGGGTATATCATGTTCTTCGTCCATACCGCTGTTCTCATCTCTGGCTCGAGAGGTAATCCATTCTTTCTCGTGTTCTCGTCATGAGAATCTTAAAAACCTTTCTCTGCAGCGCTATATAGATGGCAAAAGGCCATACCCGACCACCTCTCTTTCCTCCGGCCTCTAGCGTGGTTTCTAAACTTCGCTTACACGTTGCTGGTTCTCAACTATGCCTGCATTGGATTCCTGGTACGTTTGTTCATCAAGCCTTCGATTTCTTAGCAAAGTCCTTTTCTTCGTTTTTAAACAGGTTTTAGACGCGAGGGACACATTCACTGCGTACAAAAGCGTCTATTTCGCTGGAACGCTTCTTCCAATCGCTTTGACAGCCATCGGCACGGTGATAAAACCTCGCAAAACTCGCGTCCAGTGATTTCTTCCAAAGTTAAAAGACTTAAGAGAAAGAACATTTCAGTCCTTCTCCAAGGGCCTCATGAACCAGCCATAAACCCAAATTATTTGTTTTTGTCTCCTTGATATTACATGGCTCATGACACTGTTCGTCCGTAACAAACAGCTGCTATATAGAGATTCTTAGCCCACTTATCCTGCGCAAACAATATCACCACGCAAAACGATCAAAACCAAAGCTTTGAGCAAAAAAAAAAAAAAATCACACCACACCACACCAACCTTTACGTGGCTGCTCGGGAAAGCCGACGTTCGCAGCGTTTCTTGCGTCTCATCCGATGGTTTCTTCCTTGGAACGCTCAACACGAATGCGGCCTGGTCCCATGTCGCGGCCGCGGATGTTATACGAAACCCGTGGTCCCATCTCCAGTGGATGCCTTCGCTCGGGTAGAGAAAGTCGAGCTCCACCACTTGCTCTGTGAACCCCGCGTTTCTCGACATCACCACGCCCCAGCGGTTGCCTGCCGTTGCCATGGACGTCACGTAGAATCCCTCCTTCCACTTCTTGTTGATCCACTTGAAGGGAAACGCGTCGCTGACCTTGTAAGATTGCTGCGTGTAGGACGTTCCCTTGGACATCACCACCAGCGAGCTACCGTTGTTGGCACCGGCGATTGCGCTGATGTAGTAGTTCTTCTCCCACTGCTCCATGATCCATTCCTTTGACAGGCAGCAGAGAAATGTGAGAAGCCTCGAAAAATTGTTTCGTCAAAAGTAGTACCTTGTGGAAAAACACTTGCGATAGCTCGTAGACTTGCGAACCGAATCCAGTTCCGGCGTCCATTATCAGCGCCCAGAGGTTCGTCGAAGAGGCAACGCTGCTGATGAACAACCCGTCTTGGTTGCCTTTTTCAACATGCTGTGCCAGGCGTGTGTCGGCTACGTTATAGTGGTATCTTTGCTTCATCGGCTTGTGCGCATTGTAGACTGATATCCACTGCATTGCTGGCATGCCCAGACGAACTTTCTTCTTGGCACGATCGTCGTCGTCAGAAAAGTCCGCCAGCCTTCCGCGTTTATGACCGACCTACAATGTAAAAGATAATGTCAAACTCATCAGCTGTCTCGTTGTCTGCTTATCTTACCTTCGTTGCACATTCGGTGTTGATCGGCCGTTGGGCAGGCAGGCCCAATATGCTGTCAAAAAGCAAAATCAGCTTTGCATAGTTCGGCTCCTCGTTGAACTTCATACTGACAACGGCTTCAAGAAATTCCTTGAAGGGAGCCGGACAGAAACAGCATAATGACTCCGGTGATGTTGCCATCTTCTTCTTGCAGACCAAGAAGCCTTTGTTATCACCCTGCACAACAAGCAGCCTTAGCTGCAGGCAATAATTTTAAAACCAAAGCCTCTAACCTGGTAACCTTGCCAAGGAAGACGACCCCGTAGTAAGAATATCAGCGTGTAGGCAAGAGATTCCAGATCGTCCCTTCTACTACCGGTTCTACCCAGGTGCGCATGGACACTTGCGTACCGAACAGTTCCCCTGAAACACAACTAAAACTTAGCCCGATCCACAGATACACAAGAGTGATACCTGAAAACATCAGGCCTCTGATCATAGTCTACGTGAGACCCCGTAGTACCGTCAAGCCATTTTGTAGCTGAATCATGACCATATTAGACATAAGAAACAACTATCTCACGTGACAAATTTTACCTAGGCCAAGATCCACGAGGTAGAGTTTCTTTTCATCTGGAGAACCCGGTCTACCAAGGAGAAAATTTTCCGGTTTCACATCTCCGTGAACATATCTGCATCGAAACATTAAATCTGCG
>NW_003314303.1:838953-841103 GCF_000143415.4 Selaginella moellendorffii | reverse complement strand
GAGTTCCAAATGTCCCAAAGGCTAGGCCCAAGCATGTCCATTACCTAGAACAGTCACTTAAAACTTTCAGTAGAAGAAACACAGTGCAACTCCAACACCGACCATTATAAAGTAATCACCCTGGCGACCTTTGAAGTGCACCTTTGGTATCCCGTGTTTTCCTCCAAGGTTGCTATCAACCAAAACTTAGAAACTATAGAGAAAAGACTCATGGTAGAACTACTCACTCGTAAACCTGCCATTCGTAAGGAGGCCCATAGTTGCAACCTTTGCTGCTCCTATGCTCGAACTTGAGAGCAACCTGCGCAAACGAGCGTTATAACACAATCAGCATAAGCAAAAAAAGAAGAGGAAACGCCACCGACCTCTACAGCATTTGGACCGGTTAGATCACCAGGCCCCAACTTCCGACCCACGTAAACTTGACCAAAGCCTCCTTTCCCCAGCTTCCTATCCGTCCTATAGACCGGAGAACCACCAACTTGTATCTGGAAACAAAAGAAACCAAATTGCAAAGTTACATCCACATCCAATGGAAAAAAATCATACATTCTCCGGCAGTGGCGCTGTTGGAACCTCGTCGTCCGCAACGCCACCTCTAGCAGCAGCACTCCTCCCAGCGCTTTCCTCATCCATTGGAGCTCGCAACTCTTCTTCCACCCCGCGCTCTACGTTCAAGTCTGGAGAAGGAGCTGCAACCACAGGAGGAGGTGGAGGAGCCGCCTCGACCACTTTCTCTTTCGCCCTGCGCCTGTTATAAGCTCTAGCTTGCGTAGTAGGAGCTCCTAAAGCTGCCTGGCCTTCCCTTTCATCCAAGTTTAAATCCCTCACGCCCAATGCCGCGGCCTTGGCAGTGGCGGCCCTTGTTCTAACCGAGAGCGGCGTAGCTGATTTCCTCAGGGAAGCCCTCCGGCCGGAAGGACTGCCGGCGTCGCCGCCACCGTCAGTAGCATTGTTGCTCTTGTTGTTGCCGCCTTGGCGTGCTCCTCTACGGAGCTCTGGCATCCTTCACCCATGCAATAGCCTCTTAGTAAGATCATCACCTAGTACCCCATGCACTGTCCGCCAGAAGAAGAAAGGAAAAAAGGAGAAAAGAGAGAGTCGCGGCCTGGATTTCCAGCAGCAGCGCCTAAATCCTGCGATCCTACGCCCCGATCTCTAAACCCTAACCGATCTTCTTACCAAATGCTCTCCTCCAGCCACCACTTACCACCAGATTCAACGCGCCGATGCACACGAAACGCGGCTCCCCGGCGCCGGATCAAGCTGAGCAGCCAGCAGCCGGGATCGATCGATCGCGCCCCGCGCCGCCCACGGCACCAAAAGAGGGCTTCTTCCCTTTCTCTCCCTATCGATCAAAGTAATATCACGGCGAAATGGGGTGCCCTTGGTACATCATCATCATCATCATCATGTACACATACATACACATAGCTAACGGCGGACATTCCGAGCTGGAATGGTCAGCCGGCCCCGGTGGTTTCCGTGCCACAATTGCGCACGCTGGACCTTCCGGCTTGGAAAGTCCGCCGGGACGACCTTTACGCCCCCCACTCTCTTTTAGGGTTCTTACGAGTAGCTGGGCAGCGCATTAAAGAAATGGTATACCTCGTCGCTGTCGATCGCCCCGACTTCCACACTGCAAACAGCGCATCGCACGCGTCGCAGGGTCGGAGCGGCAGCGGCGGGAGTAGCGATCGATGATAACGGTTCGCGCTTCCTCTTCCTCTGGCTCTTCCTGCGATCGCCGCGGGATTCCTCCACGAATTCGTCCTCGCACACCCGGCAGTTCCTCACGAACATCGCGCGGTACTGCGTCACGTAGATTTCGTGCCTGGCCAGTGGGAAATCCTTAGAAATATCGAAATCTCTGTCTCTCGGATCGAAATTCTCACTCACCTCTGGCAATCCAGGCATAGCGTCGTGAAGCAAGCCGGGCAGCTGAGAATCGCGTCGGACTTCCGCCCCTGCCGCTGCGCCGTGGCCCATTTCTCGTCGTGATCGTCGATCAGCGGATCATACAGCTCGCCGGGCGTCGCATCCTCCTCGATTCCTGGACAGAGGAGGCGATCTAGCGCGGGAAAATCCACGATCAAAGCAGCGAACCTGACGATTCTCCCTCCTCCATAGCCATCAAAAGCCCTAAACCG
>NW_003314303.1:783428-838366 GCF_000143415.4 Selaginella moellendorffii | reverse complement strand
GGATCTCGCAGAGAATGATGCGAACATCCTCTAGTGTATATGGTCGGTAAGATCATCTAGTCTCTAGAGAATCGCTTAGCAAGAAATCTTTCTGTTTTTTTTTTTGTACTTGCAGCAAGCATGCTCTCTACTTCGAGGACACTGTTGCATTGTCATGCGCAAAAGACACACAAGGTAAAACAAAGTTTTCTCTCATTGTTCTTCCTTTTTTTTCTTGTTCTTTCTTTGAGCAATGATCTTTCTTCTTTTTACAATTCTTAAGCTTTCGATACGCAGATGATCACAATGGATCGACAGAACAAAGCATTGGAATTGTTGCCGAGAAGCTCGTGGAAGCTGCTGCTATTTCAGTCTCCACTGTTGGCGAGATCGAGATCGAGGACGTTCCAGTCACAAAGCCAGTCATAGAAAAGGAGGCGGCCATTAAGACAGTCGTATTTTGGGTGAGTGACAAAAGAAACCAAAAACAAAAGCACAACTTCCGGGAACTTTGTTTACTAGGTGACTGCTGCAGCCGCTTTTGGAGCATTTGTTGGTGTCACGGAAGGATCAACAAAAGCGTCCGAGTTTTTTGCGGGGTATTTTCTTCTAAAATTTCCTGTGTTTGTGTTGTTTAACTTCAATGGTGCAGATACCTCTTGGAGCAAAGCCTCTCGGTCGACAACCTCTTCGTTTTTGTTCTTATTTTCAACTATTTCCAAGTACCACTTCAGTATCAGGTGCGCAGAGTATGAAGTTTAGCTTCCTCACTGGCGAAATGTTCTACTTAGAGTCGCGTTCTCACGTATGGAATAGCTGGAGCTATTGTTTTTCGGGCTACCATGATTCTTCTCGGCGTTGCTACTCTAGAGGCACGTACTGAATGTTTGTTTCTTTTTGCTTATAGCGTTGGTTGTGGTCACAGAGATTTGAAGTTGTCAACCTCTTGCTTGCGGCCATACTCCTCTTTTCCTCTTATAAGGTTTGTGTCTGGTTTCACAAGGCTTCTCTTAACTGCATAACTTCAGCTGCTTACAGGCTCGGACGAAGAAAACGATTTTTCTGAGAACTATATTGTGAATACATGCAAGCGCTTTATTCCCGTGACCCGTGAGTTCTCGCGAATTATGCTCGTAGAATCTAACGTTGCTCTTTCTAGCCGATTACGACGGGCAAAAATTCTTCACTACGATTGATGGCGTCAGAATGGTTCGAAGTTTCTAGTTTCGGAATGAAGCTAACGCATTAAGTCTTTGTAGGCGACACCGCTGCTTCTCACGCTAGCCGTGATTGAGCTAAGCGACATTGCTTTCGCCGTAAGTAGCGCACCTAGTTTTGGATGCTTGAAAGTTCACTCCAGTGTTCTTTCCACAGGTGGACTCGATTCCAGCAGTGTTTGGCGTCACCAGAGATCCCTTCATTGTCTTCTCCTCCAACCTTTTCGCCATTCTTGGTAAATCCTTGAAATCCAGTGTGAAGACTTGACATCATCTTCTGTGCAGGATTAAGATCACTGTACACATTGATTTCGAGCAGTATGGCCGAGCTCGAATACTTGCAAGTAAGAACTTCTTTAAGATGATGCTTCACGGTTTGGGTGCTCACATCTCTTGTACCATCCAGCCTGCCGTAGCTGCCATCCTGGGCTTCATTGGAGCGAAGATGGTGCTAGATTTCTTTGGTAAGCCACGTTTGATCTTAGCTTTTGTGATTTTTATTTCTTTGATCACAGGTCTTCACGTACCAACAGAGGTATCTCTAGGCATTGTAGCAACCACACTCGGCGCTGGAGTGTCTCTCAGCCTTCTTCGCCCACACGACGACGAGCAGAACGACTGATCCTTTGTAGACCGCGGTATATTCTTTTTTTGAGTGCCGAATATTTGCTTTTACAAGCCCTAAAAGGAACGGCACATTATTCGAGCAAAGTGATCCTTCTAGAGGAAGCTAACGGGGTATATTCTCGTTTGCCGTAGCGCATATTCTTTTCCACGAGCCCTAAATTTCTTTGCTCCTCTTCGCTGCGATCATGGCGTCAGGTACTGTGCTTCTCTCCCTTCTCTCGCTTTGCTTCACAGATTTTCTGCGATCGTCCTCCAGCTGCCCAGAAGCGCCGGATTCCCGATGTAGGTTTCGTTCTCCTCTTCCTTCTGGTCGGTGGTTTTGATCGAGTGCGTTTCACAGAGCTTGCGCCTTGGCGGCGATAGCGACGACGAGGTGGACGATAAGCGGCTCAAGGTTGAAGATGAAAAGAAAGCTCCAGCGGAGGAGAAAAAGAAATCTCCAGTGGAGGAGAAAGTGAAATCTCCAGCGGAGGAGAAGAAGAAATCGCCAGCGGAAGAAGAAAAGCAAGCTCCAGCGGAGGAGGAGAAGAAAGAGCCAGAGGATGAGAGTCGACTCAAGGTTTGGCCATTTGTTTCTTTTTTCTCTAGTCTGAGATTTGCGATTTCTCTGCTAGACAACGCTCGATGTGGCCACTTTCAAGTGCTGCATTTGCTTGGAGATCTGGCACGATGTGGTGTGCGTATCACCCTGTCAGCACAACTTCTGGTAGGTTTTCGAGCTCGTTCTCGCGAGTTTAGTTTCTCCTCATTGTTGTTCTTCTTTCTTCTTTGCAGTAACGCGTGCTTCTCGGAGTGGTACAAGACCTCTCAAGCCAGAGGACAGGGCGGGTGTAAGTGTCCGCAGTGCCGCGGTGATATCGTCTACGCCTGTAAGAACCATATGATGGCTAGCTTGGTGGAGGACTTGTTAAGCAACAATCCTTCTCTCAAGCGCTCGCCGGAGGTGATTGAGAAGATGGACAAAGTTGCCGTGGTCACCTCGAGCTTTGTAAGGATTTCTCTCTTCTTTCCTTTCTCTTTCTTACTTTGGGCTCACTTCTTTGGACAGATGAAACTAAACAATCCAAAACCGATTACCATGAGCAACTTCCGCGCAAACTTGAGCAGCATGCGACCGGTTGGCAGCAACTTACGCACAACGCTGAGCAGCGTTCCGGTTGTGCCATCCTTCCCATCTCAACGAGAAGGCGAGGACGATGAGGATGAGGGGGAGAGCATTCACGAATCAGAGGCCGATAGTCGTGACGGTGATGCCGACCGTGATTATGAAAGTGAAGGTGGTGAAGATGATGAGGAGCGGACTTCCTGTCGACAATGCAACTGTAAGCTTTTCTTTGTCTCTGATTTCCCACTCTTGTTTTGCTTCTTTGTAGCGAACAGCAGCGCATTCCAATGTCAACCTGGTAGTACGCATTTAATCTGTGACAATTGCGGTTGGGAAATGCCAGAGAGAACGGATCTTAGTGTTCCGCAAAGATGTAATCTACTGCTTGTCATTGTGCTTCTGACTCTTAGCTTTTCCTTTTCTCAGGTGCTGCCTGCAGAGTTATATGTTGCGATGCTTATTGGCGCTCTCAGAACCTTCCCTCGGACTCTGGCGAGATCGGATGCCCAAGCGAAAGACTGCTACCTGTAAGTCGTGTTCGTTATGATCATCGTCTGAAGTTTCTCTCTATTTTAGATGAACGAGCGGCAAATAAGTTCCATTCCCCATGGAACTCACAAGTCCAATACAGTCGAGCAAGAGGTCATTTCCATTTTCTCCATTCCTATACTTCTGTATTTCCTGACTTTGATCTTGCTGTGCAGTTTACAAACCAATACATATCTCAGCATGGGCTCACCGTCGAAGGTGTTGTGAGGGATTGGATGCAGAAGGTGGATCGGTCTGAGCTTGGTATGTTTGTGTAATATACTTCGTTTTGCCAACCATTATTTTGGTTCTTTCAGCCCTCCCAGACATGCAAGCAATAACGTCAACCTCGGCAGTCTGCAAGTAAGATTCTAATGCTCTACTTCTCTTGACAGGCTCTGATGAACTGTGCATTTGCAGTGACTGTGCTGACAAAGTCATTGGGCACTTGTTAGACAAGTTTAGGATGTCCATCCCGAAGACGGTGAGCTTTTTAAGCTTGTAGTTTTGAGACGTATATTGCGTTTTTCTTTTGTTCACCAGGAAATGCCCCCTGAGGCCGCGAGAAGGGATGATTGCTGGTATGGACTTGCGTGCAGAACTCAAACGCATAGCACACACCATGCCAAGAAGCTGAACCACGTCTGTGAACCGACCTCTAGAAACGTTGTCTTACGCTAAGGATTGGATATAGATATTTGATTGTAATTTGTAAGCAGTCTCCACTGCAGGCAATGACATGCCTCTCCTTTTACGGACACAAGAGATTATCAAAATGGAGCAAAGCGTCAACCTGCAAAAAGCTTTTGCTGAGCACAACCATTTTGTCTAAACCCCAAACAGCTATAAGATAAATGTTTGTACTTTTAAAGCAAAAAGGTACAAGTGTGTTACAATCCATACAAAATTACTGGAATTCCAAGTACAAGTTAATAGCAGAGTACGATCAGCAAAGCAAAAAAAAAAAAAGAAAAGAATCCGGAAGGAAAACTCAGGAGTCTCTCTGATCTCGTACTTCATATGCGATTGTTTCTGAGCAACCTCCGAGTCTCTATAGTGTCCATGAAGCCGGCCACTGCTTTGCTGGACGCCGCTCAATTCTCCGAGTCAATCCCTCCATATCTACTTTAGCTCACGGGAGGAGTGTAAACTTAGCGCCTGGATCCTTGACAGCGCCCCCATTCTCCACCGGCGTCCTGGGAGCAGTTCATTCAAGTCTTTTCGTGGCGGACAGTCAGGACTGAATCAAATAGTGTCCTGAGGAATATTAGACGGCTGGCTGCTTCATTTTTACATTATAAAATTTCAACTGAATGTCATCACCGAACTCCTGTTTAGAAGTTTTCACATTAAACTCCTCCTCATGCAAGGATTCTTCATCCATATCTCTTCTCATCTCATTTTTGTGTTATTGGAGGGTGAGGTTTTGGCTATGATCGGAGTAACATGTCTGGCGAGAGCGCAGCCAGCACCATCAGTGACATGGATGTGAGCAATGCTGATGCTACGTTGCATCTCAAGGCCCACAATTCGGCGGATCTTAAGTAGTGTTATATTTTGAAGAAGTCAGTCTTGCTTGAGTGTAGCGATCACGCCAAGTTGAGGGAGACCATCTACCCAGAGTTTATCAGGATTGGATGGATCGCTTGTTTTCATCTGACGTGGGATCGAGCAGACGGTGAATGCGCCGAGGTACGAGTAGGATTGGAAGCGCAAGATTTCTCTCTGGCTTTTACGCGTAGGATTGGAAGCGGGAGATTTCTCTCTGGATCCCGAGATGGAGAAGATTTGGTGCATTTTCTTGCTGGTGTCGGCCTGTGCCGGCGTCTCATTCCATGCCACGCTGCATCGCGGCGATGCGCTATTGACGACTGATGCTCATTGGTATACACAGACTCTGGATCACTACGCGACTCAAGTAAGAATTCTTTTTGTTTGTTCTTCGAGAGATTGGAATTTTACATTGCTCGATATTTACAGGACGATAGAACTTTTTCTCAGCGCTACTATGAGTTTACGGACTACTTCGATGCTCCCAACGGGCCAGTGTTTCTCAAGATATGTCCCGAGGGACCGTGTGTAGGGATCCAAAACGATTACAGTGCGGTAAGAAAACTTTTTTCTCGATTGAACTGGATCGCTTTTCTTACCTGCGGTGTCAAGGTGCTAGCGAAAAGGTTTGGAGCCGCGATTGTTTCTCTTGAGCACCGATACTATGGACAGAGCTCGCCATTCAAAACTCACGCGACAGAGAACTTGATTTATCTATCTTCCAAGCAGGCTCTTTTCGATCTCGCAGCATTTCGTGAATACTACCAGGTGGCAGCTATTTTATCTAGTTTCGCGACTTGAATAGAGGCTGTGTTGCAGGACCTGATTAATCATAGGACCAACTCTACCAGCGACAATCCTTGGATTGTAATTGGATGGTCATACGCTGGAGCATTGAGTGCCTGGTTTAAGCTGAAGTTTCCACATTTAGCGGTTGGAAGCGTTGCAAGCTCTGGTATTGTCCAAGCAATTTTCGAGTTCACTAAGCTCGACGAGCAGGAAAGCCTTTACCATCTTTTCCTTGATTTTATCTCTAAGCGTTCGTATACACCTGCAGGTTGCCGAATCCGCCGGTGCTACTTGTAGCGCTGCTTTGCGTGCCGTGACCCGTTTAGCAGAACAAGGCCTGAAGAAAAACTCTATGTCTACGAAAGCATTGTTCAATGCTGAACAGGTAACTTCTGGTCAGTCTTAGATCTCACGCCGAGTAAACTTTGCAGCTCGACGTGGATGGAGATTTCCTGTATTTGCTAGCCGATGCTGCGACCACTGCGGTATAATTTAGTTCTTTACTCTGCCACCTGATATTTTCTTTTTCTTACGCAGTTTCAGTATGGTAATCCAGAAATCTTGTGTTCGCCACTTGTTGCTGCGTATAAACGTAACGAGGATCTACTGGTATGTGCGTGAAAGTGATGCCGCTGCAGATAATTTTCTTGTCGTTCAGGCTGTGTATGCGAAGTATGTCAAAGATTACTACATAGACACATTGAAATCGAGCATCAATACTTATGATCAAAAGCACTTGAAAGAAAACTTGGCTGCAGGAGATCATTCGAGTAAGTCTACCGTTGAGCTTGAGTTTTTTCTGATGGTCTGCTTGTAGGTGATAGATTAGGGTGGTACCAAATGTGCACCGAATTGGGGTACTTTCAAGTGGCGCCTGCAAACAGTAGCATTCGCTCTGCTCTCATCAATGTTAAGTACGTAAGCACAAGCTGTATCATCTTATCCCATGTCCTGATGCTTGTGCAGGTACCATTTGGATTTATGCTCCAACGTCTTCGAGAACGGCACATTCCCAGAAGTCGATAACACGAACCTTTACTACGGGGGAAACAAGATCAGAGGTATTTCCCAGTTGATGGTGTCCGTTGGCAGTCATCATTCATCCTTTGTTTGTTGTAGGAGATAAGATTTTGTTCATGAACGGTTCCCAAGATCCTTGGCGTCATGCCTCCAAGCAAACTTCTTCCCGCAATGGTAAGAGAGCCATCATAAGCTATGTTGTTTCAAATCAGCTTTTGATGCAATTGCAGAGCCCGCATATGTGATTAAGTGTCAAAACTGCGCTCATGGAGTTGATATGCTAGGCTGTCCGCAGTCCCCGCCTCAAATCGGAGGTAAACCCATGGATTCCATTACTCACATTTGATGGCGCGTGTATATATCCTTGCAGGAAACACCTCCAAGTGTGCCGACCCGGAGGTTGCACAAGCGGGTCAGAGGCTCATAGCGACTTACATCTCCCGCTGGCTCGAAGACGCAAATGGCTCTGTAAAGTACATGTAAATCCCGGCCTCTCAAGATGAATTTCCCTTTCATAGTTTTCACATTGTTTTCCTCCGAAAGAAGAAAACCATTTTTTGCTGGTCATCTTACTCACTTTTTCATCCTTGTATGACTGTTTGCTTTATATTAATCGAGGTTCTTCCTTTTTTTCTTCCCTTTTTTTCTTTTTTTGCAAAAAGAAGAGAACCCACTGCTACAAGTGATTTCCTCGATACTTTCTTGTCAGGGCGGTCCATATAAGCCGAGCTTGGAGTGAAATTCTTGAGAGTTTAGAAACAGCAATAACAGCTTTCTTTCTCCTCGTTTTCTTTGTCTCTTGCAAGAAGGATCGAGAACACCCCTGTTTGTTCCAATTGCAAGTTTAAAATCTGGGAAACTTCTTTCATTGGGACACAGAGAGATCCTTGATGAAGCAAACTTTCCCTAAACGAGGGATGGAATATCCATATAAATGTCGTCTTGTCTTCTAGATATCTATGAGCAGCAATAAACAAGAACCATATGCCCATTGGCTATACTTACACACAATTACCATCTTCGTGATGATAACAGCATCAACTTAAGCACTGTCTTTGAGCGTAAGAGCTTGATCAGTGTAGCACACTTTATCTCTCTCCCCTTAAGCCAACTGGAAAAGGGGCAGAGCGTAAGAGCTTGATCAGTGTAACGCACTTTATCTCTCTCCCCTTAAGCCAACTGGAAAAGGGGCAATTGCTTGATGAGAGAGCTTTTAGTGGCTATTTTATCCCCATTTATCTCCCAAGGTTCCAAGGATCCACGGTGACAGTATATCCAAATCTCATCCCATGATCACATGCGCTACACTCACCCCCCCTTCAGAGATGTCAATGTCCTCATTGACTATTGAGTAATAACCTCTACTGAGCCAAGGGGAATCAGTTTCTGATACCAATGTTATGATCCGACGCAAAAAGACAAAGATCTAGTTGCCCTAGACTATGCTACACCACCTCTTGAGGTTCCTCACCACCTAACCACCCCCAATCTACCTCAAAAGCTCCACTGCGCCGCCGCTCCACTGTGAGCCCTAGGGTAGGTTAAGTCCCTTACCCTAACATGCCTTAATATACCCTTGAGCCTCCCTTTGACCGACATTGACCACGTAGTCAAAGCTGGCACCTAACAATTCTTTCCCCCCAACAAAGTCCTTGTCCCAAGGACGAGTTGTACCGGTGATCACCCTTTCTGGGGAATCCTGCTCAAGCTCTTGGTCCATCTTCCACAGCCGTATACATCAAGGACGCATTGGGCCCGTCACTCCGAGACAGTACACCTTTCAACTGGCTGACATAAAATACCGAATGAATTTTCACCCCAACTGGCAGCCGCACCCGATAAGCTGCTTTACCAATGCGTTCCAACACTTCATATGGACCAGCATATCGATGGGAAAGTTTATCACTTTTCCCTGTCCGTAAAGGCACCAAGGTGTTCCGCCGCTCACTTGACGGAAAGATCACTCGTACAAAGACGAGATCACCCACCTTATATTCCCGGAATTGGCGATGCTCATTGGCAAACTTCTCCGCTTTATCCTGAGCTGCTTGCAAATTCCGTTTACACACCACCAGAATCTCATCAAGTTCTGTGGCCAGATCAGTTGCCTCGGAATTAAGCTTATCTTGAACGTCCTTACTCAAATTCAATCCCAACTCCACCGCTGTTTGAGGATTGTTAGGCACCAGGTCAGGATAATAGGATAAAGAAAGGGCCCTACAATCAAGTGATCACCCCTTTAGCTAGTTGGCTTAAGGTGTAAGGGATAGGATCCTAACATTGGTATCGGAGCCCAGTTCGATTCTCGTGGCTGACGAGTGGGGCAGAATATTTTGAAGGAATGTTCAACATGGTGGATCTAGAGGGAGAACCAAGGTTTGGTAGACCCTAAGAGAAGGACCATGGTGACCGGATGGTGGCCTAAATATGATTGCGGACGATCATTCCCTGACGAGGGGGAGGATTGTTAGGCACCAGGTCAGGATAATAGGATAAAGAAAAGGCCCTACAATCAAGTGATCACCCCTTTAGCCAGTTGGCTTAGGGTGTAAGGGATAGGATCCTAACATTCCGCACATCCTTCCATTGTGTAGACTAGCTATTCCATGTGAGGCAACTAGTCATCCACCCGTACCGCAGTCCCACGGTGGATACTTTCGTCCGTGGATACTCCACACAAGAGGAAAGACATACGCATGAATGCCCAATACGTACGATTTCAAATTTAGGGGTAGCGCACCAACTATAGCGCACCTTTTATCTCTCTCCCCTTAACCCAACTGGAAAAGGGGTAATTGCTTGATGAGAGAGCCTTTAGTGGCTATTTTATCCCCATTTATCTCCCAAGGTTCCAAGGATCCACGGTGACAGTATATCCAAATCTCATCCCATGATCACATGTGCTACAATCAGCAAGCAAGAGCTTGTCCAATGCTTCCATCCATCACAAAAACGATCAAGATTGGTTTCGTAGCATCAACAAGTCTTCGAACAAAACAGCCTCTTTCTTGTGCCTCCCACTCGTATCTATGATAATAAGATCGCGCTTGGCATCCTCGAAAGCTTCCACTCCTTGGGCGATCACCACAGGTTACTCTCGGTGTAGCTCCCCATAGAACGGGATATTGGTCTTGCAGTTGCTCGCGTTTTGTTTTAGCTAATCTGACACGATATATATTAGCCTCGATTCTAAGATCTCATTGAGATAATTTTTTCAACGCATTACCACATCGATCCTTCTCAAACGCTGTTTTTCCGGGCTCCAGCATGGATCTAGAAAGCAACACATATTCCAATTGTATAAACTCAAAAAAAAAAAAAAAAAAGTAATGGGAAGAGCGAGTGAATGATGCGTCTCTTGTTATGCTCAGCTGCTAAATTCTCCACAGGCTTTCTCAAGTTCAGAGCCAATGTCTCAACTAACTTCCCCAGCACCATTTTGTCTTGAATCAACATTTAGGGAACAAAAGAATAGACTACCTGGTCTGAAAAGAACACCATCCAGTCGAGAGCTTTCTTCCATGCTAGAGATTTCGATATATAGCATGACCAGGAACACTGGTGCGAATAGCCGAGACACATTTCACTCGAAATCTGTGAAAAAAGATAAGAAACTAAACAATCTTTAACTTGGAAAATGGATAAACAAGTAAAAGCCAACTTTATATCAACGCTTTCCCATCTGGCAACGAGGTGATCTTCTTCCTACTGACAAGAAACGCGACGCACAGGACTACAGTTGCGATCCGGAGCAGCAAGCTGGTGGGGTTCGAAAGACTTTGCTTGATCGAAGCGTCTGGAGCAGCGCCTGCTTCATCTGCGACACTGCTCTCGCTTGCAACGCCTATTGCGAAGAAGAAAAACAAAGCCCTCTCCTTTTCAATGGAAGTGCTTACCTTTTGCTTTCCGCGGGGGTAAGATTGACGAGCTTTCAAGCACTGATCTTTATACGTCAACTCGCCTCAACTCTTTCGGGATCTTCAGTCGAGCGTGCACGACAGTTTATTTAGGAGGCACCTGTTTCGGATACTTCTTCCAAACTTTTGACTTCCTGGGATAAACAATATGAGATACGCAAAGAGAAAAAAGATAAAAGAATGTGGAACCGACTTGATCGAAATGCTTACTGTTTTCTACCATGCCAAACATGTCGGAATTTGGACCCTGGAAAAAGAAAGCACGTTTTCTGGGAAAACGAAAGAGCTTTTCCGAGGAAATACTTTCTAAACAGCAAACTTTGCTTGTGTGAACTTAACCACAAGCATAGCTAACTAAAAACTTCTTTAAAAAAAGTCTCCATTCTAGCAAAATGCATCACAAACGAGCTTGAGACCATTTCATGGATCAAGCAAGCAAAATACCTCCTTTTCTTAGAGAAATCTTACACCAGGATTAGAGCGCATCCAGAGCTGCAATGCAGGATGCCACGATGTATTCAACCCTTGCGAAAAACAACAGAGTAGCGATCGAGCTCGTAGCTTGATGGCACGATGGAAGCCTGTACACTCATGGCCTGGGAAAGATCCTTGGCATCGCGGCAGGACCTTAAAAGTTCGGTCCCTAACAGGCCATTCAGCGCTGAAATGAGGAAGATCACTCTTGGAGATCCTTCTGTCTGTGACGTCTCGCTTTCCTCCACACAAGGCAAACACCGAGTTGTCTCGGTTGTTGTCCAACTCAACCGGCACTAAGCCGCTAGTAGCGCGTTTCCATGAATCTCGTCCACACAAACAAGCTGGGATAGCTCCTCTATCTTCACGAAGACGCTCCCGCCGAGGATCCGCTAGAAAGACATGCACTCTAAAGAGATGCCTGTGAGAGGAAGTAACTCAAGTGTGCTTGGTCTCCTTCGGATCGACGACCAAAAATTTGAGCGCGATATCATTCTTGTACACCTGCGAGGAAAAGTCTCTGAAACTATGATCGAGAATCTTTCCAGTGAAGTCCTAAAAGGTCCAGTTAAAGGGTTTCAATTATGTGATTAAATTTACCATACTTTTAAGTAACATTTAGAGCTCTTTAACAAAGATCATAAGGCGATAAACCCTAAAAATGGCGCTGGAAGGGAGTAGCGACGAGGAGGAGCTTCGTCGATTGCGCGACGCCGATGACAAGGAGCGCCACATTCGCGCCGGCTTGCATCCGCTCCAGGTACTCCTCTTGTGCCGCTCGATCGATCCATCGCGATTGAGCGCCATTGGTTTGATTGTTTGCCGTGCAGCAACGCTTTGTGTTTTGGTACACGAGGAGGACTCCGGGCGTGCGCTCTCATATTTCTTATGAGGACAGTATGAAGAAGATCGCTGAGTTTAGCACTGTGAGTAGTCCTATCCCTTTTTTTTTTTTTGGTTTCTTCTCTTATGGTTTTTCTTGATCAGGTTGAGGGATTTTGGAGCTGCTACTGCCATCTCTCGAGGCCATCCAATTGTCCAAATCCCACTGACTTTCATCTCTTCAAAGAGGGAATAAGACCACTGTGGGAGGTATAGAATTTCTCGGTCCATCCTTTTTTTTCTTAGATACAGTCCTTTATTTTCTCTCTCTCGTCAGGATACTGCAAATCGAAACGGTGGAAAATGGATTGTTCGCTTTAAGAAGATCGTATCCGGTCGATTCTGGGAGGACTTGGTATAGTCATTCTTTCTCTCTCTTTTTTGTTACTCACTTCTCAAGTTTGTGACCGGCTAAAAATGTTTTTTTTATTCTCACAGGTGCTCGCAATGATCGGAGATCAACTCGACTACAGTGACAGCGTCTGTGGAGCGGTGCTGAGCATTCGTTTCGGGGAGGACATTTTGAGCGTCTGGAATAGGAACGCGTCTGATAATCAGGTATGGTTTACTGTCTGCTTCGCTGTTCTTCTCCACAGTCGTGCTTACTTGTGTTTACAGGCTGTGATGGCTCTTCGCGATTCCATCAAGCGGCACCTCCATCTCCCCACCAGTTACGTGATGGAGTACAAACCACACGACGCTTCCTTGCGAGACAACTCGTCCTTCAGAAACGCATGGCTTCGAGGGTGACTTTGTAACTTCTCTCTAACAACCGAGATATGACACCATCGGGAGTCCATTTCGTAATCCAGCTTTTATTTCTTTTGATTGCTTGTTTCACTCTTGGCAGATGAATGAAACTTCCAGGTGGTGGCCTGGAAGCAAAAATAAGAATGTATTCTCGTGGTTTCTTCGGAACCCGGGGAAAAAAACAGGAGGAAAAGAATGACTTCGAAGTTGTGTAAGCTTTTGCTCTTTTGTTTCTCCTCGTCTCTAGCTGCTAACGTTTTCCTTGATCTTGAGGTATGACTGCATGTTGAGGTGCATTCCAAGGGAGATATTCATCCCGTTGTAATTTGTGGGGGCGTACATCCAATACTCGTCCGAGCTGAGCAGCTGCGAAGAAAGGGAAGCAAAGTTGACAAGTTTAGTCTTTTTTTTTTGTTTCTCCATATTGATCACGCATGACCTTTACTTGCAGCTGCAAAAACTTGACATAGTTGATGGCTTCCTCGAGCATCGTCACAATGTCAACCTGGAGCACAAAGTCAATCGCTCAATATCCATCTCCAAAAGCTTACGTGAAGGAATGGCCAAAGAGACCCACCTTCGCTCCGTTTGGTACGAGTCCTTGTAGCGCTCTCAAACGCTCGTTGATCCTTTCTCTTCTTTGCTGGCAGCGAAAAACCAAGAGTAAAAACGTTAGAAGACGAAGCAAAAGAGACACAGGGAATGAAGAGCATGAACACGACTTGAGACGAGTAAGAAGTTTTTTATTTGTTTCTGGATTGAGAGATTTTACCCGAGCGTAGATACTTTGCGGGTCCGTGGCAGATCCACGCTTTGCGCGTGGCTTTCCGTCGGTGTTTAGAGCTGGTCCAAGCGCTGAGGTAACTGTGCTGCTCTCCTCGGGCGCTGACAATGTTACTGATGACTTTGTCCGAGATTCCAAGCCCCTCGATTCCTGCAGCGAGAGATTGAGACGATGATGAAGAAACTCGCGAAAGAATGACAAGATGAATGTGAAGAAACTCTCTAAAGAAAGAACCATCTAAGAGTTCTATGCCAAGAGACTCGCACAAGAGAATTCTCCTAGAGAAAGAATGGAGGTGCGAGAGTTTGAGAAACTAAGAAAGAATGACAAGATGAATGCGAATAAACTCTCGAAAGAAAGAACCATCTAAGAGTTGTGTCATGAGACGAATTCTCCTCGAGAAAGAAAGGAAATAGACAAGCTTTTCTACCCGAGAAAGAACGGACTAAGATCGCAAGAGAACTTACCAGGCACTTTTTCTTCCAGGCCGGGCAATTCTCGTCTTGCACCTCGGCCCGCTCCTTTTTGATCCTCGCGCAGTGATTCTCCAATACAGCCATGGAAGAACTCGAGGAGTTTTGATTGAGAGAGCTGGAAGAAGAAGCTTTGGAGCTCTTGGGTGGTGGTGTTCTCACGCATGGCTTGCTGGGAATTACCTCCTCGGGAGATTGGAGGAGCTGGACTGGAGGAAATCCAAACTGGATGGAGCTAGAAGTGTGCTGGTGTTGCGGGAGGAGGAAGTTAAACACGAGTGGCGAGTCGGGAGAGCTGATGAGAGTGTGGTGGTGAGACGAAGAAGTGGAAGGAGAAGGGAAGGAATCGATGATCCTGTCCAAGTTTTGATGGTGGTGGTGGTGATTGTCAAGAGCCAACGCTGTGGCTGGCTTGGAATGGAAAATCTGGGAAGAGGGAGGAGGAGGCAGCCAGGAGCCATTGTCGTTGTGATCCGGGCTGTTGCAAAGCTCGGGAAGATTGAGAGAGGAGGCTCCAGATCCACACTCGTCGGAAGAGAAGCTCTCCCAGATGGAGCAAAACTGCGATCCTGCGAAGTCCTCGTGCTCCATCTCCATGCCAAATGGATCAAAGCGATCGAAAAGACCAAAGCGATGAAAATCCAATCGTACAAAAAGGATGATCTTTGCTCGATTGCTCTTGTCTGCCAAGGCCACTGCAACCCTGTCCCTGATTCAACCAGCCAGAAGTTTTCCCAGATTTTAAACTTGCAATTGGCAGAAACAGCGATCGTACTTGCAAGAAAAAAAGAAAACGAGAGCCCAAGTTGCTGGAAAGAAGGCTGTTATTGCTGTTCTTGCGAGTTCCAATTCTAAACTCTCGAGGATTTCTCTCCAAGCTCGGCTTATATGGAGCGCCCCCCCTGACAAGAAAGTATCGAGGAAATCACTTGTTTTCTCTCATGATCTCACGCGGCCAACGAAGAGGTGCTGAAAACTCTAACAAAAAGGACGCAGTGATCTCACCCACAGACTGGAGCGAAAAGCTTCTCTTTCTTTTTTTGCGAATGCGGTGAATGTCTGGAAGAGAAAAAAAGGGAGAGCCTCGATTAGTATACTTCATGATCAAAGCAAACAGTCACATAAGAATAATCTTTTACTGAAAGCCGCCCTTCGAATGAAAAGTGGACAAGCAAGTGAGTAAGCTGACCACGGCCAAAAAATGGTTTCTTCTCGAGCTTTTGTCGGAGGAAGAGAGAGAGCGAGAAAAAAAAAGGATTATGACCACTTGTTGAATTTAAGCGATCATGAGCAGCCATGCGCATCTGGAGGACAACGAAGCCAACAAGGAGGGAGGCCCAGGCGTGTAGGATCAAAGAGAAAACAAAGAGTGGCAAGAAAAAGGGAACCAAAGAAAAAAGTTTTAGAGCTGACGCTGGGAAGGAATGGTTGGATCATGGACAAAGAATACCAGTAGAGAAACACACACACACATACCCCCACACGCACCTCACAGATAAGCATTTTATACCATGCGATTAGAAAAACCATAGACAATAGTTGTAGAATGCAGGAAAAAAACGAAACAAGACAAAAGCTAAACAGGTAGGAAATCCAAAGTACCTTGTGTTACGCCATACCATAGATGTAGCATCGGATTTTTGACCAGCGAGATTTTTGCGTGAATCTGGAAACCACCCGAGATCAGACAAAAGTATACGATGACCTGAACTTTGCATCACCTTCGCTAATCGAAAGCTACCTTGAAGGGTGCCTGCAACGATGTAAAAACTATGAAAGGGAAATCCATCTTGAGAGGCCAAACACTTACCATCTACATGTACTTTACAGAGCCATTCGCGTCTTCGAGCCAGCGGGAGATGTAAGTGGCTACGAGCTGCTGACCCGCTTGTGCAGCCTCCGGGTCGGCACATTTCGAGGTGTTTCCTGCAAGGATATATACATGCCATCAAATGCGAGTAAACATAAGCCATGGTTTACCTCCGATTTGAAGCGGGGTCTGCGGACAGCCTCGCATATCAACACAATGAGCGCAGTTCTGACACTTGATCACATATGCAGGCTCTGCAAATGTATCAACGCTGATTTGAGACGACATAGCTTATGATGGCTCCCTTACCATTACGCGAAGAAGTTTGCTTGGAGGCATGACGCCAAGGATCTTGGGAACCGTTCATGAACAAGATCTTATCTCCTACGACAAACAAAGGATGAATGATGACTGCCAACGGACAACATCAACTGGAAATACCTCTGATCTTGTTTCCCCCGTAGTAAAGGTTCGTGTTATCGACTTCTGGGAATGTGCCGTTCCCGAAGACGTTGGAGCATAAATCCAAATGGTACCTGCACAAGCAGGAGGACATTGGATAAGATGACACAGCTTATGAGTACGTACTTGACATTGACGAGAGCAGAGCGAATGCTATTGTTTGCAGGCGCCGCTTGAAAGTACGCTACTTCGGTGCACACTTGGTACCACCATAATCTATCACCTACAAGCAGACCATCAGCAAAAACTCAAGCTCAACGGTAGACTTACTCGAATGATCTCCTGCAGCCAAGTTTTCTTTCAAGTGCTTTTGATCATAAGTATTGATGCTCGATTTAAATGTGTCTATGTAGTAATCTTTGACATACTTCGCATACACAGCCTGAATGACAAGAAAATTATCTGCAGCGGCATCACTTTCACGCACATACCAGTAGATCCTCGTTACGTTTATACGCAGCAACAAGTGGCGAACACAAGATATCTGGATTACCATACTGAAACTGCGCAGGAAAAGAAAATATCAGGCGGCAGAGTGAAGGACTAGACATACCGCAATCGCCGCAGCATCAGCTAGGAAATACAAGAAATCTCCATCCACATCAAGCTGCAAAGTTTACTTGGCGTGAGCTCTATAACTGACCAGAGGTTACCTGTTCAGCATTGAACAAGGCTTTCGTAGAAACAGAATTTTCCTTCAGGCCTTGTTCTGCTAAACGGGTCACGGCACGCAAAGCAGCGCTACAGGTAGCGCCAGCGGATTCGGCAACCTGTAGGTGTATACGAACGCTTAAAAATAAAATCAAGATAAAAACGAGAAAGAGTTTTGCCTGCTCGTCGAACTTAGTGAACTTGAAAATTGCTTGGACAACACCAGAGCTTGCAACGCTTCCAACCGCTAAATGTGGAAACTTCAGCTTAAACCAGGCACTCAATGCTCCAGAGTATGACCCTCCCATTACAATCCAAGGATTGTCGCTGGTAGAGTTGGTCCTATGATTAATCAGGTCCTGCAACACAGCGTCATTCAAGTCGTGAACCTATATAAAATAGCTGCCACCTGGTAGTATTCACGAAATGCTGCGAGATCGAAAAGAGCCTGCTTGGAAGATAGATAAATCAAGTTCTCTGTCGCGTGAGATTTGAATGGCGAGCTTTGTCCATAGTATCGGTGTTCCAGAGAAACAATCGCGGCTCCAAATCTTTTCGCTAGCACCTTGATACCGCAGGTAAGGAAAGCGATCCAATTCAATCGAGCAAAATGCTTTTCTTACCGCACTGTAATCGTTTTGGATCCCTACACACGGTCCCTCGCCACATATCTTGAGAAACACTGGCCCGTTGGGAGCATCGAAGTAGTCCGTAAACTCATAGTAACGTTGAGCAAAAGTTCTATCGTCCTGTAAATATCGAGCAATGTAAAATTCCAATCTCTCGAAGAACAAACAAAAAGAATTCTTGCTTGAGTCGCGTAGTGATCCAGAGTCTGTGTGTACCAATGCGCATCAGTCGTCAATACCGCATCGCTGCGATGCAGCGTGGCGTGGAATGAGACGCCAGCACAGGTCGATACCAGCAAAAGAATGCCGCCGAGGCACCAAATCTTCTCCATCCCGGCCTGGCGCTCAAATTCCTGGATCCAGAAAGAAATCTCGCGCTTCCAATCCTACTCGTACCTCAGCGCATTCATCGTCTGCGCTATCCCGCCATTCCCAAATGATAAACCCTAGGTAGAACCATCTCTAAGCTTTGATCGGACGGTCGGGACAGGTTCAAATAGTATATTCTCTGAGGAATATCGGACGGCCGGGATTGCTTGTGGCTATGGAGAACTTCGCTGTCGGCACAACGGACCGAGATAAGTTACCGCCCAGGTAATAACCAGCCAGTCAAAAGCCCAGTACAGTTAACGTGAAAAAAGGCCTTGCTTCGTTTCTACACTATACACCTTTAGTAGCTTCTTCTCATCTCATTCTTGTGTTCTTGGAGGGCGAGGTTTTGGCTATGGACGCCGCTGCGCGCCCAAAGAATGTGGCTTCTTTCCGGATCGAGGAGCCGGATCCCTGACTGGAGGCGCCCGATCGATGGCGACGCGGCCGCTGTCGTGTGGATTCTGGCAGGAGCTATCGAGCTCGGCGATGGGGAAGCGGCGGATCTGGTATGGCATTTGCGTTTCCAGGCGTGAATCCGGCCTCTAGAGCGCTGGTTTGATCGGTTCTTGGTGGTAGAAGCGCGGTGTCGGGGCATCGCAGCGAGCTAGAATCAAGATATTATGCCTCTTCCTCCTCCAGCGGGGCTTGGGACGTCTTCGCCGCCATCGAGGGCTCAAGATCATCATGATCCAGAGTCCCCTTCCCTAGGTAGAAGACCCGGACCCTGGCCGCCGAGGATGGACGCCGGTGGCAATCAGAATCCCAGGACGATGGGATCATGGGCCCGAAGAACAGGATTCCGGAGCAACATGTCCGGCGAGAGCGCGGCCAGCACCATCAGCGACACGGATGTGAGCAATGCTGATGCTACATTGCATCTCAAGGCCCCCAATTCGGCAGATCTTAGTGGCGGTGCTGCTCCCAGAACGCCGGTGGAGAATGGGAGCGCTGCCAAGGATCCAGGCGCTACACCGACGAAAGTTTACACCCCTCCCGTGAGCTCAAAGAGAGGGACCGGAGGGATTGACTCGGAGAATGTGAGCGGCGTCCAGCAAAGCAGTGGCCAGCTTCGTGGACACTATAGAGACTCGGAGGTTGACATGGGTTCTCAGCAAGACATGGACGATGTCCTCATGGCGAAACAATCTCATATGAAGTATGAGATCAGAGAGACTCCGGGACTAGGTGAGTTTCCTTCGGGATTCATTTCTTTTTTTCTTTGCTGATCATGTACTCCGCTACTAACTTGTACTTGCAGTTCCGTTAATTTTGTATGGATTGCAACACTACTTCTCCATTGTTGGATCGCTTGTCCTTACGCCTTTAATCTTTGTGCCAGCCATGGGCGGAAGCAACGTAAGCTCGTGAGATGGTTTTCTTCTTGCTGTATTAATGCGTGTGATCTTTTGTTGTCTAGGAAGATGTCGCTAAAGTTGTCTCTACTATGCTCCTGGTCACTGGGATCACAACTTTGTTGCACTCGTTTTTCGGTTCGAGGTTGCCTCTGGTGCAAGGCGCATCATTCGCATATCTGGCTCCAATTCTGACTATCATTCATTCTCCGGAGTTTTCTAGCGTACGCCAGAATGTAAGTAAAATCAACTTTCTCGTCGAGACTCTGTGACGTTGTCTTTGTTTTACAGAGATTCAAACATATAATGAGGGAATTGCAAGGAGCTGTCATTATTTCTTCGGTGTTCCAAATGGTCGTGGGCTATACTGGCCTTATGTCTATCATCCTCAGGTATATCTAGCGTCTCAGCCAGCCATGTCGTTAAGTTGAGTCTGACCGAATGTTTTGCAGGGTGATCAATCCGGTGGTTGTTGCACCAACTGTTGCTGCGATAGGCTTGGCATTTTTCAGCTATGCTTTTCCCGTGGTTGGAACCTGTGTCGAGATTGGTCTTCCACAGCTACTGATCGTACTTTTCTTTGCTCTGGTGAGTCCAAATCTCGGCTTGCTGGACATTGCTACTAACGGCCGTGCGCTCTGTGTATGCAGTACCTGCGAAAAATATCTGTCTTCGGGCACCGAGTTTTTCAAGTTTATGCGGTACGTCTGGACAAAGAAACTTGCAACTGAACTTCATCTTGGCTCCACAGGTGCCCCTGGGACTTGGTATCATCTGGGCGTATGCTTTCTTACTAACCGAGACGGGAGCATACAACTACAAAGGATGCAATATGAAACTACCACCGTCAGCGGCATGTCAACGACATGTTTTCACTATGAAACACTGCAGGACAGATGTTTCCACGGCTTTGAAAGACGCAGCCTGGTTTCGCTTTCCGTATCCACTGCAATGGGGCGCACCACGCTTCAGCTTTAAAACGGGGCTCGTGATGATGGCCGCGTCGATAATCGCAACCGTGGATTCGGTCAGTGCTCTTTGGTGGTGCTGATATATTTGTTTTGACATTGTTGGATTCCAGGTAGGAACTTATCATGCGACTTCGTTGCTGGTTGCTTCCCGGGCTCCATCTCCAGGGGTGGTCAGCAGAAGCATTGGCTTGGAGGGGATAACCAGTGCTTTGGCTGGGATATTTGGAACTGGAGCCGGGGCAACGACATTAACCGAAAATGTGCATACGATAGCTGTCACGAAGATGGGAAGCCGGCGAGCTGTCGAATTTGGAGCTTGCGTCTTGATCATCCTCGCTTTAGTTGGTGAGTTCTTCCTGGCATTCCTTCTTTTCAGGCCTGTGAATTTGGCTGTGTTGCTGATATCCTGGATTTTTCTATTCGCCCCTTGTGATATTTGCAGGCAAAGTAGGAGCATTCATTGCCTCAATTCCGACTGTTATTGTGGCCGGGCTCCTGGCTTTCATGTGGACCCTCTTGACAGCTCTCGGCTTGTCTAACTTACGATACAGCGAGACTGGAAGCTCCCGGAACGTACTTATCGTGGGCCTCTCCCTGTTCACTGCCTTGTCAGTGCCCGCCTACTTCCAGCAGTATGGCAACGCAGCGGTAAATGCAGTGACTGAGCCTTACTTTCAACCTTATGCGGTCGCTCAGCACGGCCCCGTCAAGACGAAGAACCACGGGGTAAAGCAAACTCGAGAGATCTTCTCTAAGTTCTTACCCATCCTTTCAGGCGAATTTCGTGCTCAACTCGGTGCTCTCGATGCATATGGTGATTGCGTTCCTGGTGGCGTTCGTGTTGGACAACACCGTTCCGGGCAGCCGACAAGAGAGAGGTGTTTACATTTGGTGCCGTCCTCGGAGTGCTCGCAACGAACCGGCGGTTGTCAAGGATTACGGGCTCCCGGTTGGAAGGAAGCTGTTCTCCAAGGTGAAATGGGTGGGCTTGTGATCCACCCACGCACAACAGGATTGGTTTTGGCGGGAGCGATATCGTCGTGAAGTAAGTACGCAGCTTAGATCGACGCAAATTTTCTTGTTTCGATATGTCCATGGTTTTGTTTCCGTTAATGGCTTTGTCTCCAGATTTTCAGTACGTAATGAGCTGCCTGTCTTTGAGAAAGACGAGCATTTCCGCCAGTCCGTCTTCCAGAGATCTTGGTTTGTAGCCCAGGAGTCTCTCGGCTTTGGCACTCGAGTAGGCCCATTGCTGCTTTATCACCAAGACTGCCTGGAAGATCAAAGCTTAGATCGAGAGGTGGAAAGGATGATTTGGAAGACTTACCGGATGCGTCACAACAGGCTCTACGCCAGTGATCCGAGCAAAGACGGTCGAGACGTAGCCATAGACGTAGACTAACCAGAGTGGTATGTGGAACCACGGCCTTCTGGTGCCTGTCAAGCTCGCGGAGATGTTAAACACGTCCTCGAGGGATTTGTTTGGGCCGCCGAGGATGAATCTCTCGCCGGGAGCACCTTTCTCGAGCGCTGCGATGTGCCCGGCAGCAACGTCCTCGACGTGACAAAACGAGAACTTGTCATGCCCGAATCCGATGTAGCCGGGTAGACGCCAGTTGAACCGTTCTATGAGCTGCAAAATGGAGAAAGTCTTTGCATCTTCACGAGTGTGAATCGTTTGCGAAGAACTTACAATGTCCGCGATGATGTTGCCTCGAGTGATTCGTCCGGATCCATATATCACTCCCGGGTAGAGAAGAACTATAGGCACCTCGGAATTCCGTGCGACTATATCGGCTTCCAGCTTGGATCTCTCATACTCTGTGCAAAAGTTCTTCCCGGAATGGACCTGGAGCGAGAAGAAATGAAAAAATTGTGGTGAGATAAGGGAAGACAAACCTGCTGTTCATCGGCAACTTCACCATATTTCGATGGCCCGAGAGCAAAGAACGAGGACGTGTAGACGAGCTTTGTGATCGATGCGGTAGCCTTGACAGCTTCGATCACATTCTTGAGGCCTCCCACATTGACCTGAAGGAAATTTCGAAATTTCGATCACCAGCGACAATCCCGCGCCCTAAGCCATACCTGAAAGAAGCGCGCGGGATCCGGTGCCCAGCTCTTGACGTATGCCGCGACATGGATTACGGCCTGGCAGCCATCGCAGGCACGGACGAGCGATTCGAGATCCAAGACATCGCCAGCGACGAATTCCAGCCCGCCGGAGAGCAGCTCCGGATCGAAATCCGCGGCGACGCTGCCGATCCTCCTCACCAGCGCGCGTATTTCGTAGCGACCGGACCGCAGCAACGCGCGGATGAGAGCTCCGCCAAGGAAGCCGCTCCCTCCGGTCACAAGAACCCTAGCCTTCTTCTCTTCCATCTATTTGCTCGATCTTCCATGGACTCTTTTGTTTGAAATGTGCTGACGTCACTGGGATCTGTTATGACGTGTCAATGACGTGGCAGCACATTGGGATCCCGGCCAGAGCCAAGGGCTCCTTAACAAGCGACTAGGGTTCTTCTTCCGGGGCGCCAATGGGAATGCACGTCAAGAGGTGCGTTGTTTGATTCACCTCGGCGCCCAGCGATTCCAATCCATCACTCTTTTTTCCTTGATCTTGCTCTAGGATGTAGCGCGGCGGCTGGAAATCTGGGAATTTCGCCTCGCCCTCGCCATGACCGGGGTTACGCAAGAATCCCGCGGCGAGGAGGAGCGCCGCCGCGGCGAGATTAGGGATTGGAAGGCGGGCGTGAGGAGCGGCGGATCGCTGCGCGAGATCGTAGATCTCGACGCCGGCACGAATGGCTGGGCGGCGCCTCCCGGCAGCGCATTCCAGGTTCGTGGCCACAATTACTTCGCCAAGAGGGTCAAGGCCGCGGCGGGCGAGTGCGTGATGAAGCCACTGGGCGTGGATTGGCTTCGATCGCACGGGAAGCTGGATCACGTCCTCGCCCGCCCGGACAACAGGGTCAGGCGAGCTCTAGATCTAGCGCAGGCACAGAGGGAGGGTCTCAAGTCCTTCGTCTTCGCCGTCAACTTGCAAGTTCCAGGGAAGGAGAACTACAGCGCCGTGTTCTACTACGCCACCGACGATCCAATCGCACCGGGGTCGCTGCTCTACAGATTCATCCACGAAGATGATGGGTTCCGGAACAGTAGATTCAAGCTCATCAACAGGATCGTTCGTGGTCCCTGGATCGTCAAGGCCACTGTGGGGAATCACGCGGCTTGCTTGCTCGGGAAAGCTCTCACTTGTCACTACATCCGGGGCCCGAACTATCTGGAGATCGACGTTGATATCGGATCGTCCACAGTCGCGACTTACATCCTCCACTTGGCTCTAGGCTACGTTAGCTCCGTGGTTGTAGATATGGGATTCTTGGTAGAGTCGCAGGCCGAGGAGGAGCTCCCGGAGAGATTGCTAGGGACTGTGCGAATCGCCCAGATCGAGATGGAGTCGGCTGTTTTTGTGGATCACGAGCAGGATCATCACCAGCAGCAGGGTCTAAGTTGCTCCAACTCGAATCATCCCGGGACGAATGCGAGCGCTGCGAATTCATGGCAGCGACGGCTTGGGTTTTCGTTCCGGGGTCACCACTCCACGAAGAACGGCAAGGTGGCGGAGCGCGATCACTGTAAAGCGTGAGAGGAAGTGGGAGAGATTTTTTTTTCTTCCTCCATTCGATCGATGGAAATGGATTAGACGAGCTCGAGCAGCGAAGAACTATATAAAAAGATAGAACCACTCTATCTCTATCACGACGATGATGAAAACAATTTGGCTAAGTAGAAAGATTAGCCGGATATGCCATGGGAATCTTTTCCGCGAAGAGAAGAGAGAGAAATAAAATCAAATTTTTGTAACGCGAGATGGCGCGCATTTCTTCCCGCCACTTTTGTTGTGCTCTCGATTTCACATCCAAATAAAGCTCCGGCCAGCCGGTCGCGTCCACCGGCTACTCTTAAACCTCCGGGTAAAGCCCATTTTGAAAGCCCGCCGATGGTGACCGGCTACAGCCGGTGGCGCTTACATAAATCTGAAGGGCTAGGAAACACTTCAAGGTGTCCATGCGCTGGGGGGATCAACGGCCGGTTTTTATAGCGAGAGTGAAGGCAAAAAATCTCCCTGCCAGGACCCCGGATCGGACCGTTGCTTGGGGCCATCCAGCGCCCCAGGCGTTGCCAGCAATGCGCTGCCCGTCGCCGGCGACGGGCAGGCTCGTCACTCGTGCCCGTCATACACGGGCCTCCTTCGCTGCCAAACCCTCATCTCTCTTCTTTGTTCTTAGCGTCTCCCTCGCTCTCTCCTCTTGCGGCGTGGCTATGGCGGCGTTTGAGCAGCTTGGGTTTGTGCTGTGATCGTCTTCGTCTTTGTGTCTTCCACGCAGCAGCTCATCGTTTTTTCGCTCGGTTTCGCTTTGAGGTGGGTTTCTTCCTCCCGTTTTTGCTGGAGCTTTTTTCTCCTCCAAGATCGAGAGAAATGTCCTCAAATCGTCGCGGTTTTGATGGAGCTGGATCGTTTTTTTCTCGGTTGCTTGTAGATCGCGGCTGTCGAGCTTTCAAGATGAAAGAGGCCAGTACCAGGGGACGAGGGCGGCCTTTGGGCTCGACAAAGAAGAAGGACGGCAAGGACGCGAAGCCTGAGAAAGAGTAGGCGATTTTTTTCCTTGTTCTTCTTCTCCAGGGGTGTGATCACTGATGCTCTCTTTTTTTCTTTCCTTGCCAGGAAGAAGCTCGCTGTGAAGGACGGGAAGGCCACCAAGAAGCAAAAGAAGAAGGAAAAGAAGGCGAGCAAGGACCCCAATCTCCCAAAGCGTCCCCCCACGGCATTCTTCGTCTTCCTGTAAGTTTTTTCGCTCTTCCACGCTTTGGATTCGATTCGAGTTCTCAAGTTCTCTTTTTTCACAGGGAAAGCTTTCGGCAACAGTACAAGGAAGATCATCCGGATGTCAAAGGCGTCGCAGCGGTAGACCTCTTTTCTCTTCCTTGAGTGTTTCGAAAAACTTCTCTTGACGCTCACTCTTCCCTCGCAGGTTGGAAAGGCCGCTGGTGATAAGTGGAGTAAGATGAGCGAAAGTGTGAGTATTCTTTGTTCTCCATTTTTTCTTTCTTCGCAGTGATCTGATCTCCACTGTTTGATCTTCCAGGAAAAGGCCGTGTACGTCAACAAGGCCGCCCAGCTCCGGGCCGATTACGCCGAGTCCATGGCCGCTTACAAGAAGAAACAAGTAAGATTTTTGACGAATCTTTGCAGTTTTCTCGACTTCGGTCGTCTCGTCCTTGTCAGGATGACGAGGAGCAAGAAGATTCGAAGGAAAACGAGGAAGAAGGCAGTGCTGAGGTAGAACTTCTATGATTTTGCGCGTGATCTTGTGCGATTTTGTGATCTAACACATAGTTTTTTTCCAGAATGAAGAGGAGGACGAGGATGATGACTAGAAGAGAATGGGTTTGATATGTGTACATCAGATTTTAGCTGTAGGAGTTCTTTAGGGGAAAAGAGGGAGAGCGTAGGAATCACAAATTGTCAATGGTTCTTTCTTTCTTCCTTTACTAACTTCCATCAAAGACAAATTCTTGGCTCAATGGTTTTCGTGTTTTAGGGTTTAGGGGTTGGAAATATTTTGCCTGGCTATGGCGCTCTTGTTCCAGGGCCGCGGCGAGGCGCTGAGCGACGAGGAGAGGAACGACTTGGCCGCGATCGATGCGCTTCGCGAGACCGCCGTATTGGAGCTCAGGGTAGGATGCATTGTCTTCTTTGTTCGAGTTTGCGAGGATTTGAGATTTTAGTTCGATCGTCCATAGGAGCAGGGAAATGCGTGTGTGAAGAAAGGGAAGTCCGGGTACAAGGATGCTGTGGACTGCTACACACGCGCGATCGAGCAGAGGATTGATGATCCATTGCAAAACTCGGTGCTCTTTGCGAACAGGGCGCATGTGAATTTGCTGCTGGGGAATTATAGGCGCGCATTGAACGATGCCGAGCAAGCGATTGAGCTCAATCCTACGAATGTGAAGGTACTCTGGTACAGTGATTGATGATGGTTGGTGGTTGCACTTATCTCTTGCTTGGCAGGCCTACTTTCGTGGCTCCAAGGCCGCGCTGGAGCTTGATTTGCTCGAACGAGCTTCCCAGCTTTGTACAAAAGCTTTGGACGTGGAACCTCACAACCTGGAGCTTAGAAACTTGAAGGATCAGGCAGAAACTAGATTGAAAAGGTCGAACGAACGTAAGATTCATGTCAAGGAGGCAGAGGTGAGAAAGCTCTCATTGTGTTTTGATTTCTCACTTGTTTGATTGTCCAGGACTTTGTCACTTGTTTAGAGCAAAGGCACGTCAAGCTGGGGAGTCACTTGTACAAAGAGCTCTGTGGTGCCAAGAAGCCTTGGCTAGACACTAGCAATGTTCTACACTGGCCTGTTTTGCTGCTATATGGGGAAGTCATGTCGAGCGACTTGATTGAGGACTTCATGGAGTTCGACAAGTTCAAACCTCACTTGCAAAGAGTATTCTTTTAACTATCACATCCTCGTTCTTACAGTTTTTTCCCGTGAAATTAGATGTTTGGAGATGCTTCCCTTCCTTGGGATGAGAAGCACGAATACACAAGGGATCGTATTGAACTATATTACCAGGTCTGCTTTGTTTGTTTTCTTAAAGCTGCTGTTACATTTGGACAATCAGGCAAACGCTGTTGCACCGTTATCAAGAAAAGCAGCTTTGAGATCAATGCTAGATCACACAGATGATTTTGACCAGGATGAAACAAAAGAAACAGGTAAAGCTGGATTGCTGACAAAACTAAATGTGCAAGTCTTTCTAGATCTGCGTAAATATTGGGTGAAAGTTGACGAGAACTGCACGCTGCAAACAGTACTTGCAAAACCAGATTGCACGGTACCCGGAATTCCAGGTGATATCTATCAAAGAAATTCCTATAACAAGGGATCTGACGGTATTCTTTCACAGTTTTTTATGTTGTAGCACTAGGATCTCGTTTCAGAGAATTGTTTCTATCTGGGGCATGGTCTCCACCCTGATAATACTTTCTTTTGTTTGCTTTGAGTTGAGGTTTGAGTCAAATGGCGACACAGGATTCCCCTTCTATCTCGTACGGTGAGAAGGTAAGATCGATCTTAGTTCAGATCCAGTTTCAGAGACCGTGTTTTCCTCTCTTCTCTTTCAAGCATTGTCTGAAACAGGTTCTTGAGGAAAAGGAGCTGGAGCTGAGAAAGTAAGAGGGCTTATTATTCTCTTTTCTGAAAGTCTCTACAGGTATATACAAGACAATTACTTGAAGATCCACAATTTTGAGAAAGAGCTGGCTGAGCTTTCGTTGCAAATAAAACTTACTGTTGGCCCGAGAAAAGCGGGTGAGTTCTTGTCTTTTAGTCTTTGAGTAATCTTCCTTCTTATGCAGCCCTTGAACACCTACGGAATAAAATCGAAATGTCGGGAGCGAAAATTCGAAAGGCTAAATTGAAAGAAGAGAATGCGAAGAAGGTGAAGTCACGATATTTATTACATAGGACTTGCTTCTCAAAGGTGTACAGCAATGGGAAGCGGCACAAACTGCATTGCAGGCTGAAGAAGAGGAAAAACAAAAGCTTTGTGACGATCTCAGCCGTTTGGTTGGTTACATCTTGTCAAGGTTTTTGCTAATGGTGTGTTTGAGCAGGTCGAGCAAACTTCTGTCGCAGGATTTTCGCGGTTGGAAGAACTAAAGCAGAAGCTTCAGGCGCTAAATCCTGAATTGGTAGCAGCTGAAGAGGTGCTTTTTAGCTTTATGGTCCCGTGCTTCTAACATGGACTCATTTACAGGCGTATGACAACGAAGCTCACAGCAAGCATCCAAAAAATGTCGGACCCGCGCCTGGAAGTGTGCAATTGAAGGACGATTTTTATGGTTTCGACGTCGTGAGCATCGATTGACGAAACTCGGTTTACTATTTCTATACAGCTTAATGCCGAATCTCTACTGGGAGAGACTTCGTACACTGATTGACGATCGTGGCATCGATGAAAAGTCGTATATGGGATGGGACCGTGTACGTGGCCTATCTGATGCTGAGCCACAACATTTGCTTCAGAGCCCCACAGGTAAATATGATACCATTTAAAAGAATCCATTGTGATGTTTATGATGATTCTTCACAAGGAAATCGTGAGCCTAGTCTTCTAGTCTACAGTTGCGGTCGCATGCTTCTTAAACAAGTGCGGAGTGCTGAAAGCTTCCCTTATAGAAGTTCTTGTAAATGGCTCTGGTTGTGCAGTCGCAGCCTCCAATTTCCGTGCAGGCTTTGGTACAGAATGGCCTCGAAGAAGTGCCTTCACGCTTTCTTCAGCGCTCGCTTGATTCCCGTGTGTCAGCTCCTTTCGAAGAGAGCTTGCCGATCATCGATCACGGGAAGTTACTACGGAATGATCCTTCAGAATTGGCGAAGCTAGGAGCAGCTTGTGCAGAGTGGGGATTTTTCCAGGTACTCCTTAGTAATTTTTTATCGCCTTTGTCTTGACATGAAACTTTCAGGTTGTAAATCATGATATCCCAATTTCCTTGCTCGAAAGAGTCCGAGAAGCTGCTCGACAGTTTTTCCATTTGTCTCACGAGGAGAAGCTGGAGTTTGCGATAAAGCCAGGGAGCTGTGAAGGCTACGGGAGGCATTTCCTTGCGTCGGATGTGCTCGACTGGGTTGATCTTCTCTATCACCAATTGCTCCCCATCTCCACTCGGAACTTGTCTTCCTGGCCTACCAAGCCCGAGTCTTACAGGTACTCTCTGTTCTAATTTTATTATCGGCCCCTTTACATGTGGTGCTTAGGACCGTGCTACACGAGTACTCCAACGAGGTGCATGGACTTGCAAAATGCCTCCTTGGAAAGATTTCAGAGACGCTTGGCCTTGAGTCCGACTTCCTGGAGAAAAAGTTTGGAGAGTGCATCTACCAGACTATTCGGGTAAACCATTACCCTCCGTGTCCACAGCCTGACCGCGTCATGGGACTGAGTCCTCATTCTGATCCCGGAGGTATCACTATACTGCTCCAAGACGACGTCGAAGGCCTTCAGGTCAGGAAAAATGGCAAATGGGTCCAAGTCCAGGCTGATCCGGAGGCTTTTGTGGTGAACCTTGCAGATCAGATTGAGGTACTAGAATTTTCCTCAATTTCTTACCTCTTTTTCTTCGCAGATAATAACCAATGGCCTCTACAAGAGCGTCGAGCACCGAGCCGTGGTGAAGACCGAGAGCAAAGAACGCATATCGTTGGCAATGTTTCACAGCCCGCTGCCCGATACACTCGTATCTCCTGCGGCCAACTTTGTGAATCCTAGGCAGCCATCGAGGTACACCTCCATGACATTCGGGCAGTACAGGTCGAGCTTCCTCAACAAGGAACTCAGGGGCAAGAACCACGTCAAGAGCATGCTCGTGGAGAAAGAACAGGACTGACCAGGTAGAAAAACTCCCGCCAGTGGTCATTCACAACTGACTTTGCTGTGTGCTCTTGTGGATAGACCTTGAGCGATAGAACGCGAGCTTTGTTCTTGAGCAGCTGGCTATGTTAATTCAGTGAGATTTTCACTTCGGAGCTTGGGAAGCTGAGCAGGCAGTGCATGGAAAGTAGCCTCGACCCATACATTCTCTACACTTTTCTCCTGTGGCGCCTTGATCGAAGATTGCAAGCTGGGGTCTTAGCTCCCCCCGGCCTTTGCATTTCCCGCAAGCCTTCCTCTTCAATCCACCGCAGTCTTCACAGAGCCCGAGAGATCTGAGCTTGCATTTTTACAAACAAGACTTTGAGAAGAGAAAGGATTGATACCTTCGCTGCGAGCGGGCAATGTAATTGTCCACTCTTGGGGCCGCAAGAGCAGCGGCGAGGAGAAGGCCGCCCACAGCAAATCCCGCTGCTTCGCTAGGAGTTATCGCTTGCATCGTCAAGAACCAAGTCACGAAGATAAGGAATGGCGAGACTTTGATGAAAACTAAACTATTTATTAAGAGTGTTTCTACAGCTTAAGCTCCTATGTTACAGATAGTAAGCTTAAAGCGTAAAATGCTTCCGTCATTTTGATGTGCTTATCATTGATGTTATACCCTCTACTTGCCTGAAACAGAAAATCAAATGTATTAATACAAGAAAAATGAAACTTGACAAGATTTTTTCCAACTTTTCTTAATAACCAAATACATTTATCAGTTACAAGAGTTGAATAAGTCATTTTGTTGTAAAGCATGTATCTATAAATTTGATTAAGAGCATCTGCTGTTTCCGTTCTTACTTCAAATAAATAAGAGAGACTTGTATTTTCATCTGTAAAAATATATTAGCCCTTATAAATTTCAAGAGAAAACAAATACTTACCGTGGGCAATATTTTTAAATATTTTACCCTCGGCTATTGAATATCCAGGAACAAAATGTGTGAAATTAGATCTAGCATTTATCCTTTGGGTGAATAAGCCAAAATCAGGTTTTAAATAAAAGGTATATCCCATACTTTGCTCAGATATAATCGTCCATCCTAAGTTAAGATTAGTATTTGATGTCCTTAGAAAATATTCTTGAGCACCAATTGAGCTTAATCCAAAATAAGGATGAAGAAAACATCGTATGCTTTCTTCATCCACAAGTGGTAGTATATAAGTTTGAATATTTGGAACCTATAGTAAATAATTTGTCAATTGAGAAAAATAAAAAAAATAATTACCTCAAAATCACTAAGAACTCGTTTGCTTTGTTTAAGAAGATCATCGATTAGATTATCACAACCATCCCAATCATTTACAAATTGAAGCTCTTCATAAGGATTAATGTGATTAGCTTCAAGCGTTTCAATCTGAGTGAGAGTTAAATTTGGATTCCTAAGATGAAAACCCAATAACTAGAAAAGCATTGTTAGAAAAAAATACTTACCTTGTGGAGCTGTTTGGGGTTTTGAAGCATTGCTTAGGAATAGAAATATTAATTAATGCCTCGTGAAATGGAGTTAATGCTTGTTGGGTCACTTGAGTATTATCACTGGTGGATCCAATGCTTAAACTCTGCCTTTTCCTGCTCTTTGTTTCCATGATGCAATGAGAGATCTCAACTGCACAAATATTCAGTCAGCTTCTAGCAAGAAAATAAGTATGGGAGAAACCTCTCAGGATTTTAGGCACAAAGCGATTTAAGCAGGAACAAAATAACCAAACACGCAAGGAAGATACAGAGCATGATGCTAGAAAGGTTGAAATCGACCAACCAATCACACACCGCGAGAGAGAGAGAGAGAGAGAGAGAGAGAGAGAGAGTTTTCACACACCGCGAGCGCGCGCAAGAGAGAGCAGTGCTTAGCGCCAATTTCCAGCAGACTATAACCAAGCCTACGGCCTGTTTAATCTAGAAAAGAAAAGAAGAAAGTCAATGCGTTTGAAAAAACACCAAATGTCTTCGCCATATTCAAAGTACCTGGTATTGTTGATCAATACTGTATGTTGCTCTCGCCTGCCGCCCGCTGTGATAAAGCAAAAGATCCAGGCAGCCTGCTTGATCACAAATAAAAGTGGGAAACCGATTTCCAGCTGTCCCGTGAACCTATAAATCCAGAACAAAGTAAAGTTACACAATGTCTTCGACATTGGCAAACTACCTGCTGAGCGAGCGCCCAGAAGCGACTGGCAGTCGGAAGAAAGAGGATGCGAGAGACGCTCAGACCAGAAGCTTGCTCAAAACAGAGCGCTGATCTAAGGTGACGATTGGTGTGTGCTACTAAGCTCGTCTAACAAGAAGACTCTGCCCTCCACGACGGTGCTATGACTAGAAAACAAAGAGAAGCTGGAAAGTCACAAACGCATAAAGCAAGCTGCTAAGCAGGAAAGTATGTAGATGGCAAGCACACGCTCAACGCTCGTCTACTGTGCTGGTGACCACATGGACTTATATACTAGCCGGTCAAAAAAGTTTTTGACCATTCTTAATATCATTTTTCTGAAAGGGAATCTTTCTACCCTAAGGTGGTACTAAGCTAGGGAGTACTTGGTGAAGAGAGTGACTGAGTGAGGTGACAAACTCCGTTATAAATTCCCATTACATCTACCCTGTTTAATGTCGTCTTTCTAGCTGGGAATCTTTCTACCTTGCTGGACCTAAGGTAGTACTAAGCTAGGGATTACTTGGTGGAGAGAGTGACTAAGTGAGGTGACCATTGCCCAAAACGTCACTATAAATTCCTGTTAACATTTTTTGACCATGTAATGTCATTTTTCTAGCTGGCAATCTTTCTACCTTGCTGGACCTAAGGTAGTACTATGCTAGGGAGTACTTGGTGGAGAGAGTGACCGAGTGAGGTGACCGTTGTCCAAAAAACCCCCCTGTTACACCTTAAAAGGGTTTGATTAGAATAAAAGGCAAGCTTTTCTACGTGTCATGTTGTCATTTGGGGACAAATATTTTATTTAAGAATATCCATACTATACGAGCAGAAATGCGTGTTTCAGGGTGCGGTAGAAAGTGCCTGTGTGATCCTTTCTATGGCCCGTCATTATAAAAGATACTCACAAGATACTACGGTCAGAAGCGTGTGAATAAACGAGAATATTTGTACGTTGTATTGAGCCGCTAAACAATGTTTGAGCTGGTCTAAATAATATTTATCTTTTCGAATATTCATTCATATATTGGTTTTATTGATGTTTCACCAAAGCTCATGTTTAGTATATTCTCTCTGCCCTAAGAAAATTGAGCGCCATGGAAGACGTTGCCGCCTCCACCAGGGTAGACGCGCTGCCTACCATGCTGGAACTCCCATCGCCAAAGGTAAGAGGAAGCTTTCTAAGCTACCCATCTCTAAGCGCGGAGCCCCTAAAGCTGGGACCTCGCTTTTCTTCCCCAGCACTGGCAAGACATGGTCTTTGTGCAGCCCACAGCGATCAATCCCGTCCAGGCCGACTTGGAAGAATCATGGAGTGTTTCCATGGACGTCTTCGTGGAGTGGTCGGACAACCTCCCGCTGGCGTGGAAGGAGTATGTCCAGGCCCCGCTGCCCGAGCTCCCCGAGCAAGTGATCCGCACCTACGCCAACGTTTCTCCGCCACCGCTCGCCGAGCTCTGCCCGCTCGACTTTCAGATGCACTGCTGGTGGTCGTTTCACGGAGAGATGGAAGAATGGACCCGGCGGCAGCCGGATGATCGCGTCGCTCCGGATCCATCGCCTGCCGGGAACTTCCGCACCGTGCTGCTGGGACTGCTCCTTATGTCGGGCCAGATCCGGGGGACTTGCTGCGTCGCGTTCTGCTGCTACCCGGATGCTACCGACACGGTGAAGTCGGCGACTTGTCCAGAACAACGCGAGGTTTCGCTCGTCGGCGTGATGGCTATGGATCTTGACGAGAACAACAGCAGCCTGGAGATCCAAGTTGCGAGGCTCTACTCTTATATGCTGCTCACGGGCTGTTACTTTGGGATCGTCTCGTCTTACGCCAAGACGTTCGTGTGTAAGAGGCTGCCTGGCGTGAAAGGACGCGTGTGGATCTCGCCCCCGGTTCTCTACAACAGTGGCAACGCTCTCAAGGCCTGCGCTTTCGCTGCATGGCTGGGACAGAGCTTCGACGGTGAGATCGCTGCTGATGCTAGAGATCTCGGAGCTCCACCGTTTGTAAGCATCGGCCCTCGGCCGTTTGATCGCCTGCCAATCCTTGCGAGGCTCCGGAAGCTGTCCAAGGAGCGAAAGGTGGCAAACGTGGATGAGCTCGTCGCCAAGCTTGCATGGTGGGACGATCTGGCGGAGCTAGGCCAGGCCAGCCTCTTCTCGCACAACAGGGACAGGGGCCGGATCTTACTTAAGGCAGAGTTCCGTGGCAAGCCCGTGCTTGTCCGGCTGAGGGACTTGACGAGCAGCCTTCGCATGGACACCGATTCTTATCTGAGAAAGTTTGTCCGGGAGGTGGACGTATACATGCGGCTGCGCGACTTGCAGGGAGACGCGATCCCCGCCATGCTCGGCTATGGCTTCGTCCGGGGCGCCACCCTTTGCTTCGTGGCTTTCACGGACGTGTCGACGAGTGGGGATTTAAGCTCGCGGCGTATGGACATGAAGCGCGACGTGATCCAGTCGCATCTCCGCAGGATCCATGCTCAAGGTGTCCACTTTGGGGGGGAGCCGAGGTGGATACCCAGCGAGAGTGGATACACTTTGATAAGCATGTCCCATGGTATACCTGGTGTGGCTGATGGCCGAGATTTTGAACTCCTCGATTTAGTGTGTTCTTCGAAACATCTTTAAACTTGCATCAAATGGTGATGCCAAGAGCTGTCGAAGCAACCTATCGAATAATTTTAAGGAACGAAATATGTTACAATCTCATGACGAGGCTTTCGCTCCTCTTTTTTGAGATACAACAAAGACCACTTTGAGCACCATGTTCTGAAAAACTAATAAAACGCAAATTTTGAACCGATAAGCTGAGAAGATTAAAGAAACACTTTTACAATTGATTTGTGGACAAAGAAAAGTGGTGGTGAAAGTAATTTGTTTCATGAACGACAAAATCTAGGGGTATGCAAGCTTGGCGCTGCTTTAGAGATGCAAACAGTGGACCTTCTCTAAATAGAGTCACATTTGTTTATTACTCTCAAAGCTTGTGTGACTTGCACCACTTAGCGCAGGTAATAAGAAGTCCACAGAAGTCAACATAGTTAATAAGAATTTCATGAAAGTCTAGATTGTGTTTGACTACTGTTGACTTTGAGCTGAAATTGAGCTTAATTTTGAGCTAAGAAATGGTTTTTCTCAATCGCATCTCAGCAGGACCTATGCTCAAGGTGTCCACCTTCAGGAGAGCCGATGTGGTTACGTGGATAGAAGCATGGGATGGCCAAGATTTTGAGCTTGTCCATGCGGTATTTTGCCATTTAGTTTGTTCCTCGATGAGAGTTTGGCGTTCTAAAATAACATATATTCATAGAAACTTATTGCACAAAATAGCTTCGGTTATATGATTTCTCCAAAGAAGCTGACGAGAATGCTATTCACCTCTCCAGCGCTCTCTTGCTGCATGAAGTGGCCAGACGACAACACAATCGTCTCCTTGAGATTGGGAACGTCGGCCTTCAATCCACCTTTGTGGATGTAATCGCGGATCCCAGGCGTGAAGTAAACCAGGTCACGGTCTCCGGTCACGAACAAGGCTGGCACGCTGATCTTCACCATTGTCCAAGGAGCTTTGAGTTCCCATGATCTAGGAGAACAATGTCACAAGATGGAGAGGATACAAATCGATCCACAACTTACAAGTTTGCTGCTCGATAGTAATTGAGGCCAGCGGTAAATCCCGTGCGAGAAAGCTCTTGGGCATAATAGTCAAGTTCTTCCTCGCTAATCCATGGAGGCAGCTCAGTGGGTTCCTCGAATATGTCCATGACTTCCTTGTCTTTAGGAGCAACCAAGACCTCCCCTTTGCTATTCAAGAGCATTTTCTTCACCAATGTCTTGGTGTCAAAGCGAGCAAAATCAGCCTCTGGCCTTCCTGGTTCCTGAGAATACAATCTCATAAACAATGTATCACACAACACACTTGACTGATAAAAAGGTGGTTTTGCTCTACCTGGAAGCGTGAAAAATAGTATCCTTCTCCCAGTACGCGCTTGAGAGATTGGCTGAAACTGTGCTTGGGATTCCTGGGTGAGTATGGAATGCTCAGAGCAACCAGTGCCTTGACTCGATCTGGTCGAAACAGGCACAAGTCCCAGGCTATGATCGCCCCCCAGTCATGTCCAGCGACAAAGACCTTCACAACACATGAAATCAAGCCTTAGATCACACACCCAAATCAAATCAAGCATCTTTGGAAAAGAACAAGCAAACATCCAAGGTCGAGGAATGAAAGAATGAGGAAAATGGCCGACCTTTTCCTCGCCCAAGGCGTCGAGCAGTCCCACAAGATCACCCACAATATGGAGGCTCGTATACTTCTCCATGCCGAGGGGTGCGTCAGTCTGGCCAAAGCCTCGAAGGTCGGAAGCCACAACACGGTAACCAGCAGCGGCCAGAGCCGGCATTTGGTGCCGCCACGAATACCACAGCTCCGGGAAGCCGTGCAGCAGCAGCACAACAGGATTTCCTACGAGTTTTCCTCAAATCAGTGCCAAACCAAAGGCAAAAACCAACGAAGAACCTGGCGATCCCGCCTCGGCGATGTGCATCTTGATTCCATTCGTCTCCACGAAGCGGTGGGAGATCTCACCATCAGTAGCCATGGCTGGGCCTTCCTCAATGAAGATGACAGTGCACAAAAAAAGTATGAAGATATTTTTTGAACAGAATCTATACTGCTGTTTTGCTAAAACTTTGACACAACCGCCAAACCAAAGAGAGAAGATAAATTGATCGCGTCCAAAAGAGAAATCCATTGATTATTTCAATCCAGAATAAAATAGAATGAGAAACATACACCAACAAAAGCATGGTCCGAGCTCTTGTTCATTCTATTCACTGGAGAGAGATGAGAATGTGTTACTCGTCTCTGCTGCTCAGCCTGTTCGTGTGAATCAAGGAATGAAACAATACCTTGAACGACATAGAGATAGCTTGGGTACCAACTTATCCTTGAAAACCAAGTTGCCTTCAACGTCGAGTAGATCCATACAGCTCCTTAAAACCTGACAAACCTGGAGAAATCAGCCTTGAAAGTCTTGGGTCCCCCGCTTGTGCTAGTAACGTTTGTGGCGGTGGCTTCCATCTTCCCTTCTCGCTCCTCCCTGGAGGATGGATTCACGTATAGTATATTCATTCTTCCTTAAACATGAGCTTCATCACCGGGACCAACTTTGGGAGCAGCGGCAAATCCACCAAGTTGACGCTCATCATGTCGAACGCAATGCAAGTTCTCTCGTTGTAGCTCGCGTCGAAAACTGGAATCTGAGGATAGCGCTGGCTGAAGTGCGTGAGAATCGTCCTGTAAGCTCCAGCAGCTGCCCCGGCCTGGACCGCTTCACAAGTCAGGCTGTGGTTTTTCTCGAGAGCTTCCGCGAGCAAGCCGTCATCGAACGTAGCCTGGAACAAAATCTTGAGAGAAGAAATAGCTTTGGTAACGAGCTTACCTCATGGACAAAGATCGTAGCGCCCTTTGCAGCTTCCACAAATGCGTCACAGGGCCTTGTATCACCCGAGAAAGCGAACTTCCAGCCACTTTGAGCCGACTCTAGAACGATTCCAAAGGAGTGAGCGCAGTGTATCACGGGAATGCTTAGCAGTGACTTTAAGCCGAGCTCCTGCAGCACTTGATCCAGTTTCTTCCGACCAGTTGCGTCAAGTCCTGTTGCTAAATCATACCCCGTCTCGCCAGTGTCAATGTGCTTTCTCTTCCCTCCGCATAGCAGACTTAAGGTGTCGCGGAACTTTGAGTTGTATGAGCCGGCGGCGATGGTTGTTTGACTGCAATCTAGAAAATCCATTGCCAGAGTTTCTAGTCTCTCGTAAGCCGTCAAGTAGCGCCTGAGGAACATTGGTCCTATCACCAGGATTGGCTGAACTCTTCCCTGAGCTTGTAAAAGGGCCTTGCGAGCCGTGAGTATGCGTGTAAGTCCGCTCTGATGATCAGCATGGATGTGAGAAATCCAAATGCACTTCAGATTGGCTAGGACCGAATCGGCGCCTTGGATCCCATATCTATGAAGATTAAGTTTTAGGAAAAAAAAGTTCGTAGTAGAACAATAAAACTATAGAAAAGTACCTTCTCTTCAGCTGTCCATACGTGCCTTCTCCACAATCCAAGAGCATTCCTCCACGCTCAAAAAGATGAAGGTATATGGCACTGACGTTTCGATGCTTGGACGGGTGCATAGATCCTGTCCCCAAGAAAACTATCTCCAAGTCATCTGCCTTGGAGCTTATACATGCTGGAGCCGTCGTCGTCAAAGCGTTCTCATCGTATAATAGCTTCACGTCCTGTTTGATAGATAGCAGCTCTGGAATTTCATTGAGAAACTCTGTTTGGATGACTTCGAGATTGAAATCTTCTACGGCAGGGGATTTCTCCAAGCCCAGAAGAGGCAAAGGTAGAAGCTGGAACTGATGAGCACACAACCATCATAAAAAAAAACGTTGGCAATTTTTACTTGCCTTGAGAAGGTTGTGAGCAGCCACAACGCGTGAATTCTACAATAATAACACGTGAGTTCAGTGCTGATAGAAACAGGGGAATGTTTTACCTCTGAAAACTTTGTGTCGCTTTTATCCACTCCAAGATTGAACGGAAAAACCCGCGGACAAACCATATTCAGTTTTGCCAACAGCAAAGCACTTGACTTGAAAATCGGGCATCTCGTTTTGCTCCTGCAACTATGCATATGAAGATTAAAAGAGGAGCACTGACATGAAAGATCGCTTACCAGCCAGGACCTGCAAGTACATGCTGCGCAGCTGCAAACCTTGTCATCCAGCAGCTGTATCCAGCATCTTCGACCACAGGTGAAGGACTAAGATGCACGACACATACCACTTCTGCTTTGGTTCTTGGAGAAGAATACAATGCTTCCAATGATGCTGCAGAAGTTAAAGCCGGTATATGAGAGACTGTTGGACAGTCTACAACGATGAAGACTGGTCCAGAAGTAGACGGTTCCATCACGTCGTCTGGATGAATCTGAGACAAAACAAAATCTGATAAGCCAGCGAAAGGAATGAACAAAGCTAGCTTACAGTCCGTGCACCATCATCTGTTTCCACAGTCATACCCCTTTGAAGCTGTCCATATTTTTGCCCTGGCTGCAATCCCAAACTCACTGCTTTTGCTGGATCAAATCTACCTTTCACTTCAGGGAGCTCACAAACGTAGACTACGGAAGGCTCTTTTTCTACACAGGATTATATAGAGCTGTTACGAACTAAAATGCAAACCACTAGGAGAATAGTACCTTCGCAGTTCTTGCCATTGCAAGGTTGAAGAAGAGTGCCAGATATTTTAACAACATCGTCATCGATAATCGTTCCTCCTTGAGGCATCGTATCAGACCCAAAGATGTGCGCATGTAGAATTGAAGAGTTCGGGATAAACGTAGACATGGCATTCAGTAAGAACTGAAGCTTAGAGGGACCCCATATATTTACCTGAAAAAAACCGGTGCTTTTACTTCAGTCTCCAAGGACTGAAAATCGTTACCGTCGCCTCGAGATCTCTAGCGAGCGTCAGTAAGGCCCCTGCAGCAGCATACTGCTAAGAAAATCAATCGAATCTAGACCCAAAGAAAGGAAAGAAAGAAAGAAAAACGATTACCAGGAAGACCACCGCAAGTCTCGGAGCAAACCCGAGTGAAAAGAATATGGTCAATCTAAACAACAAGAATGAAAAGCCAGTCCCTTTAGAATTTCTATAAGTTTGCCTTTGAAAGTTTAATCTTGTGCTCCACACAAAAACGTTGCATTCCCTGCAATGAAAAAACCTTTCAAATCCTTTCTATGTCACAAAACCGGCACGTAAGTACCTCTCCAGCATTGAAGATGAAGCGCTTGTTATCAAAAAAGAGCAAAACACTGGGCATTGTGTCCTCCGAATCCATTCCAGTCCCTAAAATCTGCCAAAACAAACAGGAATCACCGATCGATCGATAAGAGAAACAGAAATACCTGAATGTAGCTGGTGCCGAGCTTGGAAGATCTCTGCGGAGGCCGCAGCGACACCGCCCTGGGCAAGCGCATCGCCTCCACCGCCATAGCCAACCTAAATAAACCCTAGTTTTGAAAGTGGAATATTCTCGCACTGTGGCGCGGTTACGTTATCATCGTGATTTCTCCAAAGAAGCTGACGAGAATGCTGTTCACCTGTTCCAGCGCTCTCTTGCTGGAAGTGGCCAGACAACACAATCGTCTCCTTGAGATTGGGAATGTCGGCGTTCAATCCACCTTTGCCGACGTAATCGCGGATGAAGTCACGGTCCCCGGTCACGACCAAGGCTGGCGCGCTGATCTTCACCACTGAAGCTTTGAGTTCTCATTATCTAGGAGAAAATGGAGAACAGATGGAGAGGATACAAATCGATCCACAACTTACAAGTCTACTGAGGGCAGTGGTAAATCCCATGCGAGAAAACTCCTGGGCATAATAGTCAAGCACTTCCTCGCTAATCCATGGAGGCAGCTCGAGTATGTCCATGAATTCCTTGTCTTTATAGAGCATTTCCATTCTGTCTTGAGCAAAATATTTAACCACCGATTTATTAAAAAAAGTAAAATCGTGTTATGTGCGGATGGGCAAAGATCGGATCATCGTGAAGAGCTACACAGGCGAATCTTCTCGCAAGGAGCTGAAAAGGAAATGTTTGGAGTCGGGATTGGAGCTTTTCAGGGCCAGGAAGGTATGCATTGAGGATCTTTCGTCTCAGACGCCTCCCGGTTCTCAGGAGGAGGACATTCTCATCGCCATCGATGAGAATGCTCCTGCATTTGAGCCTCGTGGGAAGCAGATCTGCTACAGGGCTTTTCTGGAGCTGGTCTTTGAGAAGACAGCACGGAAGTGATCTTTTCAACAATAGTTGGCGCTGATATCGACACTGTCATCAGTAGTGCAGGGACGGAATTTCAGGAGAGAGTAACTTCCGAAAACAGCCAAGACAGAGTCCAGGAAAGACGAAAACAAGAGGAGCCGGAGCACGTCTTATGGTGGTGAGAATTCTTCTTCATGTGTGAAAGAAGAAGAAGAGGCAGACCTCTCTGAGGTCTGCCTCTTCTCAACGCTACCTGAATCCAATACAGAAAAGGAAATGATAAGTAAAAAATCCAAGCAATCAGAGCCACTAGAGTAAGCTATGGTTTCTTATTCATGAGTATTAACTAAATCGTTGCTTGATGTACACAGAGAACGGGAGCAGTAGTAGTGGCAGCCAGGCTATGTGAAACGTAGAATTGCAAGTTCAATATCTATTCACGCCATTCCAGTCTGGCGGATTCCAGCAAAGTTCTCTCGAGCGATATTGACCAACTTCTCAACGTGGTCTCGTGGAACGTCTGAGAACGGTGGTGCTAGACAAGCTCTGAGGCTGTTCCACAGGATGAGACGCGAAGGCTGTCGACCAAACGCATCAATTTCCCTCGAGCTTCTGGCCTGGTGTCACCAGGCCGAAGGTGTAATCGGCGGCAAGGTGATGCTCGAGAGGGACACGTACAGGATCACCATGGAGGCCTTGCAGTATCAGCGGCCAGCTTCTGCTGCAGAACGTCGCAAGAAGAGCCAGTAGCAGTGGAGGCTGCGTTTGATCGACTTGGAGACGGTGTGGGAGGCTGGCTATGAGCCTCGGGCTTGGGACGCTTGTGGATGGCAATCGCTCGTATCTTTATCTCGTCAGTAAGCTGCTGATGATCCTGTGAAAGATCTCTCAGCTTGGCTTTTCCGATTCAAACTGCCATCTATCTTGTTGCTGACGAGCTCAAAGTTCATGTAACTCTGGTTTATTCCTCGACCAAGACTAAAAAGGTAACCAACCTTTTTAAGTATATTCCTGATTGAAAAGTTATAAGCGTCATATGTTAGGTTAAACACTTGTGCATGGAGGTTCCTAGTTTGAGTAAGACAATAGCATGGGTTTTGAGGCACGGTGCTGTCAAAATGGATTTGAAGATTCGGAGCAACGGATATTGCAGTATCAAAGATTTGCTAGAGATGGACGTGAAAATTGGCGGTGGAATCCCCCTATCTTCATTCACAGTAGCCGACGTCATGAGCATGGTAGCCTGCGATCCAAAGCAAAGATTCTCAACTATCGAGGAGGAGGACGACCAACTTTACATTAGGGCTAACCAAGGTCATACCATGGATGCTGTGCAAACAGCGGAGCTGCTAAGGGAGATCAAATCCGCTGATGAAGTGCCTATGTGCGTCCATGGCACCTTTCGAAACAACTTTAGAGGGATTCGCAAAACAGGTCTCAAGCGAATGAAGAGGAACCATGTACATTTCGCGACTGGTTTGCCTCAAGACGGTGTGATAAGTGGGATGAAGAGCAAATGTGAGGTGCTCATATACTTGGATTTGGCCAAAGCTATGAAGGATGGCATGAAGTTTTTCATGTCCGAAAATGGGGTTGTGCTCACTGAAGGCTTCGACGGTGTAGTTCCTCGCGAGTACTTTGAGAAAATCATGTACATCACAAAGGAAGAATAGATTTCGAGGACATATTGTATAATTATGTCTAATACAGCAGAATTTGAAAAGCCCAGCCTCACAAACACAAAACCAAGAACATATTAACAATCTTGTGAGCTCAAAGTTCATGTAAACTCGGCCAAGCTTGAGGGACCAGGATGAAGGGACTTCTTGCTACTTGGACGATTTGTCCTGAAACATGGAAGACAGCCTCTTATCCTCTGCGGAGACAGTCATTTACTACTGTGAAAGACGGTCGACTCCAGCATGTCTGGACAAAAGCTAGCTAGAAAATAGAAAAGAAACATAACGAGCAAAAGATGGAAATACCTGAGAAGAAGAGTGATAGTAGAGCAGCTAGAGCAGCAAGTTTTGCCCATTCGCTCTCGCTCAGCTCGTAGTAAAGTTTCTCGAAATAGAGCTCTATATAACTAATCACGCACCACAAGCGGTTTTAGGTTCAAAGTTCCACCGCTTCGTCATTACCTTGAACCAGCGCGAGCGCTTCTTCCCGCTGGTTTGCTCTGCTGAGAAGATCGACAACGCAGTGGAACTGCTCCACTTCGGGGACAATGCCGTATTTGGATGGCATTTCTTGGAAGAACTTCTTCCCTGCCTCGACGAAACCACCGTGGTTAGAACTGCGAGAGCTGTGATACCATGCGGTTTGATGCCAGAGTTTACCATCTCGTAAAACAGCGTCGGCGCTTGGCTTGCGTCCCCTTGCCTGCTGTATCCGGCGATCAGCGCACTCCAGGCCTCGTCACCATCTCCCGCTAGCGAGTCAAATAGCTGGCGAGCGGAAACCATGTCTCCAGCTTTGCCGTGAAAGTCAACCAGGGTTCCAGCCAAAACTCCATCTTCCTCAATGCCTCCACGGTAGATCAGAGCCTTGACGTTGCTCCCAAGCTCTAGACTCGAATGCTGCAAGCTTTCAGCACCGCGACGTACGTTGATGCGTTTGGTCGGCAGCCTTCGCGTCTCATCCTGTGGAACAACCTGAGATCTCCGTCTAGCATCGCCGTTCTCCGCGAAGCCAAGGATCAAGACGTTCCACGAGACCACGTTGCGAAGCTGACCGGTATTGCCCAGCCTCCCACACCTGGCGTACGCATCGATCACGCTTCTCGTCATGTAAGCGTCCCACTCGGAGGCATCCAGCTTCGTCACAGCTTCACGATGAACAACTATGGTGATTTCCAATGCTCTCGTTCGATCCCTTTCTTTGTTCTTGACTGCAAGACTGCCGCAAGCCTTGAAAGCCGCGACGACTGTCAAGCTGGTTGGAGAAATACCACCATCGCACAAGAGAGCCTCAAACAGCTCTAGAGCAGCCTCACTTTCGTCGTTCTGTGTGTATCCCGAGATCACTGTGTTCCAGATAACAACGTCGCGATGCTTCACACGGTCGAAAACTCTGCATTGTTCTTGACGACGAGGAGGAGACGCTGCTCTGATCGTCACAGATTCCTCGCGAATTTCGTCATGGAAATGTATGGAAAGTGCGGGCGCGCCGCGGATGCCTTGGGTGTCCTCCACAAAATGGAAGATGGAAATGTTTTCTTCTGGAACGCATTTGCCCGCAGCAGGCAAATGCCATAGATCGCCACACCCGTTACTAGAAACCTGAGCTTCTCTTGTGGATTCCGAGCTTCTTCCTTGGCTGCGAGATTGCTACAGGCCTGGAGAGCAGCGACAACACTCCAGCTACCAAGCTGACAGACACCATCTTCGTAAACATCTCGAGAGCTAGCTCCTCGTTCTCACCATCCTATGCGTAGCCGAGCATCAATACGTTCCAAGAGACCACATCCCGAGTTTTCATCCTGTCGAACACCTCTTGAGCACGCACCATGCTCCGGCACTTCACGTACATGTCGATGAGAGCATTCCCCACGTAGACGTTACGATGGATTGCATCTATTCCCATCCCAGCCTCAGCTTGACGATGAACTTCCATGCCTCGATGCAGCAAAAAAACATTCACCATCCTCCCATCAACTTTCCGGCCTTCTTCGGCGAGAGTGGAGCACGCAGCGAGTGCAGCGGCAAAGTTCGTGAGTTTGCTCCGCAGCACTATTGCATCGATCGAAAGAGCTGCAAGGCCACCTTGGCCTCGCCATTCTCCGCATAGCCCGAGATCAAAGCGTTCCAGCACACTGCGTCGGGGCGAGGAATCCTGTCGAAGGCCTGCTGTGCTTCCACTACGCTGCCACACTTCATGTACATCGCCACCAAGCTACTGGCTACGTGAGAGTCCGAATCCTCACCACTTTCTTTCGCGTTCGCGTGGATTTGCCGGCCTCTTTCGACATCTCTAGCTCTGAAGCACGACTTTAGCGCCGCGTGGCAAGCGCTTCTCTCGACCTGATGAGCGTTGTCCGTAGTACTATAAGTTCTCGTATCGGCTGTGATAACTTTAGGATCCAGCAAAGTCCTGGAGAGCATAGTTTTGTCACCAAGGATCAAAAAGTTTGGCTCTACCTTCCAGGCGTTCGAAAATTTCCCTCCGTTGATTCGAGACATCGTCACAAGAATGTTTGCTCCCGCCCACGCTTCTTTGCCAAACTTTCCATTCTTTCAGCTTCCTCTTTCCAATTGATTGATCTAGAGTTTGGCACGGATCCTCGATGCTAGAAATCTGGAAACAAATCTCCTGTCCTAATTGCCAAGAATCTCATTATTGTAGTTTCGGATAACGCGCGCTGATGCGATGATAAACCCTAGAATTTATTTCGAATAAACAATGGTAAACACCGAGCATATGATCGATCACTCTCTTGCCATTTTGGTTCACGACTTGGACTCGTGGTACGCAGAGTCGGAGGAAAATCCTGGCCAGCACATCGCATGCTGCAAGAAATCCACGGATGTGACTATAAGATCCAAGTGATCAGCTAAAACTTACCGGATCCAGCTTGACGAGCTCAGCACCAAGACCGACGTGCTTGAAAATTGGCAAGCTATCGCTGGATAAAACGGAAACTCTGCCTCCGTTTTTTATATCCACGTCGAGCTTTGCCTCCTCGCAGTTGTAAGCATACTCTCCATAAGAAGAGTTGCTCAAATCGGTTGTCTCCAGCATTGAGCAAAACAATCCTCTCTTCCTTCTGGCTATGGAGCAATCAAACCTTTGAGAAGTTCAGCGCTAAAAACAAAAATCCAAGAAGGACTTACAGTGAATTCTCCAGCTTTGAGGCTCTCCGAGACACAAAACACTAAACTTTGAAGTGCCAGAGTTAGACCACCAGTTGACAGTGCCGTGAGGAACAGCGATATTCTTTACATTCGCCGGGACTCTCCGCAAAAGTCAGTCCTAATTTACCATTTCCTGGACGAAGAGAGAAAATCCCGGAATTTTAGCATGGATGAGAAGAAAATTCACATACAATCTTCGGAGTATTTCGGCATCAGCAAACCTAGGATTGAGACTGAAGTGCGACGCCCACATCCCATCGCAAGAACAAACCTTGAGCTCTCTCCACACAAATGAAGAGACACTGATAGCAAGCTAGCTATTTATATAAAGGAAGCGCGCTCGTCGACAATTGGCCTTATACACAAGGGAAGCTTTCGAGTATAGAAAAGTGTCGGGACAGGTTTACTGAAGAAGTATTTTGTGGAGAAAATACAGAGAATCAACGCTTCTTTGACGAAGTTTCCATATTACCTGCGGTAAGTTCCAAGTTAGAATATTTTGTAACCATTGTACAATATTCCTCCAAATACTCTTTACAATCAAGTTAAATATTTTTTTCCTACCCTAATAGAATATTCGTCACACTGTTCACGAGATAACGCATTGTGTACTAGGGGACATCTGAGCATGGTAAAAGTCTCCAGAATTTACCAGCGGTCAATGTCGTTGTGTAAAATTTGGCGGCGGGTAAGAGGCTTTCAATTTGCGCTCTTCCAAAGGTACGTTTTCTTCTTTCTAGGTCTTCCTCGTTATATCATTCCTTTGTTCGCGATCGAGGAGCTCTTTCGCGAGCGCCGGGCGAGGGATTCTCCATTCCAAAGTAAGCGCGCATGCTAGAATGTCAGGGATTGATGGATCTTGAGGTAGATTATCGTTTGGTACAAGGCATGAGCACTCCGATATTCGGGATCTTCTCCTCCGGGAGCACCAATCGATCTTGCAGGAGGAATCGAGAAGGTATACGAAACCGGCATTGATTTTTCTTGCGTGTCGATCGAGCCCCTCAGATTTTTCTTCCAGGAGTCGAAGCTCCGAGGAATAGCCTGGATTGTCCAGTCTCGAGTTCTCGATGGATTCACGAAGACATCCCCGTAAGTCTTTTAGAGTGTTCTTCGTTTTTATTTTTTCTTTCTATTCGTGTGTCTCACCATATGATCTTCCAGTTTGGCTTTGAGATTCCAGCTGCGAAGCATAGCGTTCTTTCAACGTGCGCAAAAGTAAAACCACCCGGTGTAGTGGCAAGACTTATGGGTCTCGAGACAATGCCGGTGGAGACAATGGGTGACATGCTTAAGAGGAACGGCTCTTCGTTGGAAAGGGCGAAGATGATAGAAGCTGTCTCGCGCAAACTCTCGGGTGAGACACAGTCGCAAGAAGCTGGCCAGTTTTCAAGAGCCACAAAGTCAGTGCTGGGCGAGACTTTCCGGGAGGGAACAACACCGAATTACTCTCCGAGGGTTACACACCGATCCCGGCAGCTTTTCGAAGCGATGCGGTCTCTCGAGCCGAGTAAGGACAGCTTTCTCCAGCTTGAAAATCCAGTGGAGCCTGTGAATGAGGAGCCTTTGAAGACGCCAACTCTTTTTCATCTCTTGTTGAACGGACATGAAGGGCAACGTGCTGAAAGTCGAAAGAAAGTCTCTATTGACAATGGTTCGACGAGGATTGTAGTTTTGAAGCCTGGTCCGGCAAAGGGAAGACAAGAAACAGGGTCCTGTTCTCCACCAGTACATGCTAGCACAAGAGAAACTAGACAATTTCACGAGAAGGTGATGATCAACAAGCCGCACTCTCCAGATTTTCGGGAAACAACCAGCAACAAAGTCTTTGAAACGCAACCGCGATTTCACAGGGGGGAGTTTGAACCCGACTCTCCAGCCAGGGAGAAAGTACTGCACGCTGTCACCGAAACCAAAACGCAGCAGCAATCTGCCAGGGAGTTCGTTAAACATCGCCTCAGAGATGGCTCCAAGGATGCGAAAGAAATCGCTCAAGAGATCGCCAGGAAGGCTCGGGAGAGTGCTTTCAGAGACGTCAGCTCGCATTTGCCGTCGCCGGAACGGACGCCACTGGACATCCAAGACGCTTCCACCCCGACACTGAGACGATATATCAGTTGCCATCAAAGATTGGAAAGTGCGAATCTTACGACTTCTTCGCCAGCATACCAAACGACGCCAATAAAACTTTCGAGAAAGCAGGGTCTCGTGGACGAAGACCAGCCTGGAGACACGCTAGAACAGAGAACCTTTTCTGAAGTTTATGATACACGACTGGCCCCTCAAGTTGAAATCGTAGAGGTATGGTTTCCAAGATTGTCTTTCTCTCGATGACGAATTTTTTCAGGCCACTGGAAATGCGAGCGAGGCGTTGCTCTCTTCACAGCAGACAAGTCCAGTGTCTTCTATTTTGGAACTTCGCAAAAGACACTCGGGAGGTAATGCTACCTATGAACAAGTTTTTCTTTCTCTGAATTAACGTGGTGTCTTGCAGAAACTCGTCGATTTTTAAAAGCACCGAATCGGGGAGTAAACACAGAGAAACCTGTGGCTGATACTCGTCTAGCAGATCTTGTCTACGTTTCTAAGGTACTTTTGGCGTCCAAGAATCCGCCCCTTTATGAGTGTGGCAGTCGAAGGTCTGTGGCTATTTCTCAAGTTTTTCAGACGCTGGAAGCAGACTACCAAGGAAATCCTGACAATTTATCTCATCGCCGGTTTCTCTTCGACGTCGTCAACGAGATTTTGGCTCGGAAGTCTTGTACGCCTTCGAGCCGGGGACTTCTGCGAGACGTTTGGAGTGAGATATGCCATAACACAGGCCTCCAGCAGCAGTCAGTCGAAGGCCTTCACCAGGGAGATGTTAGTAAAGAGGCAAACTGGGCAGGCACAGAGGAGGAGCTACAGAGAATAGCAGTGCAAATTGCGAAGGAGATTTTCAGCTTTCTACTGGATGACGCTGCCAGAGAGTTACTGAAGGCAGGAACCTGCGACAAGTGTCCACTCGTTTTCCCCGAGACGGAAGAATGATTCTTTCCGGAAAAGGCCAACGTGGAAGGGCGAGGAACGGGCTTCGGTGTGTCAGCTGGCCTACTCCACCAAAATATAGCGCTTCAGGTTCGTTCTTTCTTCTTCTTCTAGAGAAACTGCATTGACAATATGATTTTTGCAGGCAAACCACATGTGGTACTCGTCCCGTATCCTGCTCAGGGGCACTTTTCGCCAGTTGTGTTCCTCGGCAAGAAGCTGGCAGAACTCGGATGCGCAGTTACCATCGCCAACGTGGTTTCCATTCATGAGCAGATCAAGGTATGGGATTTTCCTTCGGAGTTGGATATCAGGCTGGAGCCTCTTCATCCCGCGGTGGATTTGTCGAAAGGAGTTCTCGCTGCTGCAGAAGCTGATCTAATGCGCTTTTCAAGAGCAGTTTACGATCTCGGCGGCGAGTTCAAGAATTTGATCCAAGCTCTGAATGGCAGTGGACCTCGCGTTACCGTCATAATCTCTGATCACTATGCTGGATCATGGTGTGCTCCAGTCGCCAGCGAATTTGGAATTCCATACGCTGTTTACTGGCCTGGAAGTGCGGCTTGGTTTGCTGTTGAGTACCACGTCCCACTACTTATTTCCGAAGGCGATCTTCCGATAAAAGGTTTGTCTTTGTCAACTCTTATAGCTCTAAATCTTTGTCTTGTTTAAAATCAGATGGCGAGGACCGAGAAATCACTTACATTCCGGGGATAGACTCGATCAAGCAGTCTGATCTTCCATGGCACTACACGGAAGCCGTCCTTGAGTACTTTCGTGCTGGAGCCGAGCGACTCAAGGCGTCCTCCTGGATCCTGTGTAACACATTCCACGAGCTGGAGCCCGAGGTGGTGGACGCGATGAAGAAGCTTTTCAACGACAAGTTTCTGCCAATCGGTCCCTTGTTCCCGGTGCTGGATGATCACGGCGACTTGAAGTCCGTGCTGAGCTTTCTCAAGGAGGACAGGGAATGCCTCGACTGGCTCGACACGCAGGAGCCAGACTCAGTCCTCTATGTCGCATTCGGCAGCATAGCGAAGCTGTCGCAGGAGGAATTCGAGGAGCTCGCGCTCGGTTTGGAGGCGAGCAAGGTGCCGTTCTTGCTCACAGTCAGGCCGCCCCAGTTCGTGGACGAAGCAGACACGACAGTCCTGGTGAAGAACAGTGACTTCTACAAGAACTTCGTCGAGCGGACCAAGGGACGAGGCCTGGTGGTTTCATGGGCGCCGCAGAGAGAAGTTCTGGCGCACAGGGCAGTGGCTGGATTCGTGAGCCACTGCGGATGGAACTCGGTCCTGGAGAACGTCTCGAGCGGCGTGCCGATCATCTGCTGGCCTCGGATATACGAGCAGGGGCTCAACCGCAAGATCATGGCGGAGAGGTGCCGCATCGGGGTGGAAGTTTCGGACGGGAGGAGCTCCGACGCGTTTGTGAAGCGGGAGGAGATTGCTGAGGCCATTGCGAGGATCTTCAGCGACAAAGCTCGAAAGGCGAGAGCGAGGGAATTCAGGGACGCGGCGAGAAAGGCAGCGGCACCGGGTGGTGGCTCTCGGAATAACCTGATGCTATTCACAGACTTGTGTTCTAGCGACACTCGATCGTGATCTTTGGCTTCGGTCTAACAAACTGTGGTCGCTTTGATCTACCAGTGCAAGATCTCAGTTGACAAAATCAAATTCTTCTGCTGTCTTGAAGCCGGGATTCTAAGGATCTTTCTAAATCAAACAGTGAACAGGGTGGAATAACCGGGTTAAAAACTTAAGTGTTCTACCGACATTCACGAAGATTTCTTCTCGAATATCTCTTCCCAGTCAATCGTGGCCTAACGAAGGTACAAATTATGTTCTGGAACTCCCCTCGCTCCCATATAAAGCGCGACTCCAACAAACCTTTCTCCAGCCTCTCGCATTCCAGATCTTTCTTCTCGATTTCCATTTCCAATGGCTTCTAGTGATCAAGATGTAACACTGCTCAGCTTTTGGGCCAGCCCCTTCTCGATGCGAGCCAAGCTTGCACTGTTGCTCAAGGGCATCGAGCACGAAGATCTCCCCCAGGATTTGGGCAACAAGAGCAAGATCCTACTCGAGTCCAATCCAGTTCACAAGAAGGTCCCGGTTCTCATCCACAAGGGCAAGCCCATCGCAGAGTCGGCCATCATCGTCCACTACATCGACGAGGTTTGGCCTGGAACATCGCCACTCTTGCCAAAAGACGCATTCCTCCGCGCAGAGCACCGCTTCTGGACCGATTTCATCGACAAGAAGGTATGTTCTATAAATCTCGAGAAATCTACTCGATCTCACGCCTTTGCTTGTACAGCTGCTGGACTGCTTGATGCGTTTCGTGCGCGGGAACGACAAAGATGCCGCAAACGAGGAATTCATCGCCAACTGCGTGCTTCTCGAGGGGGCCTTGACGAAGCTGGGGAGTGAACAAGAGGGTCCCTTCTTCGGCGGCGCGAGCTTCTCCTTCTTAGATGTGATGCTCGCTCCCTACGCCCCCGGGGTTGTGGGAGTGATGGGCTTGAAGCATGCCAGCGAGGAGCAGTGCCCGCGTCTCCACAAGTTCTTCGAGGCCGTGTCCGAGCATCCCGCTGCCAAGGGCGCACTGCCCCCGGTCGAGAAGCTCAAGGAATTAATCCGAAATAAGTAGAAACCTTTGCATGAATAACACTTTTCCAGCCATATCTTGATTGAGCATATTGATAGCTAAAACATTGATCAGATAACATAATGACAATGTCACTACTGTTTGGATTGATCGCATTCTAGAATTCTACTGTTCTCTCGAGACCTCATTTTCCAATCCATTCCGGATCCATGGAAGGCGTGACGCTGCTCAGCTCCCGGGTGAGCCACTTTTCTCTGCGAGTAAAGATTGCATTGCTACTCAAAGGCATCGAGCACGATGATCTCCCCCAGGACCTGAAGAACAAAGGCCAGCTCCTGCTCGAATCCAATCCAATCCACAAGAAGGTCCCGGTTCTCATTCACAATGGGAAGCCCATTGTGGAATCAGTCATTATTGTTCAGTACATCGACAAGGTCTAGCGCAGAGAATCTCCACTGCTGCCTCCAGACGCTCTCCTCCGCGCAGAGTATCGCTTCTGGACGGATTTCATCAACGAGAAGGTATGCATCTCTAGAGCCACACATCCCTGATGTCATCCATCGCACAGCTTCTGGATTGCTTGATGCATACTTGCATTCTAACGGGTACGATTAATAAAAAATGCCATTTAAAATGCGTGTATAATACGGCATTTAAAATAGCATTTAAACACCAAGAAATATTTTTAAAAAACCCTAAAGAATATGCTTTCTTTTACTTAGGATTAGGGTTCATGTAAAATCAGGGTTCGCAGGATCCGGAAGCGCTGAGGTAAGTCCGGGATGGGGGGGAGGAAGGCAGCCATGCTGGAGCTGGGCTCATGTTCTGAAACTGAAGCCGACATCCGAGACAAGCCATGGCGTGAATCCATGGAAGTGTAAGTATTGCTCGAATACTTACACCGGCGCGGCTGAACGAGTTCGTGCTCACCTTGGGGGTGTGAAAGGAAGGAATGTAGAGATTTGTACAGGATAGGTGCCACTGGAGGTGGTGAACAAGGCTTGGGCATCTTTTAATCGTGTGGAGCTCACAAAGAGCTCCATGATTGCAGCAAGTCCCCAAGAGAGACTTGCCTTAGCTCACGAGACTAAGGTTGGTGAGGTGAGCGGTGGTGCCAGCTGCAGGGCAAGTGGTGGTGCTACCGGAGGGCTTGGCAAGGCGAGCAGCAGCAACGTTCCACTTTACGGGAGCAGCAGTCTTAAACAAAGTGCTGCACCGGTGCTGGATGGTGACATTCGAAAGATGATGAAGTCTGCAAAGGTTCAATGTCTGGATGATGCCGTGGCCGAGTTCTTCTACGTTTAAAATATCCCTTTCAACACCATTCGGAGGTCAAATCTGAGGAAGTTGCTTCAAGCTGCTATCAACTTCGGCCTTGGAGCTCTTGCACAGATGATGGGATATGAGAAGCTGTGGAGTACAAAGTTGAAGAAGCTTTATGATAGTGTCAATGCTTGACTTGATGCAATCCGTGAGGGGTGGAGAAGATATGGAGTTAGCATCATCACCGATGGCTGATCTAACAACTGTAGCCAATCCTTGATCAACTTCATGGCCTCCAATGTCTAGGGTTTGGTTTTCTTGAAGTCTGTAGATTCCGAGGGCAGGACAAAGATGGGAGAGTGGATTTGGGTCGAGCTGAAGAAAGTGATTCAAGAAGTTAGCGAAGAAAACGTTGTTCAGGTGATCACTAACAATGCATCAAACTGTGTGCAGATGGGAGAAGTCATGACAGCTGAGTATCCTCACATTCTCCACAGCCGATGTGTGTTCGAAGACATTGGGAGCTTGTCGTGGGTAAAACCACTGGTGAAAGGCTGCAACAAGGTGGTAACTTTTATCACCAAAAAACCTCGTGTTCTGGCTTTGTTTCGGAAGCTGAGCAATCGGGATCTCATCAAGCTGGTGAGCACAAGGTTCGCTTACATGTTTCTAGTGATGTCTCAGCTCCTGAATCTGACGACCTTGGAGGCATTGAAGGAGATGGTTGTGAGCTCTAAGTGGTAGCGATTGGACTTGGATCTTAGAAGAGACTCCGAACTCTTTCTGGACTAGGTGCCAGCACTTGTTGGTGCTGCTTGGACCGCTCCTCAAGGTCTTGAAGCTTGCGGACCGGGAGGGGGCAACTTCCGGTCTCATTTTCGAGACTATGGACCGGATGAATGAGAAGCTTTCAGAGGCTGTTGAGACTGGGATTTTAACCGAGGAAGAGGTTGAGGAGATCAACAGGTTCATGATGGAGGATCATGGTGAGGGAGGTCGGAAAGCAGCTCGTTGGTTCCAGATGCATTCGATCTTGCATGGAGCTGCTTTTGTTCTAAACCCAGCTTTTCTTCATCTCCCTCTTGACCAGGAGGCTTAGGAAGATTTTGTGGAGTACCTAGAGTTGTATTGCAAAGGAGATCGAGGACTTCAGCACAAGTTGCTGCATGAGTTTTAGAGTTTCCATCAATAACTTGGCTGTTTGTTCTCTTCAGAGGCAGCAAAGCAAGTGCGTATAAATTGTTTGTTTGTCAACTTTTTAGATTGATTCTCTTGTATAGATGGAGAACCAGAAACACCCGGTGAGTTGGTGGAGCAACTTTGGTGCAGGCACACCAGAACTTCAAAGGCTTGCTTTACGGATCTTGAGTCAGCTAGTTTGTGCTTCACCATGCGAGCAAAACTGGAGCTCATGGAGCATGATCCAGAAAAAGAGGAGGTCTCGACTTCTCTCCAAAAACTCGGAGAAGCTGGTTTTTGTGCACACAAATATGCATGTCGCACAGAAGATCAAGTCCGGGAGTTTGAGGCTTATCGAGCATGATCTTGATAACCTTGAGCTTGAGCCTCAGTGGCAAAGGATCCTTGCACGTCAGGAGGTTGTTGAAGAACCTCTTCAACAACCTGATGACGACGGTGCTAGTGGTGATGATGTTCTAGATTCGGAGGATGAAGATTAGATTAAACCTATATTATATTATGTTAAACTTTGTTTAGTATCAGTTAATTAATTTTTAATTATATTAAAACTGAAAACCATTATACCCATTCAAAAAAAGAGCTAAACGGGTATTAAACGTTCGATACCCATTCGAATCCGGTTGTGTTCGAATGTTCAGATGCAACTATGGTTCTGAAGAGCACAAAATGGCAGACCTCCAAATGCACACACAAATGAGAACAATAGGACAAGTATTGCAATCACTTGCAATGTTCATGGTCCGTGGAACATATTCTGGTTTGCAAAAAAAAAAGAGACCAATAGTAGAAACATTGTTGTTTCAGAGATAAAGCACTCAGGTGAAGCGAGACATTGGGTGACAGTTGATTGGGATATCAATCTTTTGGGTCAGATTATCAGATAAAACTCACAGACATAAGAATGCTCCAGCAGAAATGTAAAATGTTGTGGCACGTACCCCATAAGTGGTTTCATAAATATAACGTCATGTTACCACATTTTGTTTCCCAAAAAGGAAAAAAAACAGTATTATTTCCCACTAGTCATTGGCCAACATATACTACCCAGTTAGCAAACATAATTTTGATTATCATAGTTTTATTACATTATAAATTAAATTAAAATAGTGTTAAAATAACATATATTATATTCCACTTTGAAAGAAGAATTGAAAAAATAACTATATGCATATGCTTTTTC
>NW_003314303.1:780612-782977 GCF_000143415.4 Selaginella moellendorffii | reverse complement strand
GATGCCAGAGCGAGATGTTACGTCATATACAACAATGATATCAGTTTTGGCATCAAGAAATGATTTAGAAAATGTGAAGGATCTGTTTGATTCTATGCCATTACGAACTATAGCCTCTTGGAACTCTATGAATATGGAAAATGCCACGAATGGGCAAATGGCCATTGTTTTCTTTGAGATGCCCGAGTGGGACTGCTGCTCGTGGAACAGCCTCTTGGGTGCGATTGCAGAATCTGGGAGGATCAACGATGCAATCATGATATTTCAGAGAATCCCTTTCAAAGACACAACCTAATGATCACAGCAATTGGTTCTCGCGGCCATATCCGTGAGGCTCAAGCTCTCTTCGCCATGATGCCACAGAGAAACCCTGTCTTCTGGAGCACAATGATCAGAGCTTATGCACAGCAGGTATTGGCCATGGATGCAAAGATCATGTTTGATTCCATAGAGTCACACAACACAGTCACATGGAACTCACTCCCTGGCTGCCTACCTCGTGAGTGATTGAGTGGGCAATGCTAGAAAAGTGTTTGATTCCATGCCTGATCAAGATGCAGTATTGTAGACATCGATGATCTCCACCCATGCCATACGGGGCCAGATGTGCACTCTTCAATTCCATGCCGTGGTGTGTTGCGGCGGCATGGAATGCGATCATCTCTAGCTACATGAGGAGCAGCAATCTTGATGAGGCGCAGCTCCTCTTTGGTCTGATGCCCCATCACAACGCCCTGACGATCAATGCCATGGTCACAGCACTCGCATTTGGTGGCAGGATTGAGCAGGCCAAGCTCCTCTTTGATCGATTCACATCGCCCAACTCCGCAATCTCCATACTCGAGGACTGGGTGAGGCATACGCTCAGTCTAGGAGGATCAAGGAAGCCAGGGTGCTGTTTGATCGCTTGAGCCCAGAGAGTTGGGACTGTAGCGCGATCAGATTGATCATTGATGCATATGCCTGGATTGTGGATGTCATGGAGGTGCGGCAAATCTTCTCTCAAATCGAGCTACAATGCCATGATTGCAGCATTGGCCTCGAATAGGCATTTGCGCAAGACTCCTCTCTAGTGCGAGAGAGCAACACAATGTCCTGGAACACCATCCTCACGAGCTACATCCAATTCAGCCATCTTGGCCCCACAATTGCAATTGCGATCTTCCACACCATGCCAGATCCAAATCTAGTCTCTTGGATAGTAGTGATCACTGGCATCGCCCACAATCCCATATTGCATTGATCGATGCTAGATCTTTTCCGTGAGCTCCAGATTGGGGGGTTGGAACTCCAGCAAGATCTGCTACAAAACACATGCATGCGACACACATTGCTGCACCTTCCTCTCCCATCCCATGCAGCTTGGCCGCCTCCCATTGGCCGGGAGCAAACACCAGTGTGATTATTCGCAAACACGTGGTTAAAAAAATAACCCCTTTACAATTATCCCCTCATCAGACGGCTGCAATTGGCTAGATCCGGCAGCCCAGAAAGTTCAGCAACTCCTGATAGACTTCTTGAAGAGTGCATTCTTGAGAGCTTGAGCAGCCTAGGGGCGATTTTTTGCTGCTAGATGCATCAGAGACTTGATGAAGCTCTGGAATGCAAGAGAGAATCTAGGAAGAAGAGTGAGCTTTCCCTAGCAGATGGCTTGATACTGCCTTCTAGATGTTGGTGGTGGCGAGCATCTTGTGAGCTTGTAGAATGTTGCCCCCAGGGAAAACATGTCAACTTTGTCGAGGTGGCTGTGATCATTGTTGATGAACTCCATCAGGAGATATCTCAAGTCACCATCCTCGATGGAAATGGTTCCATCGATTCGACTGGCAAGGCCTAAGTCACCAATCTTGTAGACATGATTGTGGATATAGATTTTGTCAAGCTTCATGTCCATGCGAGTGTAAGTGCTTGAAAGTGTTTAAGAGCTGTCATAAGAAAAGAACAAAATTTAGCTGCTTACTTGAAACATCACCTCGGTCAGCTTATTGTAAGCAACCAAAGAGAACGACTCAAGAGACGATCTATGGGGTTAAAATATAGAGGGAAAGGGCCCATGAATAAGAGTGCACCCCCTTTTTAATCAGTTAAGGGTATTGGGATATTTGGGGTTAAACGTCCTTGGGTTTGAATAGTATTGGGCTGGGTGACCTCCCGGGAAGTCCAAACTCAGGAGCTTACACTTCTTCTCCGTGAATGTTCATGCAAGGCTCTCATCTCATAGATTCATCTTGCACAGCTCTATTTGGATATATAAAAAGTCATTCTCGAACCATGAAGAGAAGTAGCACACTACGTTTTCGTGGTAACTGAAAGCTGGATAAGTTTTGAGGAAGCTAGTGGTAATACTGAAAGAAAAAAGCCAACT
>NW_003314303.1:775646-777466 GCF_000143415.4 Selaginella moellendorffii | reverse complement strand
AAGTATTGCAATCACTTGCAATGTTCATGGTCCGTGGAACATATTCTGGTTTGCAAAAAAAAAAGAGACCAATAGTAGAAACATTGTTGTTTCAGAGATAAAGCACTCAGGTGAAGCGAGACATTGGGTGACAGTTGATTGGGATATCAATCTTTTGGGTCAGATTATCAGATAAAACTCACAGACATAAGAATGCTCCAGCAGAAATGTAAAATGTTGTGGCACGTACCCCATAAGTGGTTTCATAAATATAACGTCATGTTACCACATTTTGTTTCCCAAAAAGGAAAAAAAACAGTATTATTTCCCACTAGTCATTGGCCAACATATACTACCCAGTTAGCAAACATTATTTTGATTATCATAGTTTTATTACATTATAAATTAAATTAAAATAGTGTTAAAATAACATATATTATATTCCACTTTGAAAGAAGAATTGAAAAAATAACTATATGCATATGCTTTTTCATAGAAAATTATCAAATTCCTTAGAGGGAATTATAAGATCTAAATAACACAACAAATCTCCACTACAAAAGGTTAAATGTTAATGCTGATCAATTGGCCACCTCCTATTGGCTAAAAGCAAACATTAACATCATTACTCATGGTTATTTGAGGCCAGGCGGGTGCTTCAGAAAAACCCAGTGAAGAATCTTGTCGGCTGGAATGTTGCTATTGCAGCAATTGCCGCGGCTGGGGATCTGGAGGAGGCATGGTGATTGTTTGATGGGATGGCTTTCTACAGTCTCGTGTCATGGATAATGATGATCACTGCCTATGCAGATTGCAGAATGGTTGATAAAATGAAAAATTGTTTTCTTGCACTAGCACATAGAGACATCATCTGCTGGAACATGATGCTTTTGTGCTATGCCCAAAACTGGCATCTGGAGGAAGCCAGTGCCCTTTTCAATGAGATGCCAGAGCGAGATGTTACGTCATATACAACAATGATATCAGTTTTGGCATCAAGAAATGATTTAGAAAATGTGAAGGATCTGTTTGATTCTATGCCATTACGAACTATAGCCTCTTGGAACTCTATGAATATGGAAAATGCCACGAATGGGCAAATGGCCATTGTTTTCTTTGAGATGCCCGAGTGGGACTGCTGCTCGTGGAACAGCCTCTTGGGTGCGATTGCAGAATCTGGGAGGATCAACGATGCAATCATGATATTTCAGAGAATCCCTTTCAAAGACACAACCTAATGATCACAGCAATTGGTTCTCGCGGCCATATCCGTGAGGCTCAAGCTCTCTTCGCCATGATGCCACAGAGAAACCCTGTCTTCTGGAGCACAATGATCAGAGCTTATGCACAGCAGGTATTGGCCATGGATGCAAAGATCATGTTTGATTCCATAGAGTCACACAACACAGTCACATGGAACTCACTCCCTGGCTGCCTACCTCGTGAGTGATTGAGTGGGCAATGCTAGAAAAGTGTTTGATTCCATGCCTGATCAAGATGCAGTATTGTAGACATCGATGATCTCCACCCATGCCATACGGGGCCAGATGTGCACTCTTCAATTCCATGCCGTGGTGTGTTGCGGCGGCATGGAATGCGATCATCTCTAGCTACATGAGGAGCAGCAATCTTGATGAGGCGCAGCTCCTCTTTGGTCTGATGCCCCATCACAACGCCCTGACGATCAATGCCATGGTCACAGCACTCGCATTTGGTGGCAGGATTGAGCAGGCCAAGCTCCTCTTTGATCGATTCACATCGCCCAACTCCGCAATCTCCATACTCGAGGACTGGGTGAGGCATACGCTCAGTCTAGGAGGATCAAGGAAGCCAGGGTGCTG
>NW_003314303.1:751967-774714 GCF_000143415.4 Selaginella moellendorffii | reverse complement strand
TGGAATACTTTACATCATAAAGGCAGTCGTCAAGTCTTTTAAGAACTTTATAAACATAGCTAAAATTGCCTCATCCTATTTCCTGATAGTGGAGTAAGAATGAAGATCATACAAATTCTACGCACCACAAATACCTTGATTTGATGGAACTCCTCATGGTAATGCAATGAAGAGCCAAAAGTGGAGACACATCCTGTATGAAAATACCAAAGTTATGAAAGAAAAATGAAAAATAACAACATACCCTACCTAGCCCTCTCAAGAAACACATCAGTGTTAAAAAAAGGTTCTGGAAGCATGGTGGGGACATGATGGGCTGTTGCAGAGACAATGTCTTTGCATTCTCTGCTTCTTGGTTCAAATATTCATCTAGGAAAAGAAGAACAGAATGAAAAAAAGCCGAGTGATGGGGAAAAACAGTGAGAACTTGCGATGGGGTTCTTGGGAGCAAAGACACCACAAAGTATTGGAAAAACCAAATCAGGAAAAGAATGAACTCTTGGCATTTCAGAAGAAGAAAAGAAAGTAAACTAGAAGACATTAGAAGAAAGTGCAAACATAAACAGTACTAGGACATGGTTCATTTCAGTGGCATTGACACAGCGCCTCAGATTTGGATCGCGAATCAGCAGCAGCAGCAGGGTCATAAACCCTAGAAAAACATTACAAAACAAAAATAATTTGCTCAATATGCAACAGGCGCAATCATGGTTAGCCTGCTCTCCACACTGTTCTATCATTGGATAGTTGGCAAGCAATCACCCAACAGGAACAACAATGGCGACTCATTTTTCACAGTGCTTTCTTTGCTTGTTAACACTTTGCATGCGACACATGTTACAAAGCCTTCCATTGGCCAGGAGCAAACATCAGCATGATTATTCACTAGTTAAAAAAATAACCCTTTTACAGTTCACATTGAATTGGCTAAATTGGTGGTCCAAAAATCCCTCCTTATTATGATAGATTGCTGGAAGTTTAATTCTTATTTGGACACTAGCTTTCTCGTCTGCCTTCTTGGCAATTGGTCGAAGAGCCGCGTGGGACATGCTATAAAAGGGGACCCTTCATCCAATTAAACCTCAGTCCATTTGCATTTCTAACTTCTCTTCTCATGGCCATGGCTTGTCACGATCAAGATGTAACACTGCTCAGCTTTTGGCCCAGCCCCTTTTCCATGCGAGTCAAGCTTGCACTGTTGCTCAAGGGCATCGAGCACGAAGATCTCCCCCAGGATTTGGGTAACAAGAGTAAGCTCCTACTCGAGTCCAATCCAGTTCACAAGAAGGTCCCGGTTCTCATCCACAAGGGCAAGCCCATCGCAGAGTCGGCCATCATCGTCCACTACATCGACGAGGTTTGGCCTGGAACATCGCCACTCTTGCCGCAGGACGCATTCCTCCGCGCACAGCACCGCTTCTGGACTGATTTCTTCGAGAAGAAGGTATTTCTTCGAGAAATTTGCTGCTATAACTCTTCTTGCTTATCGATCACGCAGATTTCCGACTCCTTGGACCGATTCATCCGCAGCAACGGCGCTGCCGTGAACGAGGAGTTCATCCAAGACTGTTTGCTTCTCGAGGGAGCTCTGGCGGAGCTGGGCGATGAGGAAGAGGGCCCCTTCTTTGGTGGCGCGAGCATGTCGTTCTTGGATGTGATGCTGGCACCCTCTGCGGTGTGGATCCCAGCGCTTGAGCAAGTGATGGGCTTGAAGCCCACGAGCCAGGAGCAATGCCCGCGTCTCCACAAACTCTTCGGGGCTGTGACCGAGCATCCTTCGGCAAAAGTGGCACTGCCACAGATCGAGAAGCTCAAAGAGTTTACCCAGGCTCGCTTAGTGAGCGATCATCATGTTTGGATAGCTAAAGCCAGCCCTTAGTACAAAAAGGCTGAACCTCTAGTTCTGTCGAAAATGAAGCGCGAGCATGGAGATTGGGATTTTCAGATCCAAGCAGCCCAAGAAGGTCAAAACGAAGGGTGAGATTACTACATGTATTCTACCACCACCTCTGGATCCAAACAAGCCAACGTTGGTTTTGGATATGGACAACACCCTCATCCATGCCCGACAGGGGCAACGCTTAGGCTCTTCAGCGGGAAAGTTGTGTAACTGGAGTGCTTGGCTATGCGGCCTGGTGTGGACGAGTTCCTGTGAGACATGGCAAAGCTCTACAAGATAGTTGTGTTTACTGCAGCTATGCAGTACTATGCAAACAAGATTCTGGACAAGTGTTAGGCACCAGGTCAGGATAATAGGATAAAGAAAGGGCCTTGCAATCAAGTGATCACCCCTTTAGCCAGTTGGTTTAGGGTGTAAGGGATAGGATCCTAACAACAAGCTTGACCCTGAGGAATTGATCACTTACTGCCTATACCGGTGTGTCTTGCAAAGGAGGGGAAACAATGATCAAAGACTTGTCACACTTGGGTCACAACTTGAAGCGTGTGGTGATCCCCACTCCTTTTCCTTGCAGCCCAGGAATAATTGGAAAGGGTGGAAGTATTCGTATCGCATCTCAAGGATATTGGGTTTTTCCTGGAGACTTTTGCTAAGGTGGACTAGCAATTGACCATATTGCATAAGTTGTTCAATTCTTCCCCATAATGTTGTATTAGAGCTTTATCTTGCACCATGGTAATAATTTTAAATGCCATTCACCTCAGCTTTTCATCATCATCTAGTGTGATCTATTAGTCTTAAAAGACAAATATGTATTAGTATTGTGTAACTCATTGTAGAGCCTTAAGATGTTCAGCTAATAGTAAAGTATCCTATCTATTTCCTCAATACTACACTAGCCTCAACCTTGTAGAGTATATGATTAAGATTTTTTGTTAAGCAAACAATAATGGATATACCTAAAATATGCTTGGATGTTCTAAAATATTCTATCATCTAACTTATTAACTTTCTTTAAAATATAATAAATATTTCCTTTTTTAAATATGTTGATTTTAATTTTAATTTCCCTTTTCTAGCGAGCATTTTATTCTTCAAGAGTGGACACAGAACTAGAGCCAATGAGAGCAAACAATGTCTTCATCTTTTCCAGAGTTTTAGTGGATAAAGTGAATGTTGGCGTGAAAGAGTTATAACACACAAACTAAGAGGAAAATGAAAAGTTGTGAACTTTCTCATTATGCAAGTTTATTTCACCATGTAGGCCAAGCCATTAGCATGCCAGAGCACTGCATCACTGACAACTTTTTGGGCATATGATATCACCAACAAGAAATTGAATGTAAATCTTTCCAAGAAGAAAATCATCCCTATCATTTGTTTCCCTTTAGCTTCTCCTTATGTAGGAAGGAGTTCAAGACTGCTGCTGAGAAGATCAAAGGCCTCTAGATCTTGAGAGTTACCAACATCACTGTTACTCTGAGGGATATAAACATGTTGGGATGGAGCTCACTACAGTGCATAAGAGGTCACTAAAGTGTCGCCGGTTGAGAATCAAGCTCATTTCGCCCATTTTTCAACAGTCCAACTACCCAACTAATCCAACTACCCACAACACCACTGGATGAGCAAGTGTTGGCTCATTAGTTTGTGAGCCAGATTTGTGATTGGGAAGTATTGGGAATTTTGAGAGTTGGAATGCTGGGCAAGGGTGGGATGGCTTGTGCTTTCATTTTTTTTGAGTTCTTCCTCATCTCTCAACCACTGCCAAGAGTTCGCAGAGTTACAATTGTAGATTAACTTAAGGATGAAATGAGTTAAACCACCAGTTGACAGTGCCGTGAGGAACAGCGATAGCATCGCCTTTCTTTACATTCGCCGGGACTCTCCGCAAAAGTCAGTCCTACTTTACCATTTCCTGAACGAAGAGAGGAAATCCCGGAATTTTAGCATGCATGAGAAAAAAATTCACATACTAGAAAATCAATCTCTTACCTTCGAGCACATAAAAGATCTGATTAGAATTGGAGTATTTCGGCATCAGCATTGAGACTGAAGCGTGACGCCCCAACCCGAGCTTCCTTCAACATCTTGGAGTGGCTGCCGAGCCAAAACTCATAATCCCGCCATTAGAAAAGTGGTCAGGACAGGTTTACTGAAGAAGTATTTTGTGGAAAAAATATAGCCCTCTGAAATTTATTACCTGATGTTGCGAGAGGGGAAATTGCAGTAAAAAATCAATTTATCTTTGAATTAAAATGGATTTGTTGTTACAAATTTATCCACGGGAGTTTATTTCCAGATCAAGTCGTTAATGAACAGGAGCGTGGTAAATTAAATCTAATTTAACCTTTAGTTGATTATCCAAGTTAAATTCTTACAAATTGGTTACAATCAAGTTATCTTTTTTTCCTACCCTAATAGAATATCCGTCACACTGTTCACGAGATCATCTGGTAAAAGTCTCCAGAATTTACCAGCGGTCAATGTCGTGCGGCGGGTAAGAAGCTTTGAATTTGCGCTCTTCCAAAGGCACGTTTTCTTCTTTCTAGGTCTTCCTCTTTATATCATTCCTTTCTTCGCGATCGAGGAGCTCTTTCGCGAGCGCCGGGCGAGGGATTCTCCATTCCAAAGTAAGCGCGCACGCGAGAATGTCAGGGATTGATGGATCTTGAGGTAGATTATCGTTTGGTACAAGGCATGAGCAATTCGGGATCTTCTCCAGCGGGAGCACCAATCGATCTTGCAGGAGGAATCGAGAAGGTATACGAAACCGGCATTGATTTTTCTTGCGTGTCGATCGAGCCCCTCAGATTTTTCTTCCAGGAGTCGAAGCTCCGAGGAATAGCCTGGATTGTCCAGTCCCGAGTTCTCGATGGATCCCCGTAAGTGTTCTTTGCTTTTATTTTTTCTTTCTATTCGTGTGTCTCACCATATGATCTTCCAGTTTGGCTTTGAGATTCCAGCTGCGAAGCATAGCGTTCTTTCAACGTGTGCAAAAGCAAAACCACCGGGTGTAGTGGCAAGACTTATGGGTCTCGAGACAATGCCGGTAGAGACAATGGGTGACATGCTTAAGAGGAACGGCTCTTCGTTGGAAAGGGCGAAGATGATAGAAGCTGTCTCGCGCAAACTCTCGAGACACAGTCGCAAGCTGGCCAGTTTTCAAGAGCCACAAAGTCAGTGCTGGGCGAGACTTTCCGGGAGGGAACAACACCGAATTACTCTCCGAGGGTTACGCACCGATCCCGGCAGCTTTTGGAAGCGATGCGGTCTCTCGAGCCGAGTAAGGACAGCTTTCTCCAGTTTGAAAGTCCAGTGGAGCCTGTGAATGAGGAGCCTTTCAGGGGTTTCATGGGCGCCGCAGAGAGAAGTTCTGGCGCACAGGGCAGTAGCTGGATTCGTGAGCCACTGCGGATGGAACTCGGTCCTGGAGAGCGTCTCCAGCGGCGTGCCGATCATCTGCTGGCCTCGGATATACGAGCAGGGGCTCAACCGCAAGATCATGGCGGAGAGCTGCCGCATCGGGGTGGAAGTTTGGGACGTGAGGAGCTCCGACGCGTTTGTGAAGCGGGAGGAGATTGCTGAGGCCATTGCGAGGATCTTCAGCGACAAAGCTCGAAAGGCGAGAGCGAGGGAATTCAGGGACGCGGCGAGAAAGGCAGCGGCACCGGGTGGTGGCTCTCGGAATAACCTGATGCTATTCACAGACTTGTGTTCTAGCGACACTCGATCGTGATCTTTGGCTTCGGTCTAACAAACTGTGGTCGCTTTGATCTACCAGTGCAAGATCTCAGTTGACAAAATCAAATTCTTCTGCTGTCTTGAAGCCGGGGTTCCAAGGATCTTTCTAAATCAAACAGTGAACAAGCTCGGGACAGCCCCGGGTGGTGGGCTTGGGAATAACCGGGTTAAAAACTTCAGTGTTCTACCGACATTCACGAAGATCTCTTCTCGAATATCTCTTCCCAGTCAATCGTGACCTAACAAAGGTACAAATTATGTTCTGGAACTCCCCTCGCTCCGTGGATCACACGGACTATATAAAGCGCGACTCCAGCCTCTCGCATTTCCAGATCTTTCTTCTCGATTTCCAATTCCAATGGCTTCTAGTGATCAAGATGTAACACTGCTCAGCTTTTGGGCCAGCCCCTTCTCGATGCGAGCCAAGCTTGCACTGTTGCTCAAGGGCATCGAGCACGAAGATCTCCCCGAGGATTTGGGCAACAAGAGCAAGATCCTACTTGAGTCCAATCCAGTTCACAAGAAGGTCCCGGTTCTCATCCACAAGGGCAAGCCCATCGCGGAGTCGGCCATCATCGTCCACTACATCGACGAGGTTTGGCCTGGAACATCGCCACTCTTGCCGAAAGACGCATTCCTCCGCGCAGAGCACCGCTTCTGGAGCGATTTCATCGACAAGAAGGTATGTTCTATAAATCTCGAGAAATCTACTCGATCTCACGCCTTTGCTTGTACAGCTGCTGGACTGCTTGATGCGTTTCGTGCGCGGGAACGACAAAGATGCCGCAAACGAGGAATTCATCGCCAACTGCGTGCTTCTCGAGGGGGCCTTGACGAAGCTGGGGAGTGAACAAGAGGGTCCCTTCTTGGGCGGCGCGAGCTTCTCCTTCTTAGATGTGATGCTCGCTCCCTACGCCCCCGGGGTTGTGGGAGTGATGGGCTTGAAGCATGCCAGCGAGGAGCAGTGCCCGCGTCTCCACAAGTTCTTCGAGGCCGTATCCGAGCATCCCGCTGCCAAGGGCGCACTGCCCCCGGTCGAGAAGCTCAAGGAATTAATCCGAAATAAGTAGAAACCTTTGCATGAATAACACTTTTCCAGCCATATCTTGATTGAGCATATGGTCATTTTTAATTGATAGCTAAAACATTGATCAGACAACATAATGACAATGTCACTACTGTTTGGATTGATCGCATTCTACAATTCTACTGTTCTCTCGAGACCTCATTTTCCAATCCATTCCGGATCCATGGAAAGTGTGACGCTGCTCAGCTCCCGGGTGAGCCACTTTTCTCTGCGAGTAAAGATTGCATTGCTACTCAAAGGCATCGAGCACGATGATCTCCCCCAGGACCTGAAGAACAAGGGCCAGCTCCTGCTCGAATCCAATCCAATCCACAAGAAGTTCCCGGTTCTCATCCACAACCATTGTGGTTATTGTTCAGTACATCGACGAGGTCTGGCGCGGAGAATCTCCTCTGCTGCCTCCGGACGCTTCCCTCCCCGCAGAGTATCGCTTCTGGACGGATTTCATCGACAAGAAGGTATGTGTCTCTAGAGCCACACATCCCTGATGTGATCCATCGCACAGCTTCTGGATTGCTTGATGCGATTCATGGCGTTCTCGTCCTTCGTGAAATTCGGGCTGGGACGAGATGCCATGCGTGGAGACGCCAAGAACGAGGAGTTTAGCGAGAACTACGAGCTTCTCGAGGGAGCATTCACGAAGCTGGGCAATGAGGAAGAAGGCCCATTCTTTGGCGGCGCGAGAATGGCGTTCTTGGATGTGATGCTTGCCCCCTACGTGGTGTGGATCCCAGGGATTGTGGGCTTGAAACCCGCGAGCCAGGAACAGTGCCCGCGTCTCCACAACTTCTTCCAGGCCGTGCTCGCGCATCCCGCTGCCAAGCTCGCGCTGCCCACAGTCGAGGCGCTCAAAGAGTTTCTCGTGGCTCGCTCCGCGGTGTACAGAGGAAAGTGATTGAGAGAAAAAGGAATATGCTTAATTTTATTAGAATATTCTTTTACGTGGTAGAGTACATACGTATCTCAGTCCGTCTGCCTTCTCGGAAATTCACATACGAAACAAGCCCACTCTTGCCGCAGGACACATTCCTCCGTGCATGGCACCATTTTGGACCGATTTCATCAACAAGAAGGGACGCTTTCTCTTCAGAGTGTCAAATCCTTGATATGATCTATCCCACAGCTTGTGTGGAGACAACCAAGGTTAGCCATCTCTTGAAGGCAAACATCTTAGATTTGGTGCACTTTTTATTTAGTGTTTTTCTTTGATTTGAAACTTGGCAAATGGTCATTGCCCAACCTGTGATCTCTCTAGAGATGTTCTGAAGAGCACAAAATGGCAGACCTCCAAATGCACACACAAATGAGGGCAATAGGACAAGTATTGCCAATGTTCATGGTTTGTGGAACATACTCTGGTTTGCCAAAAAAAAAGAGACCAATAGTAGAAACATTGTTGTAAGCACTCAGGTGAAGTGAGACATTGGGTGATAGTTAATTGGGATATCAATCTTTTGGGTGAGATCATCAGATAAAACTCACAGACGTAAGAATGCTCTTGTGGCACATACCCCATAAGTGGTTTCAAAAATATAACGTCATGCTACTAAATTTTGTTTCCCAAAAAAGAAAAAAAAACAGTATTATTTCCCATTAGTCATTGCCCAGCATATGCTGCCCAGTTAGCAAACATTATTTAGTTCTATTACATTAAAAATTAAATTAAAATAGTATTAAAATAACATATATGAAGAATTGAAAAAATAACTATATGCATATGTTTTTTCATAGAAAATTATCAAATTCCTTAAAGAGAATTATAAGATCTAAATAACACAGCAAATCTCCACTACAAAAGGTTGAATGTTAATGCTGATCAATTGGCCACCTCCTATTAGCTAAAAGCAAACATTAACATCATTATTCATGATTATTTGATTATTTGAGGCCAGGCAGGTGTTTCAGAAAAACCCAGTGAAGAATCTTGTCAGCTGAAATGTTGCTATTGCAGCAATTGCCGTGGCTAGGGATCTGGAGGAGGCATGGTGATTGTTTGATGGGATGCCTTTCTACAGTCTCATGTCATGGATAACGATGATCACTGCCTATGCAGATTGCGGAATGGTTGATAAAATGAAAATTTTTTTTCTTGCACTGGCACATAGAGACGTCATCTGTTGGAACATGATGCTTTTGTGCTATGCCCAAAACTGGCATCTGGAGGAAGCCAGTGCCCTCTTCAATGAGATGCCAGAGCGAGATGTTTCGTCATATACAACAATGATATCAGTTTTGGCATCAAGAAATGATTTAGAAAATGTGAAGGATCTATTTGATTCTATGCCATTACGAACTATAGCCTCTTGGAACTCTATGAATATGGAAAATGCCACGAATGGGCAAATGGCCATTGTTTTCTTTGAGATGCTCGAGTGGGACTGCTGCTCATGGAACAGCCTCCTGGGTGCGATTGCAGAGTCTGGGAGGATCAATGATGCAATCATGATATTTCAGAGAACCCCTTTCAGAGACACAACCTAATGATCACAGCAATGGGTTCTCGCGGCCATATCCGTGAGGCTCAAGCTCTCTTCGCTGTGATGCCACAGAGAAACCCTGTCTCCTGGAGCACAATGATCAGAGCTTATGCATAGTAGGGACTGGCCATGGACACAAAGATTTTGTTTGATTCCATAGAGTTGCACAACATGGTCGTGTGGAACTCACTCCCTAGCTGCCTACCTCACGAGTGATTGAGTGGGCAATGCTAGAAAAGTGTTTGATTCCATGCCTGATCGAGACACGGTATTGTAGACATTGATGATCTCCACCCACACCATATGGGGCCAGATGTGCACTCTTCAATTCCATGCCGCAGTGTGTTGTGGCGGCATGGAATGCAATCATCTCTGGCTACATGAGGAGCAACAATCTCGATGAGGCGCAGCTCCTCTTTGGTCTGATGCCCCATCGCAATGCCCTGACGATCAATGCCATGGTCACAGTACTTGCATTTGGTGGCAGGATTGAGCAGGCCAAGCTCCTCTTTGATTGATTTGCATCGCCCAACTCCGCAATCTCCATGCTCAAGGACTAGGCGAGGCATACGCTCAGTCCGGGAGGATCAAGGAAGCTAGGGTGCTGTTTGATCGCTTGAGCCCGGAGAGTTAGGACTGTAGCACGATCAGAGTGATCATCGATGCATATGCCTGGATTGTGGATGTCGCGGAAGTGCGGCAGATCTTCTCTCAAATCAAAAATCTAGTCTCTTGGACAGTAGTGATCACTAGCATCACCCACAATCCCAGATTGCATTGATCGGCACTGGATCTTTTCCGTGAGCTCCAGCAGGAGGGCTGGAACTCCAGCTAGATCTGCTACAGAACACATGTATGCGACATGCATTGCTGCACCTTCCTCTCCCACCCCACGCAGCTTGGCCACCTCCCATTGGCCAGGAGCAAACATCAGTGTGATTATTCGCAAATATGTGGTTAAAAAAATAACCCCTTTATAGTTACCCCCGGCTGCGATTGGCTGGATTTGGCAGCCCAGAAAGTTTAGCAACTCCTGATAGACTTCTTGAAGAGTGCATTCTTGAGAGCTTGAGCAGCCAAGGGGCAATTTTTTGCTGCTGGATGCATCAGAGACTTGATGAAGCTCTGGAATGTAAGAGAGAATCCAGGAAGAAGAGCGAGCTTTCCCTAGTGGATGGCTTGATACTGCCTTCCAGATGCTGGTGGTGGAGCATCTCATGAGCTTGTAGAATGTCACCCCCAGGGAAAACATGTCAACTTTGTCAGGGTGGCTGTGATCATTGTTGATGAACTCCATTGGGAGATATCTCAAGTTGCCATCGATTCAACTGGCAAGGCATAAGTTGCCAATCTTGTAGACATGATTGCAGATGTAGATCTTGTCAAGCTTCACGTCCAGGTGAGTATGCGAGTGTAAGTGCTTGAAAGTGTTTAAGAGTTGTCATAAGAAAAAAACAGAATTGAGCTGTTTACTTGAAACATCGCCTCAGTTAGCTTCTTCTCCTTGAATGTCCATGCAAGGCTCTCATCTCATAGATTCATCTCACACAGCTCCATTTGGATATATAAAAAGTCATTCTCGAACCATGAAAAGAAGAAGTGCACTACGTTTTCATGGCAACCTGGAAGCTGGATAAGTTTTGAGAAAGCTAGTGGTAATACTAAAAGAAAAAAGCCAACTCACCAAGACACAAAAGTGCCTGAACTTCTCTCAGTGCTTTCCTTTTGCAAAGAGAAAAATTTGCCAAATCAATACCATCATCTCTCGAATATAGTGACAAACCGATCTCCCTCATTTAGCAAATGCCAATTGGAATACTTTACATCATAAAGGCAACCGTCAAGTCTTTTAAGAACTTTATAAACATAGCTAAAATTGCCTCATCCTATTTCCTGACAGTGAAGTAAGAATGAAGATCATATAAATTCTATACACCACAAATACCTTGATTTGATGGAACTCCTCACAGTAATGCAATGAAGAGCCAAAAATGGAGACACATCCTGTATGAGAATACCAAAGTTATGAAAGAAAAATGAAAAATAACAACATACCTTGCCTAGCTCTCTCAGGAAACACATCAGTGTTAAAAAAAGGGTTCTAGAAGCATGGTGGGGACATGATGTGCTGTTGCAGAGACAATGTCTTTGCATTCTCTGCTTCTTGGTTCAAATATTCATCTAGGAAAAGAAGAACAGAACAAAAAAAAAGCCGAGTGATGGTGAAAAAAAGTGAGAACTTGCAATGGGGTTCTCAAAAACAAAGACACCACAAAGGCATTTAAGAAGAAGAAAAGAAAGTAAAATGGAAGACATTAAAAGAAAGTGTAGACATAACCAGTACCAAGACATGGTTCATTCTAGTGGCATTGACACAATGCCTCAGATTTGGATCACGAATCGGCAATAGCAGCAAGGTCATAAACCCTAGAAAAACATTACAAAACAAAAACAATTCACTCAACATACAACAGGCGCAGTCATGGTCAGCTTGCTCTCCACACTATTCCATCATTGGATAGCTGGAGAGCAATCACCCAGCAGGAACAGCAATGGCGACCCATTCTTCACAGTGCTTTCTTCGCTTAACAATCAACACCTTGCATGCAACATGTGTTGCAAAGCCTTCCTCTCCCCCCACGCAGGTTGGCTGCCTCCCATTAGCCGGGAGCAAACATCAACACGATTATTCACTAAGACATAGTTAAAGAAATAAACTTTTTACAATTACCCCCAGAAAGTTCAGCACTCCCTCTTTATTATGATAGATTGCTGGAAGTTTAATATTATTTGGACACTACCTTCAGCCTTCTCGTCTGCCTTCTTGGCAATTGGTCGAAGAGCCGCGTGGGACATGTTATAAAAGGCGACCCTTCATCCAATTAAATTAAACCTCAGTCCATTTGCATTTCTAACTTTTCTTCTCAATTTTCCATCTAGCCATGGCTTGTCACGATCAAGATGTAACACTGCTCAGCTTTTGGCCCAGCCCCTTTTCCATGCGAGTCAAGCTTGCACTGTTGCTCAAGGGCATCGAGCACGAAGATCTCCCCCAGGATTTGGGTAACAAGAGTAAGCTCCTACTTGAGTCCAATCCAGTTCACAAGAAGGTCCCGGTTCTCATCCACAAGGGCAAGCCCATCGCAGAGTCGGCCATCATCGTCCACTACATCGACGAGGTTTGGCCTGGAACATCGCCACTCTTGCCGCAGGACGCATTCCTCCGCGCACAGCACCGCTTCTGGACTGATTTCTTCGAGAAGAAGGTATTTCTTCGAGAAATTTGCTGCTATAACTCTTCTTGCTTATCGATCACGCAGATTTCCGACTACTTGGACCGATTCATCCGCAGCAACGGCGCTGCCGTGAACGAGGAGTTCATCCAAGACTGTTTGCTTCTCGAGGGAGCTCTGGCGGAGCTGGGCGATGAGGAAGAGGGCCCCTTCTTTGGTGGCGCGAGCATGTCGTTCTTGGATGTGATGCTGGCACCCTCTGCGGTGTGGATCCCAGCGCTTGAGCAAGTGATGGGCTTGAAGCCCGCGAGCCAGGAGCAATGCCCGCGTCTCCACAAACTCTTCGGGGCTGTGACCGAGCATCCCTCGGCCAAAGTGGCACTGCCACAGATCGAGAAGCTCAAAGAGTTTACCCAGGCTCGCTTAGTGAGCAAGTGAGCGATCATCATGTTTGGAAAGCCAGCCCTTAGTACAAAAAGGCTGATGTTCACCTCTAGTTCTGTCGAAAATGAAGCGCGAGTATGGAGATTGGGATTTTCAGATCCAAGAAGGCCACAGCCCAAGAAGGTCAAAACGAAGGGTGAGATTACTACATGTATTCTACCGCCACCTCTGGATCCAAACAAGCCAACGTTGGTTTTGGACATGGACAACACCCTCATCCATGCCCGACAGGGGCAACGCTCAGGCTCTTCAGCGGGAAAGTTGTGCCACTGGAGCGCTTGGCTAAGCGGCCCGGCGTGGACGAGTTCCTGCGAGACATGGCAAAGCTCTACAAGATAGTTGTGTTTACTGCGGCTATGCAGTACTATGCAGACAAGATTCTGGACAAGCTTGACCCAGATGAATTGATCACTCACCGCCTGTACCGGTGTGTCTTGTAAAGGAGGGGAAACGATGATCAAAGACTTGTCACACTTGGGTCGCAACTTGAAGCGTGTTCCTTTTCCTTGCAGCCCAGGAATGGAATCCCCATCCCAGCTTTCAAGAATCAGAAAGGGTGGAAGTATTTGCATCGCATCTCAAGGATAATGGGTTTTTCCTGGAGACTTTTGCTAAGGTGGACTAGCAATTGACCATATTGCATAAGTTGTTCAATTCTTCCCCATAATGTCGTATTAGAGCCTTATCTTGCACCATGGCAATAATTTTAAATGCCATTCACCTCAGCTTTTCATCATCATCTAGTGTGATCTATTAGTCTTAAAAGACAAATATGTATTAGTATTGTGTAACTCATTGTAGAGCCTCAAGATATTCAGCTAATAGTGAAGTATCCTATCTATTTCCTCAATACTACACTAATCTCAACCTTGTAGAGTATATGATTAAGATAATTTGTTAAGCAAACAATAATGGATATACTGAAAATATTCTTAGATGATCTAACTTATTAACTTTCTTTAAAATATAATAAATATTTCCTTTTCTAAATATGTTGATTTTAATTTTAATTTCCCTTTTTTAGCGAGCATTTTATTCTTCAAGAGTGGACACAGAACTAGAGCCAATGAGAGCAAACAATGTCTTCATCTTTTCCAGAGTTTTAGTGGATAAAGTGAATGTTGGCGTGAAGGAGTTATAACACACAAACTAAGAGGAAAATGAAAAGCTGTGAACTTTATCATTATGCAAGTTTATTTTACCATGTAGGCCAAGCCATTAGCATGCCAGAGCACTGCATCACTGACAACTTTTTGGGCATATGCTATCACCTAACAAGAAATTGAATGTAAATCTTTCCAAGAAGAAAATCATCCCTATCATTTGTTTCCCTTTAGCTTCTCCTTATGTTGGCAACAAGGAGTTCAAGACTGCTGCTGAGAAGATCAAAGGTCTCTAGATCTTGAGAGTTACCAACATCACTGTTACTCTGAGGGATATAAACATGTTGGGATGGAGCTCACTACAGTGCATAAGAGGTCACTAAAGTGTGGCCGGTTGAGAATCAAGCTCATTTCGCCCATTTTTCAACAGTATAATCCAACTACCCACAACACCATTGGATGAGCAAGTGTTGGCTCATTAGTTTGTGAGCCAGATTAGTGATTGGGAAGTATTGGGAATTTTGAGAGTTGGAATGCTGGCTTGGGATGGCTTGTGCTTTGATTTTTTTTGAGTTCTTCCTCATCTCTCAACCACTGCCAAGAGTTCGCAGAGTTACAATTGTAGATTATGAAATGAGTTAAACCACCAGTTGACAGTGCCGTGAGGAACAGCGATAGCATCGCCTTTCTTTACATTTGCCGGGACTCTCCGCAAAAGTCAGTCCTACTTTACCATTTCCTGGACGAAGAGAGAAAATCCCGGAATTTTAGCATGCATGAGAAAAAAATTTACATACTAGAAAATCAATCTCTTACCTTCGAGCACATAAAAGATCTGATTAGAATTGGAGTATTTCGGCATCAGCATTGAGACTGAAGCGTGACGCCCCAACCCGAGCTTCCTTCAACATCTTGGAGTGGCTGCCGAGCCAAAACTCGTAATCCCGCCATTAGAAAAGTGGTCAGGACAGGTTTACTGAAGAAGTATTTTGTGGAAAAAATATAGCCCTCTGAAGAAATTGCAGTAAAAAATCAATTTTATCTTTGAATTAAAATGGATTTGTTGTTACAAATTTATCCATGAGTTTATTTCCAGATCAAGTCGTTAATGAACAGGAGCGTGGTAAATTAAATCTAATTTAACCTTTAGTTGATTATCCAAGTTAAATTCTTACAAATTGGTTACAATCAAGTTATCTTTTTTTCCTACCCTAATAGAATATCCGTCACACTGTTCACGAGATCATCTGGTAAAAGTCTCCAGAATTTACCAGCGGTCAATGTCGTTGTGTAAAATTTGGCGGCGGGTAAGAAGCTTTGAATTTGCGCTCTTCCAAAGGCACGTTTTCTTCTTTCTAGGTCTTCCTCTTTATATCATTCCTTTCTTCGCGATCGAGGAGCTCTTTCGCGAGCGCCGGGCGAGGGATTCTCCATTCCAAAGTAAGCGCGCACGCGAGAATGTCAGGGATTGATGGATCTTGAGGTAGATTATCGTTTGGTACAAGGCATGAACACTCCGATATTCGGGATCTTCTCCAGCGGGAGCACCAATCGATCTTGCAGGAGGAATCGAGAAGGTATACCAAACCGGCATTGATTTTCTTGCGTGTCGATCGAGCCCCTTAGATTTTTCTTCCAGGAGTCGAAGCTCCGAGGAATAGCCTGGATTGTCCAGTCCCGAGTTCTCGATGGATCCCCGTAAGTGTTCTTTGCTTTTATTTTTTCTTTCTATTCGTGTGTCTCACCATATGATCTTCCAGTTTGGCTTTGAGATTCCAGCTGCGAAGCATAGCGTTCTTTCAACGTGTGCAAAAGCAAAACCACCGGGTGTAGTGGCAAGACTTATGGGTCTCGAGACAATGCCGGTAGAGACAATGGGTGACATGCTTAAGAGGAACGGCTCTTCGTTGGAAAGGGCGAAGATGATAGAAGCTGTCTCGCGCAAACTCTCGAGACACAGTCGCAAGAAGCTGGCCAGTTTTCAAGAGCCACAAAGTCAGTGCTGGGCGAGACTTTCCGGGAGGGTACAACACCGAATTACTCTCCGAGGGTTACGCACCGATCCCGGCAGCTTTTGGAAGCGATGCGGTCTCTCGAGCCGAGTAAGGACAGCTTTCTCCAGTTTGAAAGTCCAGTGGAGCCTGTGAATGAGGAGCCTTTGAAGACGCCAACTCTTCTCCATCTCTTGTTGAACGGACATGAAGGGCAACGTGCTGAAACTCGAAAGAAAGTCTCTATTGATAATGGTTCGACGAGGATTGTAGTTTTGAAGCCTGGTCCGGCAAAGGGACGACAAGAAACAGGGTCCTGTTCTCCACCAGTACATGCTAGCACAAGAGAAACTAGACAATTTCACGAGAAGGTGATGATCAACAAGCCGCACTCTCCAGATTTTCGGGAAACAACCAGCAACAAAGTCTTTGAAACGCAACCGCGATTTCACAGGGAGGAGTTTGAGCCCGACTCTCCAGCCAGGGAGAAAGTACTGCACGCTGTCACCGAAACCTAAACGCAGCAGCAATCTGCCAGGGAGTTCGTTATACATCGCCTCAGAGATGGCTCCAAGGATGCGAAAGAAATCGCTCAAGAGATCACCAGGAAGGCTCGGGAGAGTGCTTTCAGAGACGTCAGCTCGCATTTGCCTTCGCCAGAACGGACGCCACTGGACATCCAAGACGCTTCCACTCCGACGCTGAGACGATATATCAGTTGCTACCAAAGTTTGGAAAGTGCGAATCTTACGACTTCTTCACCAGCATACCAAACGACGCCAATAAAACTTTCGAGAAAGCAGGCTCTCGTTGACGAAGACCGGCCTGGAGACACGCTAGAACAGAGAACCTTTTCTGAAGATTATGATACACGACTGGCGCCTCAAGTTGAAATCGTAGAGGTCTGGTTTCCAAGGTGGTCTTTCTCTCGATGACGAATTTTTTCAGGCCACTGGAAATGCGAGCGAGACGTTAGACAAGTCCAGTATCTATTTTGGAACTTCGCAAAAGACACTCGGGAGGTAATGCTACCTATGAACAAGGTTTCTTTTCTCTGAATTAACGTGGCGTCCTTGCAGAAACTCGTCGATTTTTAAAAGCACCGAATCGGGGAGTAAACACAGGGAAACCTGTGGCTGACACTCGTCTAGCAGATCTTGTCTACGTTTCTAAGGTACTTTTGGCGTCCAAGAATCTGCCCCTTTATGAGTGTGACAGTCGAAGGCCTGTGGCTATTTCTCAAGCTTTTCAGACGCTGGAAGCCGATTATCAAGGAAATCCTGACAGTTTATCTCATCGCCGGTTTCTCTTCGACGTCGTCAACGAGATTTTGGCTCGGAAGTCTTGTAAGCCTTCGAGCCGGGGGCTTCTGCGAGACGTTTGGAGTGAGATATGCCATAACACAGGCCTCCAGCAGCAGTCAGTCGAAGGCCTTCACCAGGGAGATGTTAGTAAAGAGGCAAACTGGGCAGGCACAGAGGAGGAGCTACAGAGAATAGCAGTGCAAATTGCGAAGGAGATTTTCAGCTTTCTACTGGATGAGGCTGCCAGAGAGTTACTGAAGTCAGGAACCTGCGACAAGTGTCCACTCGTTTTCCCCGAGACGGAAGAATGATTCTTTCCGGAAAAAGCCAAGGTGGAAGGGCGAGGAACGGGCTTCGGTGTGTCAGCTGGCCTACTCCACCAAAATATAGCGCTTCAGGTTCGTTCTTTCTTCTTCTTCTAGAGAAACTGCATTGACAATATGATTTTTGCAGGCAAACCACATGTGGTACTCGTCCCGTATCCTGCTCAGGGGCACTTTTCGCCAGTTGTATTCCTCGGCAAGAAGCTGGTAGAACTCGGATGTGCAGTTACCATTGCCAACGTGGTTTCCATTCATGAGCAGATTAAGGTATGAATTTCAACTTGGTGCGATACTATTTCAGGAGAGTTCTCTAGAACCTACTGATGAAGATCTTATCTCTATTTGAGATGATCTCCTCTGGCCTTCCCCGCACTCGAACCACTTGTTCGAAGAATAGCTTTGCCACATTTTCCGCATCAACTTCCGTTGTGGTGGGTATGAAATGTGCTATCTTAAAAAATCAGCCCACCACCACGAATATTGCATCAAACCCCTCATTTGGGGGGAGTCCCGTGATGAAGTCTATCATAAGACATTTCTACAGACGATCTGGAATTGAGATGTTTTGTAACAAGCCCCTATTAACTTTAGTCACGGTTTTGACCTGTTAACATGTTGGACATATCTTTACATAGTCTTGAACGTTCTTAGCTATATTTGGTTAATGGTACTTCCTCTTGAGTAAGCCTATTATTTTGGGCATTCCGCCGTGTCCCACAAGAGGTCCGTCATAACATTCTTCTAATGTTACCTTCTTTAGTTCCCCTTCTAGAATATACACCCTTGTTTGCTTGTAATAGATGAGTCCGTTGCGTTCTGCATAACCCGTTTTCTCTTCCATTGGCAGCTCACCTCTTTGGTGAGCTTCCCGCGCCTCCAAATTCCTCAGCAACACTTCTTGTGCTAGACCATCGTTCTCATATGCTACCCGCACATCATCCCAAAAGGTTTCTGTCATGCTGGATATTGCCAACTTCAAGCTCGCTTTCTGACTTAGTGCATCCGCCATGATGTTGCTCCTCTCAGGCTTGTACAGAATCTCGCAATCAAACTCAGCCAAAGCATTGGCCCACCGACCCTATTTCCCTCTCAGGTTAGGCTGTACAAGAAGTGTTTCGTTGCCACATTGTCCGTGTAAACCTTAAAGTGTCTCCCAAGGTAGTGTCGCCACTCCTTGAGTGCCTTGACTACCGTAAATAATTCCTTCTCGTGGGCAGGCCACTTTCGTTGAGCCTTGTCCAACTTCTTCAAGAAGAACGCTATTGGATGGTTGTCTTACTTCAAACTGTGTCCAACGCAAAGTCTGAAGCATCCATTTCTACCTCAAAGTCCTTACCAAAGTCTGGTAATTCTAACACGAGAGCCTTCCTCAACTTCCCTTTGAGGTGGACAAATGCCGCCTCGCATTCTGCTGTCTATACCATCTTCCCTTTTCCCGTTTGGTCCGTTAAAGGTAGGGCTACTCTCAAATAGTGTTTGATAAACCTTCGGTAGTAGTTGCATAGCCCCAAGAATGCCCTTAATTGGTGTACATTCGATAGTCGCTCCCAATCCTGAATCGCTTGGACCTTCTCGGGGTCCACCTTGAGCCCGTCCTTGCCCACCACATGCCCGAGAAACTTTACCTTTTGTTGAGCAAAGTCACATTTGCTCTCTTTAGCATACAGCTAATGTTCCCTTAGTTTCTCAAACACCTTCGTCAAGTGTTCAGCATGCTCCTCTAGCATTTTGCTATAGATCAGGATGTCGTCAATATAGACGACCACAAAGTGATCCAGATAGGGTATAAAGATATGGTTCATCAACACCGAAAATGTTGCCGGCGCATTGCATAGCTCGAAGGGCATCACCAGAAACTCAAAGCTTCCATACCTTGTTTGACAGGCTGTCTTCTCAACATCTTCCTCTGCTACCCTGATTTGGTAGTATCCTGACCTTAGGTCAATCCTCGAGAAGTATTTTGCCTTTCCCAACCTATCGAATATGTCCTCAATCCTTGGCAAAGGGTATTTGTTCTTCTTTGTATACTTGTTAAGCAACCAGTAGTCTATGCACATATGCATAGATCCATCTTTCTTTTTCACAAATAACACCGGTACCCCATATGGCGACTTGCTCAACCTAACATACCCTTTGTCCACCAACTCCTTTAGTTGGCGCTTGAACTCCTCGAGTTCCTTTTCATTCAAACAATAGGGGGGACAAACCACCACCTTAGCACCCTCAACCAGCTCAATCTTATGTTCCATCGGTCGTGCGGGGGGCAACCCCGTCGGTAACTCCTCTTGCATGGTATCCTGGAATTGGTCCAACACCCGCCGGATCACTAAAGGTACTTCTTCCCTTCCCGTCCTTTTTGTCACTCTTCACCGAGAGTAAGTTGTAAGCTCTTGAATTTGAACTTCCCAGGAGGTCACCCAGCCCAATACTATTCAAACCCAAAGACGCTTAACCCCAAATATCCCAAGACCCTTAACCGATTGGAAAAGGGGGTGCACTCTTGTTCATGGGCCCTTTCCCTCTATATTTAAACCCCAACGGATCGTCTCTCGAGTCGTTCCCTTTGGTTGCTTACATAAGCACAAAAATGCTGCCTTGGTTCCTTTAATGAGTTGTCCTCTCGTGGACACTAGATTTAGGCAGGAGTCTTTGGCTTTGCATTGCCCTACCTTTAGATCCTGGGCCTCCACTCTAGATCTTCTTCCTTGGGCATTCGCTAGTACCACAAGGTTCCTACCTTGTCCATGCAGGGCTACCATGAACCGATTGAATCAATCCATCCCAAAGATTACGTCAAATCCCGCTATGTCCAACACGGTGAAATCCATGTCTACTTTCCATGTCCCTACTTTGACTCTCGCTTGTCAAAGCACTTCATCGGTGCTTTGGCTACCTTGAATAAACTCTATAGTCCTTGGTTCGCCCAGCCGCTACATTGTTAGTCCAGCTTGCCGGATTATGTCTGTAGCCACAAAATTATTCGAAACACCCGTGTCAATAAGGATCTTAACAAAGCTACCTCCAAGCTTCCCTCGAAGGGCTAGTAGATGTCGCGAACAACTCTCTACCAAAGTTTCTCATGTAATGAGTAACTTTGAGCTAGGGATTGGATCATATATCTCATTTTGGATTTCACCCGACTTAATGGCCATATTGGCTTTGGCCTTCTTTAGGTAGGGACATTCCCTCGAAAAGTGTCCCGCTTCGCCATAGTTGTAACATACTTGTTTCCCACACTGCTAACTAACTTGACCTTTTTATCCATGGGTTTGTTTCTCTTTGCCTAACTCCCCCACGTACTTGCTCGCTGACCACCGGATTTGCCTTTCTGGAACCCCCGAGGACTCATTTTTAAAGAAACTCTTCTTGAATTTCTTTTTGCTATATGTTCCCCTTGGTTTGGCCCCTTTGCTAAACGTGGACCCGACCCTGTCGTCTTCCCCTTTTGCAGGTTATCGTTGAAATGCACCTTGATAGCTGCATCCAATGCTTCCTTCTAATTGGTCAAGTTCCAACGCATCACCTCGCCGCGAGCCGAGGTTTGCAAGCTTGATATGAAGGCATGGAACACATCCATATCACCCATATCCGTGACCAGTATCCTCTTTGCCATAAACCCATTTATATACTCTTGAATGGTTCCGGTCTGCTTCAGCCTACTCAGCTCATCCCTTAGGTGATGAGTAGCATTCGGAGGAACATACGTCGCGCGAATCCTCACCTTCATCATTTCCCAAGTGGCCACCGATCCTTCGTTGGCCTCTGTTGTTCTCCACCAAGACTTGGCATTATCTGCCAAGTATGGTTTTGCACATAGGACCTTCTCCGAACTCGGTAACCGCAATGCTCGGAAGTAGTCCTCCATATCGTAAAACCAATCCTCCACCACCTTATAGTCATTCGCTCCCTTGAAGACCGGTGGGGGCTTTGGTTTGTACTTGGGAACTGCTTGAGGGATTGATTCCACTTCAGTCTATTCGACCTTGTTTGGTTCTGCCTTAGTCCCTACCGAAGGGTCCGCACCTTTTGTGCTACCAGCATCCGTAGTCTTTCGCTTTTTCTTCTGCTTCTTGTCACGCTTTAGCTTGCGTACAAGAGTCTCCAGCAGGGCATTGGTTTGTGCCAATTGTCCTTTTAGAACGTCCAATCAAGCCTTGGACGACCGAAGCTCACCACCGGACTCCTGTTTGGAAGTTTCCTCACTGAAGTCCTCCTCATGCAAGGATTCCTCATCCATAGCCTCTTGTTCGACTGGAGGCTCTAGCTCTGGCGGAGGTTCGTTTACGCCCCGCTTTTGCCATCTCCCAGCAATCTGCCTCTATCCTTCGCTAGAACTGAGGAAAACACTCCAATACCAAATTGTAAGCCACAAATTTTTCCTTTCCAATTTCCCAACTTACCTCGTTTATCCAACCAACACTGCCTTAGCTTTTGCTAAGTTCCCTCACCAAGGTTCCCGCCTATTGTACCAGCTCCTACTTGGTTTCAGCTACTCACTACACGAGCCACAGAGCGTTAGTCATCCATCCACGGATTACCAAATCTCTCCCAATCCCCCTCCCTGGGTTAGATTGGACTTAAGGTTTGGCTACACTCCCCACAGGCACAAGCAGCCAAGCACACCAAGCCTCCAGGTTCCTAACATCCCTTGGTACAACATGACTTGATCATAGGACCCTCTAAATCCCAAGCTTTAGGTGCAACACTTGCTTCGGGACGCCGGGGCGAAACACCGTGGCCTAACGGCCTGGTATGGGTACCTCTACCCCCCCACTTCCATCCCGAAGGGAAAGTCCAAGCCCCTAGGAAGGGCGAGGACCAATGAGCCACCAAGTACTCAAGTGGGGCACCACTCCACATGAGTCGGGAGCATTGCAGTCGGTTTCCCTTTCGGGAGTAGGAGCTGCTCTTGAGCACTTCCTTGGGTGGCCCTTCTGGCACCACCCGAGTCCATACTCACTCCCACCCAAGGCCCTTCGGCCCCAGTCTCAACCTCAAGTCAGTTTGGAAGCACCACTGGAGAGTTCCTTCAAGACTGGTTCCTAGACCTCACTATCCCTACTATACTTTTGGAACCCCCTATATCCCCCCCCCCCCCCCCCCCCCCTGGGAGATGCCCGCTTTGGGCTTTCCCCCCTTGA
>NW_003314303.1:742903-751867 GCF_000143415.4 Selaginella moellendorffii | reverse complement strand
CTCGATTTCGGACCCGAATTCGGACTTGGTCTCGGACTCGATCTTGGACTCGATCTCAGACCTAATCTCGGACTCGACTTTGGACTCGACCTCGGACTCGGTCTTGGACCCGATGTGGATCTCGGACTCTGTCTCAAACTCGGTCTCAAACTCGGTTTTGAACTTGGTCTCCGATTCGGCCTCGGGCTCGATCCCGAACTCTATCTCGAACTACATCTCAAAGTCGGTCCTGGACTCGATCTCAGACTCAGTCCCATTTGATGAACTCTTTGTCATTTTGGTCATGCTTTCGGGGATCCTTTTGCCTACGACACCTCGGGAAGTTGGTTCCTTACACCATATTGGCTTGGACTCCCTTTATGTGAGGCTCGTTTAGCTTCTCGAGGCTACCATATGTGGCTGGGTCATGAGGGAGGGGAGAATGACACAAACCACAGGAATATTCTAAGAATATTCCATGGCATGTGGGATTTAAGGCCATAACGCCTTAAGGGTTGGGAGGTTGGCCTAGGGTTCACTCTCTTGTTCATTTCAGATCACATCAGGGATGTATGGCTCTAGAGACGCATACCTTCTTGTCAATGAAATCCGTCCAGAAGTGACACTCTGCACGGAGGAGAGCGTCTGCACGGAGGAGAGCGTCTGAAGGCAGCAATGGAGATTCTCCGCACTAGACCTTGTCGATGTACTAAACAATAATGATTGATTCCACAATGGGCTTCCCATTGTGGATGAGAACCAAGACCTTCTTGTGGATGTAAACTCCTGAGTTTGGACTTCCTGGGAGGTCACCCAGCCCAGTACTATTCAAACCCAAGAACGCTTAACCCCAAATATCCCAAGACCCTTAACCGATTGGAAAAGGGGGTGCACTCTTATTCATGGGCCCTTTCCCTCTATATTTGAACCCCATGGATCGTCTCTTAAGTCGTTGCCTTTGGTTGCTTACAATCCACCACACTTCCCTACAAATTCATGCCCTCGTGAACGGAAGCTGAGAGCCGCAGCTCTCCCAAGAGCCCCGCTCTCTTGACACCCTACCCCTCGGGTCAAGCCCAGTGGGAGCAAACTGGACCAGCTAGATGTCAATCAGATGTCAATCAACATGTGGTGTGATTCCCCTAACTAACCAACAGAGTTGGACCCAAAACCACTCCGATACCAAATGTAAACTTCTGAGTTTGGACTTCCTGGGAGGTCATCTAGCCCAGTACTATTCAAACCCAAGGACGCTTAACCCCAAATATCCCAAGACCCTTAACCGATTGGAAAAGGGGGTGCACTCTTATTCATGGGCCCTTTCCCTCTATATTTGAACCCCATGGATCGTCTCTCAAGTCGTTCCCTTTGGTTGCTTACAGTGGATTGGATTGGATTCGAGCAGGAGCTGGCCCTTGTTCTTCAGGTCCTAGGGGAGATCATCGTGCTCGATGCCTTTGAGTAGCAATGCAATCTTTACTCTATGTCAAGCATGCCAAGGATTATGGTATCATGGAATGGAAATCTTCATCAGATGTTTGTGATAGTCAAGAAGTTGATTCTTGGTTGGAATTGTGGGAAAGTTGTTGGTCTCACAATCTTTGTGAGGATAAGGTGAAGATAGATTTCTTTGTAACGAAGCTTATGGGCCATGCTTCTTCATGATGGAAGAACTACATTAAAGATAATCCGAAGCCAACTTCTTAGACAGATTTGACAAAGGTTTTCCACACTTCGTTTGTCAAGAAGTTTGAAGAGGTTAATCTCGTGAACCAGCTGTTAGAGATCCGGCAAGGGACTTTGTCTTTAGATGGGTATGCCCGCAAGTTCCGTGATCTTTGCCTTAGTCTCACGGGCACCTATAATGAGCTGTTAAAGGTGCACTGTTTCATTAAAGGATTGAGCTTAGTGGATGTGCAGCAAAAGGTCAAGAAGGATTTTCCAGCAACATTGACTGGTGCTATCACTAAGGCTCAAATCTTTTCGCCTAAACCGTTGGTCAACTTGGTCAACTCTGGTCAAAAGGATGGTCTCCCGGGTAGTCCATGTGATGACCAACCCACCAATACTTCATCTTCAGGGAAGAAACGGCTGTTGTTTCGTCATAGCTTGAAGAGTGGAGATGGTAATAAAGCATGAAGAGTGGAGATGGTAATAAGGCAAAAAGACATCGGTTAGACCAACGAGAGAAAGACAAGGTGGAGGGCAATTTTTTTTGTTGTCACAAGGCTGAACATCATGGCAAGGATTGTCCTCTTATGAAGGGATCAAAGAATGCTAAGGTGCATGTTGTGGAATCCATTGTGGATATAGTTCAGGCATCTGCTGTGATGGCTCTTCCACACCCTGTGGCAAAAATTCAAGAATCTAAGTCTTGAGTTCGTATCAACTCTATAAGCTCTATTTCGTTAAAGTGGGAATTGTCATTATCCCACTTGTAAAATAAGGTTTCCAAACCTTTATATAGTATATAAATATAACAAAATTCAACTGCATTGAGGCACATGCCATTTTATTTTAAACAAGGAAATGTCTACTCAATCACTTCTCCTCCCCCTGCCACTGCTTCACCTCTCTCTTCTCCTTGTCATCGTCGTCCAATTTCTTTCCATCCTTTTAATATTGGCTCAGTTGCTCCGAGTCTAGGTGGAGCCCAAGTCCCCATTCAATCTTTACTTTCCCATTATTAATAAAACAACTTCGTAGACTTCCAATAACATGCTGTAACACTTCTAGTATAATGCAAATCCTCTCAAAGAATTGTCTTTTAATATTAATACAATTGCATGGAACACCATGCCATAATAAGTTACATTTTTAAATAAATACATGCCATCTCAGACTGTTATTTTTTGCCTCCAACGCCTATACAATAATCTTGGAATTTCATCACTCTCCACACTATCAGGATTTAAACCCAATAGTAATGCCATCTCTTCTCTAATACGTCCACGCTCATGTTCAGTGGTCGAAGAACCCATCCGGTTGAGCAGATTATGGAGATGCGGATAGTGCTTGGCTAGACAATATACATGCCATAAATGATGACTGGTGTCTGTCCGATCAAATGGCTTCTGATATACCGTTCCATCTGCCATTTGGTTGATTTCTGCAGCCACCTCCTGGACTGGCCGGTTCTCTATCACCATCGCTCCAAGCCGTTTTGCAAGGTCCCCCAGAACATACGGTTTCTTCTCCCTAGTTTCCATACTGCAAGAGATGGGGTGCACTGCATATGTGTGCGTGTTCGCTGCAGTTTTAATCGGCGAGTCATCGATGATGAGGATTTCACTTGAGCTAGCAGTCCGGTTCATCACTACAGCCTCTGGCTTGACGAAGATGGGCTTGCTACCCCTCACATGGACCATAGTCAAGCAATCCTCCTGCGTTAGGAGAAAGTCAAATGGTAATATTACTCGCGTCTGATCGTGCATCATCTGTAGCAACGTTAATGCATTGTGGCGCATCATGGATGTCCAAACTCCCAATTGCAAATTGAACCCGGCCCTCTGTTTTAAGTGTCGCATGGTCATTATTAGATCCCGCAGTTTCTCCCGTGTGATTAATGTGAATCTGTCTCTTTTGACCAACTTGCGACCGCAGGCTTTGGAGGGTGCAATGACATTCGAGGACGAGCCACGCTCATGGGAGAAAAGGACACCGTTCAGATCAAAAACGATACAGTACCTTCGCCGTGACTCTGAAATGAAATGCGTCAGCATAAAAAATGGTACAAGTCAATTTTACCATCTACAATATTAGCGAATGTTGCTCCCGATGGTCGTTGAGAGGGTTTTGGTCGAGGAAACGTGAAGGGCGGAAATACTCTCCTCTGCAATGTGGGGTCAATCGCATCCGATGGCGTGTGGGCACATGCCATTTCAGCTGTAGACTCTGGTACAACTGGCTCAACAGTGGCATGGGGTGGTTCCGATGGCGTGTGATCACACGCCATTTCAGCTGGTGCCTCCGTTGGCAAAGTGGACATGACCGAACAAGCAGCAGGGGCGGTGTAGGGAGGTTCCAACGGCGCGTAGTCAGACGATTGGGCACACGTTGAGTCCGTTGGAAATGAGGATACGACCGGCTCGGCGGCTGGGGCGGCCTCATGTGGGTCCAATGGCGCCTGGTCACCGTCAGTTGGATACGTGGACAAGATTGACTCAGTGGTATGGGCAGCATCAAGTGGAGCGTGGTCAGTTTGCTTGGCGTTGATATGGATAGTAGCCTCCACCAGCTCTGATGACTCTTGCAGCCAAGTAGAGTCCACTGGCGGATCCATATGCATGTCCAAATATCTCCCTTCGATTGAGATGGTATCCTCCCGTGCTACTAAAAACAAACTCATTAGCACATTGAATCGACTATACTGTATTTACCATCAACTGCTATTGAGGAACTAGGACCGATATCACTTGAGCGCACTGCTGATTCTGAAGGATTGGACATACGTTTCGACCCTTGCTTGGCACTATCCTTCCTCGACACTAAAGGCTAGAGTTTGTAAATTCAACTGAATAATCTCTACTTACCATTTGCTCTGCGACCTACATGGACAATGTTAGAAATGGTAAAAGGTTAGGAATGGATGTATTATTATTTACCTGATGGTTTGTCTTGTATGACCTTCCTCCGCCGCTCTTTGGCCACCTCAGGCTGGCCATCGTCGTCATCATCGTCGTCGTCGTTATTGTGATCGTGACCATTGTGAGGACCATCCAAGTCCTCTTCGTCCTCCTCTTCTTTGTCCTCCTCTTCTTTGTCCTCCTCTTCGTCCTTCTGCTCTTCTTGCTCATTATCTTTCTCTGGCTCCTCATCCCCCTCCTGCATTTCTTCCATAGGCTGCTCAGGCTGGATGGCTTGTTCTTCCAGGACCATCTTGGGAAAATCATCTGGCCGAGTCTCCATCTCAAAATACAAGACATCCATAGCTTGTTTTAGTGCGTGACCTAGGACCGTATCCTCACCCGACTGTCTTAACATGGTTTCTGCACGTTCTTGCACCCTTCGAAGACGACGAGATGAGAAAAACGTGGCCCTGCCTTGAAAAGCTTCCCTCATCCATTGTACCTCTCCATTGAGATTGGGGAAGGGGAGTCCGCCATAGGAATCTGAGTCATGAGGTGGTGACTGCCTGCTTTCACTCAGCCCTTGATCTGCAATGAATGGCATGAGCACACACGCCATAACCGCGAGGCATTACCTATCATCTTTTCGTTGCCCTTCTTCCTTTTCGAATCAAACGCCTCTGATCTCGACGACTGTCCAACGTGCTTTCGCTTTTTATGACCACTGTCAGTTTGAGCTTGGCTGGTGCTTGCCTGTTTTGCCTTTGAAGAAGTTTCTCCTGCAAGGAATGGCATGAGACCACACGCCATTGCAAATATAATTTGTACCTCCTTTTTTCCTATTGCTTTTCTGTTTGTCCTTCTTCGATGCGCCACCAGTGCGCTTTTCAGTCCTCGTGTCTAAATATTCACAACGATCTATAATCAAAATGGCGTGAGGCCTCACGTGACCTTACCTTGTGCAGGTTGTGAGCTCGGCCCAACATGGGTATCTTCAAAAGTAGCTGTTAACGCCGTTTCAGCATCTGGGGGTGGCCATGCTCCTGCATACAGAGCTTGTGAGATAACATTTAAACTTAAAGTGTGTACTCACCAGGTTCGCAGAGAAGATACTGTTTTTCTTTGGCAACTGTAATTATATGCTCCATTGAAGTCATCTCTTCAATGGAGTTTGTCACCGCAACACAAGGGACACCCTTGAGTAGTGCGGCTCGAAAGAATAGTCCGCCGCAGTTGTACTCGACAACGCATTTGCCCTTGGAGTCGGAAGCAGATGACCCACCCGCTATTGCGTTGAAGACCCAGCTGAGCATTTCCCATGCTGCACCTGGAGCTTTCTTTGGATTCGAAAGCTCCATAGCCGTCTTCAGTTCCTCAGGCACGGGTAAATTGACCTCCCTCAGATCAATTCGATTGGCCTTGTCGAACGAAGCTGGGAAGTCACTCCAGTCCCACTCTGCTGCAGGACCAATAACAAGGGCGAGTGTGAAGATGCGGACATTCGTCGGTATCTTCTTCTTAGCCATTATCCCATGGATCTCCCGCATCTCCTTGCCTTTCAACCGAGCCTTCACCTCGTTCAAGACCTTCCAGAACTTGTGATAGGATTCGGAGTCGTAGATCATATAGTGGACTGAAGATTCCACCTCCGCAAGTCCCACCATTAAGTCAATGATGGAGCTGACTTCGTCTGCATGAGTGATCTCCTTGTTTGTGAAGTCCATCACACAAAAGATGTTCTTGATCTGCTCATCTCCGCGGGAAACGATGCTCCTCCACCTTTGATCCTCATCCGAATTCAAGTATACCCGGTAAGGTTCTCGATAGGCCTCTGCTGCGGGGTCGAGCTGTTTCTAAAGCCGGCGGTCGACATCAATCTTAATGAAATTTGGATACTGATCCAACTTCTCAGCTTTACTTTTCGTGGCATCCCGCAGCAGATCGATGAACTTGGGGGCCCCCTTCACGTACTCGTCGATGTCTTCATTTGACAACTCCAGCGCTTCCATCATCTCTTGCGTGGTGTCGATGCTCACCCTCTCCACGGCCACTTGCTCAAAGATCCAATCCTTCAATAGCGCACGAGCTCTCAGAGTCGTGCACAAGTCCTCGTATGTCACAATATGGCCGAGAGTCATTTTGGTCTTGTTGAAGATTACCTCACCACGTAGAAGAGCATTAGCCACTGTCAGAAGGTCGTCGTCGTCTAGAGACCGCGAGAAACGCAAGGCGTTGAGCTTCAAATCATTGGGCTTCCGGCCGTCCTCCACACCCATTGAGTTTGGCAACTCCCCGTCATGGTACCTCCTCAGCACATCTACCCATTTGTCAAAAACAACTTTTGTCGCGAGTAGAATGTTATGGATGCTGAGTGTGTCATTGACCCCCAGTGTTTTCGAGAGAAGACTCGAGAATTCCTGCAATGGAAATGGCGTGAGGCCACATGCTATGCCACATGCAACGAGGCTTACCTGCCAGGCGCTAGTTGCTAGTGCACGTCCTTGTCCTGGTTTTTGTGGCTTCTTCAGTTGAACCCAGAGCTTCCGTGTTCGTGCCAATGTCTCGTGCAGACCCGATTTGTAGCACGTTTCTTGCTTGACATTCTGCGCGTGGGAGATGTATATGATAGATCGGAGGGGCGAGTTGCCTTTTATCAGGCGGACAACTCTTGTCTTGAAGACTTTCTTCACCTCCTCGCCCACCATAATATCCACAACTATCTCTTGCATCGCCAAGCTAGAATGCTGCCCGGAGACGGCATAGAACCGGATGTTCTGATCGTCCAACACCTTCCTATTGATCAAGTCTGGAAACCTCATCTCGCCCTTCATTGTTCGGTAGTAGGGGATCACGTCTGCGATGTCGGGTGTTACTGGACTTGCCAGCATCTTCTGCTTCAGTTTCTCCACCCACTCATCAGATACTAGCCTGTGGTTGTATTTGCTTTGGATGTCGATACGGCTCACGTCGATTGTATATACATTGTTGGAATAGTAACAAGTACTATTATCTGCGACGATTTTTGCTGCCTCTTCTTGCTCTTTCTGCTCTTTGCGGCTCTTCTTTTTGGTGGGTGTAGTGTTCGAACCCGAGGCAATGGCATCACTGAGTAGCTTCTTTTTTGGAGCAGGAGAGTCGGACGTCGGCTTGAGCTTGACCACCCTTTTCTGCTTTGAGGTAGTTTCCAGATCGACCCCCTTCCCCTTTGCTTCGCGAACTGGAGTCACTCTCAACGGCTCAATGTTGGAATATAGTTTTTGAACATCGCCGTAGGTGAGGTCCGTGGATTCCATGTGATCTTCATAGACCCGCAGCGTCTTTGAAATTGTGGGCCTCCTGGACAACCTCTCCCTAGCTCCCTCTAGGAATTCCTCATAGCCGCTGCCCCCCTCCGGGAAGCCGCTAGGATGTGCAAGGTGGATCTTGAAGGCAGACGCTGTCTCTACCACAAGTGCCAGTCCATATTCTTGCATGGAACTGCATGGAGTGTCTGTCACTTGGATGAGGATCCCCATGCATTCTTTTCTCCCACCATCTGTGTTGTACAGCCTCAGATCCTCGCCTTCTATCCCGAAAGTCCAACTGGTGAGCTCCTCCCCCTTCTCTACATCCACATTGACAGTGGCTGGAAGAAGAACGCAATTCCTCGCCTGTTCAGAAATGCACAACAATTAGAGCTGACAGATGAAAAGCTAGTAGCTGGAAATAACGTGAGGCCACACGCCATTCACCACTGCATCAGATGTCTTGAGGCTGCATCCTAAGATGGCGTGAGGCTACACGCCATCTGTAACCGGACTGCACTCGAGAGCCCAATCGGTGCATGCCAATGTTGCTACTGAATGGCATGTGGCCTCATGCCATTTTCTACTTGGCCTAAAAGACTTACCATTTGAAGCCGAATGGAGGCGTGACAACCGGACTCGCTGGCGAATGTGCACTGTGTGTGCAGCGGATTGTAGCAGCAAGGCTACTCTGCCACTTACAGTTGGAGAGTGGCGCTGAAATCTCCCGGGACGCCAAGTGGGCTGCGTGTGGGTGCCGGAGTGGGCGGCGGAGTTGGCGGCGAAGTTACAAACTGGGTGTGTCTTGAAGTGGACGCCGATGCACACGAGCGCGATGCGAGCGCGAGTGGACGCCGATGCACACGAGAAACCTGTAGAGAAGTGGGAGCGCGAGTGGGAGCGCGATGCGAGCGCGAGTGGGAGCGCGATGCGAGCGCGAGTGGGAGCGCGATGCGAGCGCGAGTGGGAGCGCGATGCGAGCGCGAGTGTGCGAGCGCGAGTACGAAGCAAAATGCAAAACCTAACCTCACACGCGCGAAATGTCACGACGGTTGGTAATCCCGCCACGTCATCATTTCTCGGACTTGGGCGCCACCATTAATTTCTGGATCGGCGCGCGCATGCGTGAATCC
>NW_003314303.1:565788-742130 GCF_000143415.4 Selaginella moellendorffii | reverse complement strand
AACCCTAAACCCTAAACCCTAAACATGTGGCAAATGCTGCGTGAAGAAAGATGCCCTTTCTGGGCAAATGCTGTAAGAGGCAGATGCCGAGCAGATGTATCTCAGGCTAGTGAAGGGGACAAACGAAAGCTAGCAACCAAAGGAATGTAAGCAACCAAAGGAATGTAAGTAGGGCATGTGTTTGTAAGTTTAAAAATGCCTCAACCACTTAAATTCCCAAGTAAATAAAGCTGTTTCTATTTTTGGTACAGGTAAACTTTATAGCGTGTGGGCTCATGCAATTTTGAACCAAAAAATGCACCAAAAAATGCTCGACTAGCATTATTCTTTGAATGGCGTGTGGCCTTATATTGCCATAAATGACACAGCATAATTATTCCTTTACACGGCGAATAATCTTGGAGCACATAGGAGTATATTCCTAGAATATTCTAACACGCGCGAGATTGTTTTGAGTTTCCTGGAGATCCAACCGTTAGATCGCAACTAGATTTTACAGAATGGTATACAATGTCCTTCTTGATGACCCTGCAAAGAAGCATCTCGATCGGACACCACATGAGACCACACGAGCCTTACAATGTTTCAGGGGCATTTGCCATAGATCCGACCGTTATTTTGCTCCAAGATTCTACAGTTTGGTGTGCATTGACCTTTCCATCGACACTGCAAAGGGACATCACAATCAGATGCGGGATCACAAGAAACCAACTTCACTAACTCTGGTTTCACCAAGATCTACGTAAGGAGTTATGAAATGAAAGGACCCTCTCTATTGAAATGTGTTTATGGTCCTAGGGGCATTGTGACATATCAAAGGATTTTGCATCAAGTTCTGTATTTGCATGTTTATCAAGCTACTGAATTGCTAAACCCTAAACCCTAAACCCTAAACCCTAAACATGTGGCAAATGCTGCGTGAAGAAAGATGCCCTTTCTGGGCAAATGCTGTAAGAGGCAGATGCCGAGCAGATGTATCTCAGGCTAGCGAAGGGGACAAACGAAAGCTAGCTATAAACATGACGGGATGCAAATAGATTACTAGGCTGGTCCTGCAAAAATCAAAAACCATAATTGAAAACATTGAAAATGCAAAAAGAAAGGTTTATAATATTTTTGAATTTTAAGCAACCAAAGGAATGTAAGTAGGGCATGTGTTTGTAAGTTTAAAAATGCCTCAGCCATATAAATTCCCAAGTAAATAAAGCTGTTTCTATTTTTGGTACAGGTAAACTTTATAGCGTGTGGGCTCATGCAATTTTGAACCCAAAAATGCACCAAAAGATGCTCGACTAGCATTATTCTTTGAATGGCATGTGGCATTATATTGCCATAAATGGACGTACACACACAGCATAATTATTCCTTTACACGGCGAATAATCTTGGCGCGGATCGCTGACATGGCATGGCAAAGTTCGAATCACTGACATGGCACAGCTGGATCGAGGCAAGGACATGATGTGACAAAGTTCAACCTCCGACAGCAAAGTCTAGAAGCTACTCAGTTTGAAATTTGTCAGAGGAATCATAAGATCTGGTTTGTCAGAGGATTTGATGTGACGTTCAAGCGTGTGTTATTTTTGAATTCTCGAACTCATTCCTAGGTCTATCATTTTTGTGCGCCGTGTTCTTGGTTCCGCTGAGCGCAGTGAGCGCTGCTTGTGTAAGCGGCGTTGTGAGCTGTGGTTTATGCGTCTACAAGCGGTTGCGGCATTGCGAGCGCCATTGCGAGCGGCAGTTTATGCGAGTGGCAGTTTGTGCGAGCGGCGCTACGAGCAGTTGCGGTGTTGCGAGCGGCGCTACGAGTAGTTGCGGTGTTGCGAGCGGCACTGTCTTTGGTGTGGCTACCGCTTCCTCTTGATATTCGGCACTTGTGCTTCCTGGTATGTTCACCATGGAATGGTTTAGGACCACATTTAGAAATGGCATGAGGCCACATGCCATCTTGGGCCCTTGCAATTTCATGGCTAGCGTATTGTCATGTATGTTTTTACTTGCCTGCAGCTGTGTGTATATCAAGATGGCATGAGGCCTCATGCCAATTTTGTGAATGCGAAATTTCATGTGGGTGTCAATAGCATGTTTGAATAATGGCATGTGGCCTCATGCTATTGAGGTTGTTTGGTATGTTATGATTTAGGCCATTCTCCAATCATTTTTTGTATGGTCTTAACTTCTTTTCTGCACTTTCAGAATGGCCTTCAGGGTTGGGGAAAAGGTTTACATTTTGAATGGTGGGAAGAGAGTTGCAAAAGGGACCCTTGTGTCTATGGATCGGAACTTTGTTATACACTGTCAAAGGCTTGGGGAAGGCAATGCTGCTGTATCAGTAGAGACTGTCTTCGATGGGAATGTGGTCGCTATTGAACGAGGAGAGATGGTCGTCGGGGTAAATGTTGTTGTTGCCTTGAAAAATCTTCAAAAGAAAGCAGATGTTGGGGACAGCACAAGTGCGACGCATGTTCCCTCCGTGGATCTTAAGAACCGTGCTACATGGATTCAGGCAAAGGTGTTTCTAAACAACCCCGAGGGGGAGGTGGTAGCTGAGGGCTTAGCCACAGTTGTCGATCCAAGAGATGCGGTTGCTAATCAAGAATTGGGCTGGGATGATATTGGAGTTGCAATTTTAGAGGTTGTTGACACAGAAGAAAACAGTCTGACTATTGGAAGCATTGTGCGGTGGAAATTGAGGCATTTAGTGTTTGAGAATGTGAAGGATTCACAATCAAACACCACTACAACTGATGACAGAACATCTCTTCATGGGAAAAGAAAGTACACCTTCCTACAGCGCAGCCAAAGGGATCTGAGCAACGAACTGAAAAGGCAGAAAATGGCGATGGAGGTTCGAATGGTCTCGACAGTTGCTTGTTGCAAGAGGAGGTGCTGTCAACATGCTGATTGGGATGCTATTGAAGAGGAGAGAGCAAGATACAAGACATTGTCCTGGAAGGCAGCTTGCAATTTTGTGTATGAGGCATTACGGTCATCTGTTGATGCTTCAGAACATCAGGTGGGGGGCATGGTCTTCCAGAGGGGTTTGGTCTGCATGAAGGCATGGAGAATCATTTATGGAGTCCCTCGAACCACATTCTACAGAATCAAAACTGAGTTCGAGGAACAAAGGGTTCAACAGGCAGTCCATGGGAACGACGGTACGCACAAAACCAGGGGTCATGTTGTATATGGAGAGGCAATCTTCAAGAGGTTTGTCGAGACATGTAGCGAGCAGCAACCACATAAAACCCGCCTCTTGGAAGATGGAACACGAGACACCCAACGAGTTCTCCCTTCCATGTATACCAAGGGGGCCATATTGGAAGATGTGAATCGGGAACTCCAGAGTAATGGCTACAGGAAGCTGAGCCAGTCTAGATTTAGTAGATTGTGGAGCAACAGGTTCAGGGATGTGAGTATAGGAAAGTACTCCAGCTTTTCAAAGTGTGACGAGTGCACTGCTATCAAAATGGCTTTGTCGAAGAATTCTTGCAGCGCTCAAGAGCGAGAGACGTTGGTTAGAAGGCGGCTCGACCACAACATCGAGCAGAGAAGCTGCAGGACTGCATATTATCATAACAGGATTCTCTCCATGGAGAGACCTGACTCTTACCTCTGCATCATCCACGACAAAATGGATCAGAAAAAGACGTGCTTACCTCGACTCAATCCTGCCCCCAAGGCAATCTCTTCATCCATGCAGCTGCCTGTGTCTCTGTTTGGCATAATCGCTCATGGGCATGGTGCCCAGAACTATGGGAACTTCTTTGTACCTCTATGGGGTGGCGGGGGTGCAAACATGATGATTGCGTCCTTAGCAAAACACTTAAGGTCTCTGCAAAGTGCGCAGACTGAGCTGAACGGCCAACCCTTGTATAAGGCCCTTGTCGATCGAACCCCATACAGGGTTCAGCTGGAGGAGGAGCAAAGGCTTGCAGTATCGCGTGGGGCCCCATGCCATCCTAGTGAATATGTTGGCCGTCAGATTGTAGGGTTATCACGTGAGGCCTCATGCCATTACGACGAGGCTGGTCACCCGGTGAATGCACAGCCTCATCCAAACGAAGCAGAATCTCAAGGAAGTTCTTGCGGCCGATGTGGCCTTCCACCCCATCTTCTGCTCCAAACAGACAATGCTGGCAGTGAGAACAAAAACATGTACGTCTTCGCGTACTTGGCGATGCTTGTTGCCAAAGGCATATTTGAAACGGTTACACTTGGCTTTCTCATGGTTGGGCACACTCATGAAGACGTCGATGCCATGTTCAGTCACCTGGCAGAGTCCCTCCGGCGATCCAATGTCCTCACCCTCCCACAACTCTACGATGAATTCCAAAATTGCATCAAAGGCACTGTTGAAGCTGCACTTGTGACAGAGGTTCCAGACTTTAAGGGGTTTGTAAGAGGCTACATCAGGGACGGATCCGAAACGCTGATTGGCCACTCCAAGCCTCTTCAGTTTCATTTCAGCATGCGTGACGGTGCTCCAGTGATGAGGTACAAGATGAGAGAATGGGACACAGTGTGGCTGCCAGTGGATGGCATTGAACTCTTCAAGAGAGATCCCATAATTGGGGAACCTATGATTCCTCAGGGTTCCCCACGGCCGATGCACCCGGATGGACTCAAAGACCAGGAAAGTATAGTGGCCGGGATTAGATAGCATATTGCCTTCTGGAAGAGGGGGTTGGTGTTTGGTGGAGAATCCTATTTTAAGAGGTGCAAGCCTTTGCTCGAATACTGGGAGAAGATTATATCTGCTATCCAAAATGGGCCGGTTGTATATGAAGAATTGGAAGAGTCCTTTTGGCCAGAACCCAGAGCACCAGATAGTAGCGGAACAATGTCCTCTGGAAATGCAATGACAGATAACGATGTTGAGGATCACTATTGTGGGCCGAGGAACAAGAAGCCGGATTCAGCATTCAATCCAGTACAGGTCTGCAAAGGAATGGTCGTGCTTGTCAGACCCAGTAATAAAAAACAAATGATATGGGTGGGGCGCTGCATCACTGATGCAGAGGAGGACGCGGAAACTAACTCCTTCAATGTAACTGTGGAGTGGTTCAAGCCAAGTTCCGGATATACGAAGGATTGCCTAGAAAAGAGATGGGTGCTGAATCCAAGGGATCCCAGCATGAGCATATCGGTGGATAATGTTGTGCATGGTTGGATGCGGAAGCAGAGTGCCACCATCACCTTGCCAGACCATGCAAGAGATGCAGCAAGAGCATTCATAACCCGGGTTCAAGGTGAGATTCATTAATATTCCTTTACTAAGTTTCTAATGTATTTTATTTCAAGGTGAACAATCCGAATCTGAATCAGAGGAGGCGTGATGGCATGTGGCCCTTTGCACTAGTATATCTTAATACCGGTCTGAGAAATAGAATGGCATGTGCCCTCAGGCCTTTTACTAAATCACCTTTGAAAGAAATGCAAGCCTCTATGTCGTAAAAAAAAGGTACTAGAGAAATTCCTTAATAATATGAATGTTATTTAGTTTCATGAAAATACACTAAGGGTCAAATGAGTTAAATGACTTCTCCAGACTAGCAATGCCTCTTGCTACACCTTCACAATTAGATTCGTTAGAAAAAGATAACATTGAATAATATCTAAATGTTCTCACCATTAAGTTATATGTCTGGCTAATAGGAATGACGTTCATCTTGGAAAGCTCACCACACGCTCAATGAACAAACAAATAGTGTGTGCGCGCATGCCATCGCTCTTCTTTAGCTTCAGATTCGGCTTGTTCACCTTGACAATGAGATTTTTTATACAACCAGATGGACTCAGTCTGGACACAAAGTCACCGCGCTAGTCACCATGCCCCAGATATGTCTAGCCCCTGGACAAAAAACATATAATTTCACGTCATTTTCAAATACTTGAAAATTTGTACCTAGTCCCATTTTACTGAATAAATCCCACTTTAACGAAATAGAGCTTCTATAGAGATTAATAGTTCTATGCGCAATCAACTTGTGAAGGCCAAAGGGGACATTCAGGGTAATGCTGTTAGTATTCTTTTCGATCCAAGTGCTACACACAACTTTTTAAGCTCCAAGGTGGTGAAGAAACTTGGTTTGCTTGTGGAAAAAAGTTCAGTAATCTATGAGGTGGTTATGGCAGATGGACATAACACTCGTGTTTATGGTGAATAGGCTCCGAGTGTTCCTTTGACGTTTCAGGGGATTCTTGACCATCCTTCATTCCAGGTTATGGATCTTGGTCGCACAGACGTTATTCTTGGGAAGGAATGGTTTTATGACAGGAAGCCAGGGATCGATTGGGAGCGTAATGTTCTGCATATTGAAGTTGGTGGCACTATAAAAGAGATTGTTGGGACAAACAACAGTGATACTCCATTGATTAACGCTTTGGAGTTGGTGACATGCTTGCATGAGATAACTGTAAGTGACTAATTTTTCCATTCTACTTTAGTCACTTAACCACACCTCTGACCACTTGGAGGAGTCTCATTCACAACCTCCATAAGTCCAACTCAGGACTTGGGGCTTGCTAGCCCCGAGAATGGCATCCATGCCACTCAACTTAGCACTTGGTCCAAGTGCTCCCCGTGTTCGATCCCATGATCGACACCCTAAGGTACCACCGACATATCAGCCCGTTACGTTAAGGCCATACCTATTCACCTTGGTCACATCAGTGGTCCAACACCACCTACATTGCAATCCTGTCTCTCATAGACTAGGCCATCCATTCATGAGTGATCATCCCAGATCCACTCTTTAGCATCCTTAGGATGCTCGCAGACTTGGGGAATAACCTTCCCCAATTTCTCTTTTTCGGTCCCCACCAAGTCCCTCTCTATCAATGGCCGTGTTCACCAACACTGCCACTAGATCAAGGCCCACAGACTCGACCTCTAAGTCCAACTGTCCTCTGGGACTTCCTCATTAGGTGACCGTGTCCTTTGTCACCACACCAGAGGGCTACTCCTTTTCCTTTCCACAGTCTGGGACTTTGGGACAACATTTCGGAACACCGTGGCCCTACGCGGGCCTCATGGGTACTCTCCTCGCCTTCTGCCTTTGGGTGCTCTAGCCATGGGCTTAGAGTGAGGTTTTGTTGAGCCACACTAGGTATCCAAGTAGGTAGTGCCACCCACACTTGGATTGGGAGCATCGGCCAGTCGATCTCCTGGGGGAACTAGAGCCGGCTCTTGAACACTTTACCAAGCTACCCCGCTTGTCGGCTTGTGTTCACTCTAGTCTTGGACTTCCCAGTGGGCAGCTCATCACCCAACACTGGGTCTGGCCTTCCTGGGCCAAACTAGCCTTTCCTGGCCAAACTGGCTCCATTGCAGTCCTCCCCCTCACTATACTTTTGGAGCTCACCAAACCCCCTAGGGTCTGGGGGACAAATGCTTTGGGCTTTCACCCTCTCACATTCGAACTTGGACTTGGACTCGAACTCGGACTCGGACTCGGACTCAGACTCGGACTCGGACTCGGACTCGGACTCGGACTCGGACTCGGACTCGGGCTCGGTCTCGGCCTCGGCCTCGGGCTCGGTCTCGGCCTCGGCCTCGGTCTCAGTCTCGGTCCCGATCTCGGTCCCGGTCTCGGTCCCGGTCTAGGTCTCAATCTCGGTCTCAACTTCGGACTCCATCTCGGGTCCATCTCGGACTCCATCTTGGACTCCATCTCGGGTCCATCTCGGACTCCATCTTGGACTCCATCTCGTGTCCATCTTGGGTCCATCTCGGACTCCATCTCGGGTCCATCTCGGACTCCATCTCGGGTCCATCTCGGACTCCATCTCGGGTCTATCTCAGACTCCATCTCGTGTCCATCTCGGACTCCATCTCGGACTCCATTTCAGGTCCATCTTGGGTCCACCTCAAACTCCACCTTGGACTCCATCTCGGACTCTATCTCGGGTCCATCTCGGACTCCATCTCGAGTCCGTCTCGGACTCAATCTTGGATCCATCTCGGACTCCATCTAGGGTCCACCTCAGACTCCATCTTGGGGTCCTTCTCGGACTCCACTTCGGACTCCATCTCGGGGTCCTTCGCGGACTCCACTTCGGACTCCAACTCAGGTCCATCTCAGACTCTTCCACGTGTCATGTGTTGGTCCTTTTGGGTCCCTTTTTGGAGCCTCGCTTATTGCTCGCTTCGTGCTCGTTCCTCGAGCACTTTGTTGGGATTTCCACTCCCGCTCTCAACCTTTCAAATTAGAGCTTTTAGTCCAAACGTGTTACGCTCGTTTGGTTTTCGCTTCGGCCACCACCACATGGCACCCTTGCGGCTCCACTTTGGGGCCTAGGGATTTTGTGTCTCACAATAGCTAGGTCTTTTGTGGTGTACCCGTTTCTTTCTAATATGATCATGTCTGATTTGGAGTATGTTCGTGGGCATGAGGCTCGAGTGGATTCCATTTAGGAGGAGTTCCATGACATATTTCCAGATGAGTTACCTGATGATTTGCCTCCCAAACGTGGAATTCAGCATGAGATTGACTTGGTTCCTGGAGCTACTCCTTTTCAGCGACAACCAACTCGTACTAGTCCCGCTAAAGATGAGGAGATTAATAGGCAACTTGCTGAATACCTTTGGAAAGGGTGGTTATGGATCAGCAAGTCTCCTTGGGCTGCTCCAGTGGTGATGGTCAAAAAGAAAGATGGTACATAGCGTCTTTGCGTGAATTACAAAGGATTAAATGATAGGACAGTGAAGAATATGTTCCTGATCCCTCGTATCGATGATTTGCTTGATTGTCTTCGTGGTGATTTGCTCAATATTTTTTGAAGATTGATTTGAGGCAAGGATATCATCAGATTTGTGTCAAGCCAGAGGATGTTCCAAAAACTACATTTCGGACAAGGACAGGTTACTACGAGTTTTTAGTGATGCCGTTTGGTTTGACAAATGCTCCTACAACTTTTCAAAGATTGATAAATCAAGTTCTACAACCTTATTTGGGAAAGTTTGCAATTGATTATTTTGATGATATCCTAGTATTCAGCTCTTCCGTGGAGGAACATGAGATGCATGTGCGAAGTGTTTTACAACTTTTGAAGGACAACAAGCTCTACTCGAAGTTATCCAAGTGCGAGTTATTTTTAGATGAGATTGGATATCTCAGGCATTTGATTTCGGTACATGGAGTGAGAGCTGATCCTGCAAAGATTCAGGCCGTGGTTGATTGGCCTATACCTTCGATAGTGCATGATCTCCATAGTTTCTTTGGTATGGTTGGAGTTTTTCGACGATTTGTGAAGGACTTTTCCGGGATGTCAGCCCCTTTAACTAATCTTCTCCAGAATACGTCGAAACATGCTACTATTCATGGTTGGGATGAGAAGTGTGAAGTGGCATTTCAACATTTGAAGTAGTGTTGTATCTCTACTCCAGTGTTGAAGATTTTTGATTTTGAAAAGCCTCTTGTGGTCGAGACAGATGCAAGTGACATTGCTATTGGAGAAGTATTGCTTCAAGTTGGGCATCCTCTTGCATACATGAGCTATAAGTTTGATGCCACACAGCGGAATTGGCCTACTCGAGACAAAGAGTTGTATGCTGTGATTGCTGTTGTGAAGGCATGGCAACATTATCTATATGGATTGGACTTCCATGTGGATTCAGACCATCAGTCTCTCCAATATTTCAGTCGACAAAAGGATCTTTGAGGCCACCTTGCTCGTTGGCAAGAGTTCTTGCAGGAAATGTCTGTTGAGATCCAGTACAAGCATGGAGGTGACAATAAGGTGGCCGATGCATTATCTAGGATGGTAAATTCTATCTTGTTTGTGAAGCTATCTGGCAATCTCTTGGATGAGCTTAAGGAGTTTGCTGACTTTGACTCCTTTATCACTGATATTCGCGCGAAGGTTTTGTTGAGGGATGCCTCTACAGATTTAAAGGGTGACAAGTTTGCGTCATTCGAGATACGAGATGGAATCCTGGTGAAGAAGGGATGTGTAGTGGTTCCTCGTGTTGACAAATTCATCAAACGGATTTTGGTTGAGTGTCATGATGTGCCAAGTGCTGGGCATCCGGGGGTATTGCGAACGTATATGTTGGTGAAGAGGCATTTCTTTTGGCCTGGGATGAAGTCAGATGTTGAGAAGTACGTACATGGTTGTTTAACTTGCCACGTAGTCAAAATTGATCATCAGAAGCTTGCTGGTCTCTATCATCCTTTACGTGTACCCGAGAATAAGTGGGATAGCATCTCGATAGACTTTATCACTGGTTTGCCCAAAACCTTTCGAGGAAATGATGCTATTTGGGTTGTTGTGGATCGTTTGATGAAGATGGCTCACTTCTTCCCTATGAAGACAACGATAAAAGCTTCTGAACTTGCTCAGTTGTTTGTAGACCGGTTATTCAGTCTTTATGGTTTGCTGGGTGACATTGTGAGTGATCGGGATCCTAAGTTCACATCCAAGTTTTGGCAAACAGTCTTTGAGAAACTAGAGACTAAGCTGAGCATGAGTAGTGGTGAGCATCCACAATCTGATGGGCAAACAGAGCGCATGAATCAGCTATTAGAAGATATGCTATTGTCTTTTGTGGGAAACTTGACTCGACAGGGAGTATGGGAGAAGTACTTGCCTTTGCTTCAGTTTGCTCACAATTGCACTCATCAATCGGCTATTAGCATGTCTCCCTTTATGGCAATGTATAGCTATGAGTCTAGGTCTCCTGTGAGTTTGAATGTGGTTTTGGTTCGGGTTCCTCATGCTTGTGATTTCTTGGAGGATATGCAAGACAAGCTTGAGTTGGCAAAATTGAACATAAGGCAAGCTCAAGAATGAGACAAAAAATTGGCTGATAAGCATCATCGTCATCAAGAGTACAAAGTTGATGACAAGGTTTTCCTTAAGCTGTTGGATGCACAATGGTCTCTGAAAGGAGGTGGCTGTGCTAAATTGTCTCCACGTTATTGTGGGCCTTGGACAATTTTACAGCGTGTGGGGGATCTTGCATACACTTTGGACTTGCCAATTGGTTCGAAGATTCATCCAACGTTCCATGTGAGCAAGATTAAAGCGTGTTTGCACTTTCGTGATATTGTGGATCAGTCCATCATCCAGGTTCCAGAGATTGATGCAGAGAAGGCTGGTCCGGCCAATATTCTTGCTCAAAGATTGGTGAAAACACGCTGGAAGACAACTAGGGAGTTGTTAGTTCAATGGAATGGTTATTCCATGGACGAAGCTACATGGGAAACTAAGGATGACGTGAAGAGAGTGTTTCTGAGTTTTGGTTATAACTTGGATGACATTCTTGAGGAAGGGGAGAATTGAGTTCTATAGCTATATTGCTATATGATTTGAGCCGTTTGTTCTATTCTCGTTCTCTTGTTTCCATGACCCTATTGTCATGTGAGAAAGCCGTATTGCTTTCTTTCTTTCGTGACCGTTTGTCGCAACGTTGGTGTTTCCATTTGCACATCTTTTCTCCATGGCCATATGTAAGCCACAAATTTTTCCTTTCCAATTTGCCAACTTACTTCGTCTATCCAACCAACACTACCTTGGCTTTTGCTAATTTCCCTCGCCAAGGTTCCTGCCTATTGTACCAGCTCCTACTTGGTCCTACTTGGTTTCAGCTACTCACTGCACGAGCCACGGAGCGTTAGCCATCCACCCCGAGATTACCAAATCTCTCCCAATCCCCCACCGGGGCAAAACACCATGGCCTAACGGCCCAGTATGGGTACCTCTACCCCCCCACTTCCATCCCGAAGGGAAGGTCCAAGCCCCTAGGAAGGGCGAGGACCAATGAGCCACCAAGTACTCAAGTGGGGCACCACTCCACATGAGCCGGGAGCACTGCAATCGGTTTCCCTTTCGGGAGTGAGAGCTGCTTTTGAACACTTCCTTGGGTGGCCCCTCCGGCACCACCCGAGTCCATGCTCACTCCCACCCAAGTCCATGCTCACTCCCACCCAAGGCCCTTCAGCCCCAGTTTCAACCTCAAGTCAGTTTAGAAGCACCATTGGAGAGTTCCTTCAAGACTGGTTCCCTAGACCTCACTACTATACTTTTGGAACCCCCTGCAGCCCCCCCCCCCCCAGGGAGACGCACATGTTGGTCTTTCACCCCTTGACCTGTATTAGTACTCGGACTCGGTCTCGGACTCGATCTCGGACCTGACTTTGGACTCGGTCTCAGACTCGATCTCGGACCCGATCTTGGACTCGACTTTGGACTTGACCTCGGACTCGGTCTTGGGCCCGATTTGGATCTCGGACTCTGTCTCAAGCTTGGTCTCGAACTCGGTTTTGAACTCGGTCTCCAATTCGGCCTCGGGCTCGATCCCAGACTTTATCTCGAACTCGGTCTCAGAGTCGGTCTTGGACTCGATCTCAGACTCAGTCCCATCCAATGAACTCTTTGTCATTTTGGTCATGCTTTTGGGGATCCTTTAGCCTATGACACCTCAGGAAGTTGGTTCCTTACAACTCCACCACCCATAGAAGAAGTTCAATGCCCACATCAAATGTCTCATTTTATCCTATGACTTGTTGACCATGTCTCCGGGGGCATCCCCCCACTTAGCAGTGTGCCTAAGTTAGCCTCCCCAGCCAAAAGCCCATGACAATAGAGTATAGGTGTCCCTATACCCCTCACCTCACCACGCCCTAGTATGGGGTCGGGACTTGAACCCAGCCTTGCTTTACTAGGGGGTTGGGACTCGAACCCAACCTGTAAAATACATCTACGGATTCAATATCCCCGCAGAGAGTCAGGCGTAGTTCCCTACGCCTGGTTGACCTAGCTAACCCATGCTAATTAGCTTACCTTCGGCACACCTTCGGGTCCCAACATATGCCATTGCTCAACTTCACAAATTGATACTTTAATTAAACTTTGCATAAGTACATAGAGTTCTGCCTTGCAGAAATTCCTCCACTAGATCTCGCACGTTTGCTAGGTTTTCCTTCGGTTCCCATGTTGCTTCGTAGTGTGGAAATCCTTTCCACTTCACATGGAACTCTCTCACCTCATGTCCTTGTCGCTTGCTCTTGCGTGCATTGAGAATGGCCTCCACTTCGTATTCCTCTTCCCCTTGGATAACCTCAGGTAAAGGTCTCACTTGGTCCTTGCAAAGTGGATCCTCAAAATACGGCTTGAGTAGGTTCACATAGAACACTGGGTGCATCTTCCCCATCTCTCAAGGAAGTCAGAGGCGGTAAGCCATTTTACCGATTCGTGCCTCAATTTCATAAGGCCCTACGAATCTACTTAAAGAACTCAAGATCAGTTCATTTCCAGGAATACATGCATCTTACTTTTGGGTCAACTTCCAGCTGATCCCACTTGGCAACCTGAGGTTCTTGGTGTTCAGCCACACCTTCTCCCCAGCTTGGAACTCTATATCCCAGCGCTTCTGGTTCGCGTACTTGGTTTGCCTTTGTTGAGTTCGTTCCAAGGAATCCCTCACTAGATTCCAAATGTTGAGTCTTTCCGCCCTGAATGCCTCCACTACGGGTAACTCTCCATGATACTCGGCCACGCCGAGTTCCACAGGACCTTCAATAGCTCGTCCATTGATGACTTCCTATAGACTCACCCCGATACTCGAATGTGGTGAGTTGTTATAACACATTTCCGCAAGTCCCAAATGACTTACCCAATCGGTCTGGTCTCCGGAGACATACCATCGCAAATAATCCTTCAGTTGCCTATTCACCCTTTCCGTTTGTCCATTTGTCAAGAAGTGTTAGTGCCATCCAACTTGACTTAATAACCAATACCTGTTTGTGGGTGATAGGCTGTACTGGGATTTTCCTTCGGAGTTGGATATCAGGTTAGAGCCTCTTCATCCCGCGGTGGATTTGTCAAAAGGAGTTCTCGCTGCTGCAGAAGCTGATCTAATGTGCTTTTCAAGAGCAGTTTACGATCTCAGCGGCGAGTTCAAGAATTTGATCCAAGCTCTGAATGACAGTGGACCTCGCGTTACCGTCATAATCTCCGATCACTATGCTGGATCATGGTGTGCTCCAGTCGCCAGCGAATTTGGAATTCCATACGCTGTTTACTGGCCTGGAAGTGCGGCTTGGTTTGCTGTTGAGTACCACGTCCCACTGCTTATTTTCGAAGGCGATCTTCTGATAAAAGGTTTGTCTTTGTCAACTCTTATAGCTCTAAATCTTTGTCTTGTTTAAAATCAGATGGCGAGGACCGAGAAATCACTTACATTCCGGGGATAGACTCGATCAAGCAGTCTGATCTTCCATGGCACTACACGGAAGCCGTGCTTGAGTACTTTCGTGCTGGAGCCGAGCGGCTCAAGGCGTCCTCCTGGATCCTGTGTAACACATTCCACGAGCTGGAGCCCGAGGTGGTGGACGCGATGAAGAAGCTTTTCAACGACAAGTTTCTGCCAATCGGTCCCTTGTTCCCGGTGCTGGATGATCACGGCGACTTGAAGTCCGTGCTGAGCTTTCTCAAGGAGGATAGGGAATGCCTCGACTGGCTCGACACGCAGGAGCCAGACTCAGTCCTCTATGTCGCATTCGGCAGCATAGCGAAGCTGTCGCAGGAGGAATTCGAGGAGCTCGCACTTGGTTTGGAGGCGAGCAAGGTGCCGTTCTTGCTCACAGTCAGGCCGCCCCAGTTCGTGGACGAGGGCGACACGACAGTCCTGGTGAAGAACAGTGACTTCTACAAGAACTTCGTCGAGCGGACCAAGGGACGAGGCCTGGTGGTTTCATGGGCGCCTCAGAGAGAAGTTCTGGCGCACAGGGCAGTGGCTGGATTCGTGAGCCACTGCGGATGGCACTCGGTCCTGGAGAGCATCTCCAGTGGCATGCCGATCATCTGCTGGCCTCGGATATACGAGCAGGGGCTCAACCGCAAGATCATGGCGGAGAGGTGCCGCATCGGGGTGGAAGTTTCGGACGGGAGGAGCTCCGACGCGTTTGTGAAGCGGGAGGAGATTGCTGAGGCCATTGCGAGGATCTTCAGCGAAAAAGCTCGAAAGGCGAGAGCGAGGGAATTCAGGGACGCGGCGAGAAAGGCAGTGGCACCGGGTGGTGGCTCTCGGAATAACCTGATGCTGTTCACAGACTTGTGTTCTACCGACACTCGATCGTGATCTTTGGCTTCGGTCTAACAAACTGTGGTCGCTCGGGGCAGCACCGGGTGGTGGGCTTGGGAATAACCGGGTTAAAAACTTAAGTGTTCTACCGACATTCATGAAGATCTCTTCTCAAATATCTCTTCCCAGTCAATCGTGGCCTAACGAAGGTACAAATTATGTTCTGGAACTCCCCTCGCTCCCCGTGGATCACACGGACTATATAAAGCGCGACTCCAACAAACCTTTCTCCAGCCTCTCGCATTTCCAGATCTTTCTTCTAGATTTCCAATTCCAATGGCTTCTAGTGATCAAGATGTAACACTGCTCACCTTTTGGCCCAGCCCCTTCTCGATGTGAGCCAAGCTTGCACTGGTGCTCAAGGGCATCGAGCACGAAGATCTCCCCCAGGATTTGGGCAACAAGAGCAAGATCCTACTTGAGTCCAATCCAGTTCACAAGAAGGTCCCGGTTCTCATCCACAAGGGCAAGCCCATCACAGAGTCGGCCATCATCATCCACTACATCGATGAGGTTTGGCCTGGAACATCGCCACTCTTGCCAAAAGACGCATTCCTCCGCGCAGAGCACCACTTCTGGACCGATTTCATCGACAAGAAGGTATGTTCTATAAATCTCGAGAAATCTACTCAATCTCACGCCTTTGCTTGTACAGCTGCTGGACTGCTTGATGCGTTTCGTGCGCGGGAACGACAAAGATGCCGCAAACGAGGAATTCATCGCCAACTGCGTGCTTCTCGAGGGGGCCTTGACGAAGCTGGGAAGTGCACAAGAGGGTCCCTTCTTGGGCGGCGCGAGCTTCTCCTTCTTAGATGTGATGCTCGCTCCCTATGCCCCCGGGGTTGTGGGAGTGATGGGCTTGAAGCCCGCGAGCCAGGAGCAGTGCCCGTGTCTCCACAACTTCTTCCAGGCCGTGCTTGCGCATCCCGCTGCCAAGCTCGTGCTGCCCACAGTCGAGGCGCTCAAAGAGTTTCTCGTGGCTCGCTCCATGGTGTACAGAGGAAAGTGATTGAGAGAAAAAAGAATATGCTTAATTTTATTAGAATATTCTTTTATGTGGTAGAGTACATTACGTATCTCTAAGTCCGTCTGCCTTCTCGGTAATTCACATACGAAACAAGCCCACTCTTGCCACAGGATGCATTCCTCCGTGCATGGCACCATTTTGGACCAATTTCATCAACAAGAAGGGACGCTTTCTCTCCAGAGTGCCAAATCCTTGATATGATCTATCCCACAGCTTGTGTGGAGACAACCAAGGTTAGCCATCTCTTGAAGGCAAACATCTTAGATTTGGTGCACTTTTTATTTAGTGTTTTTCTTTGATTTGAAACTTGGCAAATGGTCATCGCCCAATCTGTGATCTCTCTAGAGATGTTCTGAAGAGCACAAAATGGCAGACCTTCAAATGCACACACAAATGAGAGCAATAGGACAAGTATTGCAATCGCTTCCAATGTTCATGGTTTGTGGAACATACTTTGGTTTGCCAAAAAAAGAGAGACCAATAGTAGAAACATTGTTGTAAGCACTTAGGTGAAGCGAGACATTGGGTGACAGTTGATTGGGATATCAATCTTTTGGGTGAGATCATCAGATAAATGTCATGCTACCAAATTTTGTTTCCCAAAAAAGAAAAAAAAAACAGTATTATTTCCCACTAGTCATTGCTTAAAACTCACAGACGTAAGAATGCTCCAGCAGAAAGGTCAAATGTTGTGTCACGTAGGTTTCATAAATATAAATATGTTGCCCAGTTAGCAAACATTATTTTGATTATCATAGTTCTATTACATTAAAAATTAAATTAAATTAGTATTAAAATAACATATATTATATTCCATTTTGAAAGAAGAATTGGAAAAATAACTATATGCATATGTTTTTTTATAGAAAATTATCAAATTCAATAGAAAGAATTATAAATTTAAATAACACAGCAAATTTCCACTACAAAAAGTTGAATGTTAATGCTGATCAATTGGCCACCTCCTATTGGCTAAGAGCAAACATTAACATCATTATTCATGATTATTTGAGGCTAGGCAGGTGTTTCAAAAAAACCTAGTGAAGAATCTTATCAGCTGGAATGTTGCTATTGCAGCAATTGCCGTGGCTGGGGATCTGTTGGAGGCATGGTGATTGTTTGATGGGATGCTTTTCTATAGTCTCGTGTCATGGATAACAATGATCACTGCCTATGCAGATTGCAGAATGGTTGATAAAATGAAAACTGTTTTTCTTGCACTGGCACATAGAGACGTCATCTGCTGGAACATGATGCTTTTGTGCTATGCCCAAAACTGGCATCTGGAGGAAGCTAGTGCCCTCTTCAATGAGATGCCAGAGTGAGATGTTTTGTCATATACAACAATGATATCAGTTTTGGCATCAAGAAATGATTTAGAAAATGTGAAGGATCTATTTGATTCTATGCCATTACGAACTATAGCCTCTTGGAACTCTATGAATATGGCAAATGCCACGAATGGGCAAATGGCCATTGTTTTCTTTGAGATGCCCGAGTGGGACTGCTGCTCGTGGAACAGCCTCCTGGGTGCGATTGCAGAGTCTGGGAGGATCAACAATGCAATCATGATATTTTAGAGAATCCCTTTCAGAGACACAACCTGATGATCACAGCAATGGGTTCTCACGGCCATATCTGTGAGGCTCAAGCTCTCTTCACCGTGATGCCACAGAGAAACCCTGTCTCCTGGAGCACAATGATCAGAGCTTATGCACAGTAGGGACTGGCCATGGACACAAAGATTTTGTTTGATTCCATAGAGTTGCACAACACGGTCGTGTGGAACTCACTCCCTAGCTGCCTACCTCACAAGTGATTGAGTGGGCAATGCTAGAAAAGTGTTTGATTCCATGCCTGATCGAGACACAGTATTGTAGACATTGATGATCTCCACCCACGCCACATGGGGCCAGATGTGCACTCTTCAATTCCATGCTGCGGTGTGTTGTGGTGGCATGGAATGCAATCATCTCTGGCTACATGAGGAGCAGCAATCTTGATGAGGCACAGCTCCTCTTTGGTCTGATGCCCCATCGCAACGCCCTGACAATCAATGCCATGGTCACAGGTCTTGCATTTGGTGGCAGGATTGAGCAGGCCAAGCTCCTCTTTGATCGATTTGCATCACCCAACTCCAAAATCTCCATGCTCGAGGACTAGGTAAGGCTTACGCTCAGTCCGGGAGGATCAAGGAAGCCAGGGTGCTGTTTGATCGCTTGAGCCGGAGAGTTAGGACCATAGTGCGATCAGAGTGATCATCGATGCGTATGCCCGGATTGTGGATGTCGTGGAGGTGTGGCAGATCTTCTCTCAAATTGAGCTACAATGCCATGATCGCAGCATTGGCCTTGAATAGGCATTTGCACAAGACTCCTCTCTAGCACGAGAGAGTAGCACAGTGTTCTGGAACACCATCCTCACGAGCTACATCCAATTCAGCCATCTTGGCCCTGCAATTGCAATCATGATCTTCCACGCCATGCCAGATCCAAATCTAATCTCGTGGACAGCAGTGATCACTAGCATTGCCCACAATCCCAAATTGCATTGATTGGTGCTGGATCTTTTCCGTGAGCTCCAGCAGGAGGGCTGGAACTCCAGCAAGATCTGCTACAGAACACATGCATGCAACATGCGTCGCTGCACCTTCCTCTCCCGCCCCACGCAGCTTGGCCACCTCCCATTGCCCAGGAGCAAACATTAGTGTGATTATTTGCAAACACGTGGTTAAAAAAATAACCCCTTTACAGTTATGCCCCCATCAGATGGCTGCAATTGGCTGGATCCAGCAGCCCAGAAAGTTCAGCAACTCTTGATAGACTTCTTGAAGAGTGCATTTTTGAGAGCTTGAGCCGTTGAGGGGCGATTTTTTGCTGCTGGATGCATCAGAGACTTGATGAAGCTCTGGAATGCAAGAGAGAATCCAGGAAGAAGAGCAAGCTTTCCTTGGTGGATGGCTTGATATTGCCTTCCAGATGCTGGTGGTGGCAAGCATCTTGTGAGCTCGTAGAATGTCGCCCCCAGGGAAAACATGTCAACTTTGTCAAGGTGGCTGTGATCATTGTTGATGAACTCCATCGGGAGATATCTCAAGTCGCCATCCTCGATGGAAATGGTTCCATTGATTCAACTGGCAAGGCCTAAGTTGCCAATCTTGTAGACACGATTGCAGATGTAGATCTTGTCAAGCTTCACGTCCAGGTGAGTGAGGCCATGCAAGTGTAAATGCTTGAAAGTGTTTAAGAGCTGTCATAAGAAAAGAACAGAATTGAGCTGCTTACTTGAAACATTGCCTCAATCAGCTTCTTCTCTGTGAATGTCCATGCAAGGCTCTCATCTCATAGATTCATCTCACACAGCTCCATTTGGATATATAAAAAGTCATTCTCGAACCATGAAGAGAAGTAGTACACTACATTTTCATGGCAACCTGGAAGTTGGATAAGTTTTGAGGAAGCTAGTGGTAATACTGAAAGAAAAAAGCCAACTCACCAAGACACAAAAGTGCCTAAACTTCTCTCAATGCTTTCCTCCTGCAAAGAGAAAAATTTGCCAAATCAATACCATTGTCTTTGGAATATAGTGACAAACCAATCTCCCTCATTTAGCAGATGCCAATTGGAATGTTTTACAGCTTAAAGGCAGCTGTCAAGTCTTTTGAGAACTTTATAAACATAGCTAAAATTGCCTCATCCTATTTCCTGACAGTGGAGTAAGAATGAAGATCATACAAATTCTACACACCACAAATACCTTGATTTGATGGAACTCCTCACGGTAATGCAATGAAGAGCCAAAAGTGGAGACACATCCTGTATGAAAATACCAAAGTTATGAAAGAAAAATGAAAAATAACAACATACCTTGCCTAGCTCTCTCAGGAAACACATCAGTGTTAAAAAAAGGGTTCTGGAAGCATGGTGGGGACATGATGTGCTGTTGCAGAGACAATGTCTTTGCATTCTCTGCTTCTTGGTTCAAATATTCATCTAGGAAAAGAAGAACAAAATGAAAAAAAGCCAAGTGATAGGGAAAAACAGTGAGAACTTGCGATGGGGTTCTTGGGAGCAAAGACACCACAAAGTATTGGAAAAACCAAATCAGGAAAAGAATGAACTCTTGGCATTTGAGAAGAAGAAAAGAAAGTAAAATGGAAGACATTAAAAGAAAGTGTGGACACAAACAGTACCAGGACATGGTTTGTTCCAGTGGCATTGACACAGTACCTCAGATTTGGATTGTGAATTGGCAGCAGCAACAAGGTCATAAACCCTAGAAAAACATTACAAAACAAAAACAATTCGCTCAACATGCAACAAGCGCAATCACGGTCAGCTTGCTCTCCACACTATTCCATCATTGGATAGCTGGCGAGCAATCACCTAGCAAGAACAGCAATGGTGACCCATTCTTCACAGTGCTTTCTTTGCTCGTCAATCAACACCTTGCATGCAACATGTGTTGCAAAGCCTTCCTCTCCCGCCCCATGCAGCTTGGCTGCCTCCCATTGGCAAGAGCAAACATCAGCACGATTATTCACTAAGACATGGTTAAAGAAATAACCTTTTTACAGTTACCCCCCATCTGATGGTTGCAATTGGCTAAATCCAATGGTCTAGAAAGTTCAGCACTCCCTCCTTATTATGATAGATTGCTGGAAGTTTAATTCTTATTTGGACACTACCTTCAGCCTTCTCGTCTGCCTTCTTGGCAATTAGAGCCGCGTGGGACATGTTATAAAAGGCGACCCTTCATCCAATTATATTAAACCTCAGTCCATTTGCATTTCTAACTTTTCTTCTCAATTTTCCATCTAGCTATGGCTTGTCACGATCAAGATGTAACACTGCTCAGCTTTTGGCCCAGCCCCTTTTCCATGCGAGTCAAGCTTGCACTGTTGCTCAAGGGCATCGAGCACGAAGATCTCCCCCAGGATTTGGGTAACAAGAGTAAGCTCCTACTCGAGTCCAATCCAGTTCACAAGAAGGTTCCGGTTCTCATCCACAAGGGCAAGCCCATCGCAGAGTCGGCCATCATCGTCCACTACATCGACGAGGTTTGGCCTGGAACATCGCCACTCTTGCCGCAGGACGCATTCCTCCGCGCACAGCACCGCTTCTGGACTGATTTCTTCGAGAAGAAGGTATTTCTTCGAGAAATTTGCTGCTATAACTCTTCTTGCTTATCGATCACGCAGATTTCCAACTCCTTGGACCGATTCTTCCGCAGCAACGGCGCTGCCGTGAACGAGGAGTTCATCCAAGACTGTTTGCTTCTCGAGGGAGCTCTGGCGGAGCTGGGCGATGAGGAAGAGGGCCCCTTCTTTGGTGGCGCGAGCATGTCGTTCTTGGATGTGATGCTGGCACCCTCTGCGGTGTGGATCCCAGCGCTTGAGCAAGTGATGGGCTTGAAGCCCGCGAGCCAGGAGCAATGCCCGCGTCTCCACAAACTCTTCGGGGCTGTGACCGAGCCTCCCTCGGCCAAAGTGGCACTGCCACAGATCGAGAAGCTCAAAGAGCTTATCCAGGCTCGCTTAGTGAGCAAGTGAGCGATCATCATGTTTGGATAGCTAAAGCCAGCCCTTAGTATGATGTTTACCTCTAGTTCTGTCGAAAATGAAGCGCGAGCATGGAGGTTGGGATTTTCAGATCCAAGAAGGCCACAGCCCAAGGTCAAAACGAAGGGTGAGTTTACTACATGTATTCTACCGCTACCTCTGGATCCAAACAAGCCAACGTTGGTTTTGGACATGGACAACACCCTCATCCATGCCCGACAGGGGCAACGCTCAGGCTCTTCAGCGGGAAAGTTGTGCCACTGGAGCGCTTGGCTAAGCGGCCCGGCGTGGACGAGTTCATGCGAGACATGGCAAAGCTCTACAAGATAGTTGTGTTACTGCAGCTATGCAGTACTATGCAGACAAGATTCTGGACAAGCTTGACCCAGAGGAATTGACCACTCACCACCTGTACCGGTGTGTCTTGCAAAGGAGGGGAAACGATGATCAAAGACTTGTCACACTTGGGTTGGAACTTGAAGCGTGTGGTGATCCCTACTCCTTTTCCTTGCAGCCCAGGAATGGAATCCCCATCCCAGCTTTCAAGAATCGGAAAGGGTGGAAGTATTTGCATCGCATCTCAAGGATATTGGGTTTTTCCTGGAGACTTTTGCTAAGGTGGACTAGCAATTGACCATATTGCATAAGTTGTTTTGTATTAGAGCCTTATCTTGCACCATGGCAATAATTTTAAATGCTCAGCTTTTCATCATCATCTAGTGTGATCTATTAGTCTTAAAAGACAAATATGTATTAGTATTGTGTAACTCATTGTAGAGCCTCAAGATATTCAGCTAATAGTAAAGTATCCTATCTATTTCCTCAATACTACACTAATCTCAACCTTGTAGAGTATATGATTAAGATAATTTGTTAAGCAAACAATAATGGATATACCTAAAATATGCTTGGATGTTCTATTAACTTTCTTTAAAATATAATAAATATTTCCTTTTCTAAATATGTTGATTTTAATTTTAATTTCCCTTTTAAGCGTAATTCTTCAAGAGTGGACACAGAGCTAGAGCCAATGAGAGCAAACAATGTCTTCGTCTTTTCCAGAGTTTTAGTGGATAAAGTGAATGTTGGCGTGAAGGAGTTATAACACACAAACTAAGAGGAAAATGAAAAGCTGTGAACTTTATCATTATGCAAGTTTATTTTACCATGTAGGCCAAGCCATTAGCATGCCAGAGCACTGCATCACTGACAACTTTTTGGGCATATGCTATCACCTAACAAGAAATTGAATGTAAATCTTTCCAAGAAGAAAATCATCCCTATCATTTGTTTCCCTTTAGCTTCTCCTTATGTTGGCAACAAGGAGTTCAAGACTGCTGCTGAGAAGATCAAAGGCCTCTAGATCTTGAGAGTTACCAACATCACTGTTACTCTGAGGGATATAAACATGTTGGGATGGAGCTCACTACAGTGCATAAGAGGTCACTAAACTGTCACCGGTTGAGAATCAAGCTCATTTCGCCCATTTTTCAACAGTATAATCCAACTATCCACAACCTCAAAATTCCCAATACTTCCCAATCACTAATCTGGCTCACAAACTAATGAGCCAACACTTGCTCATCTACCTTCGAGCACATAAAAGATCTGATTAGAATTGGAGTATTTCAGCATCAGCATTGAGACTGAAGCGTGACGCCCCAACCCGAGCTTCCTTCAACATCTTGGAGTGGCTGCCAAAACTCATAATCCTGCCATTAGAAAAGTGGTCAGGACAGGTTTACTGAAGAAGTATTTTGTGAAAAAAATATAGCCCTCTGAAATTTATTACCTGATGTTGCGAGAGGGGACATTGCAGTAAAAAATCAATTTATCTTTGAATTAAAATGGATTTGTTGTTACAAATTTATCCACGTGAGTTTATTTCCAGATGAAACCGTTAATGAACAGGAGCGTGGTAAATTAAATCTAATTTAACCTTTAGTTGATTATCCAAGTTAAATTCTTAAAAATTGGTTACAATCAAGTTATCTTTTTTTCCTACCCTAATAGAATATCCGTCACACTGTTCACGAGATCATCTGGTAAAAGTCTCCAGAATTAACCAGCGGTCAATGTCGTTGTGTACAATGGCGGCGGGTAAGAAGCTTTCAATTTGCGCTCTTCCAAAGGTACGTTTTCTTCTTTCTAGGTCTTCCTCGTTATATTTTCTTCGCGATCGAGGAGCTCTTTCGCGGGCGCCGGGCGAGGGATTCTCCATTCCAAAGTAAGCGCGCACGCGAGAATGTCAGGGATTGATGGATCTTGAGGTAGATTATCGTTTGGTACAAGGCATGAGCACTCCGATATTCGGGGAGCACCAATCGATCTTGCAGGAGGAATCGAGAAGGTATACCAAACCGGCATTGATTTGTCTTGCGTGTCGATGGAGCCCCTTAGATTTTTCTTCCAGGAGTCGAAGCTCCGAGGAATAGCGTGGATTGTCCAGTCCCGAGTTCTCGATGGATCCCCGTAAGTGTTTTTTGCTTTTATTTTTTCTTCCTAGTCGTGTGTCTCCATATGATCTTCCAGTTTGGCTTTGAGATTCCAGCTGCGAAGCATAGCGTTCTTTCAACGTGCGCAAAAGTAAAACCACCCGGTGTAGTGGCAAGACTTATGGGTCTCGAGACAATGCCGGTGGAGACATGGGTGACATGCTTAAGAGGAACGGCTGTTCGTTGGAAAGGGTAAAGATGATAGAAGCTGTCTCGCGCAAACTCTCGAGACACAGTCGCAAGAAACTGGCCAGTTTTCAAGAGCCACAAAGTCAGTGCTGGGCGAGACTTTCCGGGAGGGTAACACCGAATTACTCTCCGAGGGTTACGCACCGATCCCGGCAGCTTTTGGAAGCGATGCGGTCTCTCGAGCCGAGTAAGGACAGCTTTCTCCAGTTTGAAAGTCCAGTGGAGCCTGTGAATGAGGAGCCTTTGAAGACGCCAACTCTTCTCCATCTCTTGTTGAACGGACATGAAGGGCAACGTGCTGAAACTCGAAAGAAAGTCTCTATTGACAATGGTTCGACGAGGATTGTAGTTTTGAAGCCTGGTCCGGCAAAGGGAAGACAAGAAACAGGGTCCTGTTCTCCACCAGTACATGCTAGCACAAGAGAAACTAGACAATTTCACGAGAAGGTGATGATCAACAAGCCGCACTCTCCAGATTTTCGGGGGAAACAACCAGCAACAAAGTCTTTGAAACGCAACCGCGATTTCACAGGGAGGAGTTTGAGCCCGACTCTCCAGCCAGGGAGAAAGTACTGCACGCTGTCACCGAAACCAAAACGCAGCAGCAATCTGCCAGGGAGTTCGTTATACATCGCCTCAGAGATGGCTCCAAGGATGCGAAAGAAATCGCTCAAGAGATCGCCAGGAAGGCTCGGGAGAGTGCTTTCAGAGACGTCAGCTCGCATTTGCCTTCGCCGGAACGGACGCCACTGGACATCCAAGACGCTTCCACTCCGACGCTGAGACGATATATCAGTTGCCACCAAAGTTTGGAAAGTGCGAATCTTACGACTTCTTCACCAGCATACCAAACGACGCCAATAAAACTTTCGAGAAAGCAGGCTCTGGTGGACGAAGACCGGCCTGGAGACACGCTAGAACAGAGAACCTTTTCTGAAGATTATGATACACGACTGGCGCCTCAAGTTGAAATCGTAGAGGTATGGTTTCCAAGGTCGTCTTTCTCTCGATGACGAATTTTTTCAGGCCACTGGAAATGCGAGCGAGACGTTGCAGCAGACAAGTCCAGTATCTATTTTGGAACTTCGCAAAAGACACTCGGGAGGTAATGCTACCTATGAACAAGGTTTCTTTTATCTGAATTAACGTGGCGTCCTTGCAGAAACTCGTCGATTGTTAAAAGCACCGAATCGGGGAGTAAACACAGAGAAACCTGTGGCTGATACTCGTCTAGCAGATCTTGTCTACGTTTCTAAGGTACTTTTGGCGTCCAAGAATCCGCCCCTTTATGAGTGTGGCAGTCGAAGGTCTGTGGCTATTTCTCAAGTTTTTCAGACGCTGGAAGCAGACTATCAAGGAAATCCTGACAATTTATCTCATCGCCGGTTTCTCTTCGACGTCGTCAACGAGATTTTGGCTCGGAAGTCTTGTAAGCCTTCGAGCCGGGGACTTCTGCGAGACGTTTGGAGTGAGATATGCCATAACACAGGCCTCCAGCAGCAGTCAGTCGAAGGCCTTCACCAGGGAGATGTTAGTAAAGAGGCAAACTGGGCAGGCACAGAGGAGGAGCTACAGAGAATAGCAGTGCTAATTGCGAAGGAGATCTTCAGCTTTCTACTGGATGAGGCTGCCAAAGAGTTACTGAAGACAAGAACCTGCGACAAGTGTCCTCTCGTTTTCCCCGAGACGGAAGAATGATTCTTTCCGGAAAAAGCCAACGTGGAAGGGCGAGGAACGGGCTTCGGTGTGTCAGCTGGCCTACTCCACCAAAATATAGCGCTTCAGGTTCGTTCTTTCTTCTTCGTAGAACTCGAGAGAAATTGCATTGACAATATGATGTTTGCAGGCAAACCACATGTGGTACTCGTCCCGTATCCTGCTCAGGGGCACTTTTCGCCAGTTGTGTTCCTCGGCAAGAAGCTGGCAGAACTCGGATGCGCAGTTACCATCGCCAACGTGGTTTCCATTCATGAGCAGATCAAGGTATGGGATTTTCCTTCGGAGTTGGATATCAGGCTGGAGCCTCTTCATCCCGCGGTGGATTTGTCGAAAGGAGTTCTCGCTGCTGCAGAAGCTGATCTAATACGCTTTTCAAGAGCAGTTTACGATCTCGGCGGCGAGTTCAAGAATTTGATCCAAGCTCTGAATGACAGTGGACCTCGCGTTACCGTCATAATCTCTGATCACTATGCTGGATCATGGTGTGCTCCAGTTGCCAGCGAATTTGGAATTCCATACGCTGTTTACTGGCCTGGAAGTGCGGCTTGGTTTGCTGTTGAGTACCACGCCCCACTGCTTATTTCGGAAGGCGATCTTCCGATAAAAGGTTTGTCTTTGTCAACTCTTATAGCTCTAAATCTTTGTCTTGTTTAAAATCAGATGGCGAGGACCGAGAAATCACTTACATTCCGGGGATAGACTCGATCAAGCAGTCTGATCTTCCATGGCACTACACGGAAGCCGTCCTTGAGTACTTTCGTGCTGGAGCCGAGCGACTCAAGGCGTCCTCCTGGATCCTGTGTAACACATTCCACGAGCTGGAGCCCAAGGTGGTGGACGCGATGAAGAAGCTTTTCAACGACAAGTTTCTGCCAATCGGTCCCTTGTTCCCGGTGCTGGATGATCACGGCGACTTGAAGTCCGTGCTGAGCTTTCTCAAGGAGGACAGGGAATGCCTCGACTGGCTCGACACGCAGGAGCCAGACTCAGTCCTCTATGTCGCATTCGGCAGCATAGCGAAGCTGTCGCAGGAGGAATTCGAGGAGCTCGCGCTCGGTTTGGAGGCGAGCAAGGTGCCGTTCTTGCTCACAGTCAGGCCGCCCCAGTTCGTGGACGAAGCAGACACGACAGTCCTGGTGAAGAACAGTGACTTCTACAAGAACTTCGTCGAGCGGACCAAGGGACGAGGCCTGGCGGTTTCATGGGCGCCGCAGAGAGAAGTTCTGGCGCACAGGGCAGTGGCTGGATTCGTGAGCCACTGCGGATGGAACTCGGTCCTGGAGAGCGTCTCCAGCGGCGTGCCGATCATCTGCTGGCCTCGGATATACGAGCAGGGGCTCAACCGCAAGATCATGGCGGAGAGCTGCCGCATTGGGGTGGAAGTTTCGGACGTGAGGAGCTCCGACGCGTTTGTGAAGCGGGAGGAGATTGCTGAGGCCATTGCGAGGATCTTCAGCGACAAAGCTCGAAAGGCGAGAGCGAGGGAATTCAGGGACGCGGCGAGAAAGGCAGCGGCGCCGGGTGGTGGCTCTCGGAATAACCTGATGCTATTCACAGACTTGTGTTCTACCGACACTCGATCGTGATCTTTGGCTTCGGTCTAACAAACTGTGGTCGCTTTGATCTACCAGTGCAAGATCTCAGTTGACAAAATCAAATTCTTCTGCTGTCTTGAAGCCGGGATTCTAAGGATCTTTCTAAATCAAACAGTGAAGAAGCTCGGGACAGCCCGGGCTTGGGAATAACCGGGTTAAAATCTTAAGTGTTCTACCGATATTCACGAAGATATCTTCTCGAATATCTCTTCCCAGTCAATCGTGGCCTAACGAAGGTACAAATTATGTTCTGGAACTCCCCTCGCTCCCCGTGGATCACACGGACTATATAAAGCGCGACTCCAACAAACCTTTCTCCAGCCTCTCGCATTTCCAGATCTTTCTTCTAGATTTCCATTTCCAATGGCTTCTAGTGATCAAGATGTAACACTGCTCAGCTTTTGGGCCAGCCCCTTCTCGATGCGAGCCAAGCTTGCACTGTTGCTCAAGGGCATCGAGCACGAAGATCTCCCCCAGGATTTGGGCAACAAGAGCAAGATCCTACTCGAGTCCAATCCAGTGCACAAGAAGGTCCCGGTTCTCATCCACAAGGGCAAGCCCATCGCAGAGTCGGCCATCATCGTCCACTACATCGACGAGGTTTGGCCTGGAACATCGCCACTCTTGCCGAAAGACGCATTCCTCCGCGCAGAGCACCGCTTCTGGACCGATTTCATCGACAAGAAGGTATGTTCTATAAATCTCGAGAAATCTACTCGATCTCATGCCTTTGCTTGTACAGCTGCTGGACTGCTTGATGCGTTTCGTGCACGGGAACGACAAAGATGCCGCAAACGAGGAATTCATCGCCAACTGCGTGCTTCTCGAGGGGGCCTTGACGAAGCTGGGGAGTGAACAAGAGGGTCCCTTCTTCGGCGGCGCGAGCTTCTCCTTCTTAGATGTGATGCTCGCTCCCTACGCCCCCGGGGTTGTGGGAGTGATGGGCTTGAAGCATGCCAGCGAGGAGCAGTGCCCGCGTCTCCACAAGTTCTTCGAGGCCGTGTCCGAGCATCCCGCTGCCAAGGGCGCACTGCCCCCGGTCGAGAAGCTCAAGGAATTAATCCGAAATAAGTAGAAACCTTTGCATGAATAACACTTTTCCAGCCATATCTTGATTGAGCATATGGTCATTTTTTATGATCAGATAACATAATGACAATGTCACTACTGTTTGGATTGATCGCATTCTAGAATTGTACTGTTCTCTCGAGACCTCATCTTCCAATCCATTCCGGATCCTTGGAAGGCGTGATGCTGCTCAGCTCCCGGGTGAGCCACTTTTCTCTGCGAGTAAAGATTGCATTGCTACTCAAAGGCATCGAGCACGATGATCTCCTCCAGGACCTGAAGAACAAGGGCCAGCTCCTGCTCGAATCTAATCCAATCCACAAGAAGTCCCGGTTCTCATCCACAATGGGAAGCCCATTGTGGAATCGGTCATTATTGTTCAGTACATCGACGAGGTCTGGCGCGGAGAATCTCCACTGCTGCCTCCGGACGCTCTCCCCCGCGCAGAGTACCGCTTCTGGACGGATTTCATCGACAAGAAGGTATGCGTCTCTAGAGCCACACATCCCTGATGTGATCCATCGCACAGCTTCTGGATTGCTTGATGCGATTCATGCGTGGAGACGCCAAGAACGAGGAGTGTATCGAGAACTACGAGCTTCTCGAGGGAGCATTCACGAAGCTGGGCAATGAGGAAGAAGGCCCATTCTTTGGCGGAGCGAGAATGGCGTTCTTGGATGTGATGCTCGCCCCCTTCCCAGGGATTGTGGGCGTGATGGCCCGCGAGCCAGGAGCAGTGCCCGCGTCTTCACAACTTCTTCCAGGCCGTGCTCGCGCATCCCGCTGCCAAGCTCGCGCTGCCCACGGTCGAGGCGCTCAAAGAGTTTCTCGTGGCTCGCTCCGCGGTGTACAGAGGAAAGTGATTGAGAGAAAAAAGAATATGCTTAATTTTATTAGAATATTCTTTTACGTGGTAGAGTACATTACGTATCTAAGTCCGTCTGCCTTCTCGGAAATTCACATACGAAACAAGCCCACTCTTGCCGCAGGACGCATTCCTCCATGCATGGCACCATTTTGGACCGATTTCATCAACAAGAAGGGACGCTTTCTCTCCAGAATGCCAAATCCTTGATATGATCTATCCCACAGCTTTTGTGGAGACAAAGCCATCTCTTGAAGGCAAATATTTTAGATTTGGTGCACTTTTTATTTAGTGTTTTTCTTTGATTTGAAACTTGGCAAATGGTCATCGCCCAACCTGTGATCTCTCTAGAGATGTTCTGAAGAGCACAAAATGGCAGACCTCCAAATGCACACATAAATGAGAGCAATAGGACAAGTATTGCAATCGCTTCCAATGTTCATGGTTTGTGGAACATAGTCTGGTTTGCCAGAAAAAAAGAGACCAATAGTAGAAACATTGTTGTAAGCACTAAGGTGAAGCGAGACATTGGGTGATAGTTGATTGGGATATCAATCTTTTGGGTCAGATCATAAGATAAAACTCACAGACGTAAGAATGCTCCAGCAGAAAGGTCAAATGTTGTGGCACGTACCCCATAAGTGGTTTCATAAATATAACGTCATGCTACCAAGTTTTGTTTCCCAAAAAAGAAAAAAAAACAGTATTATTTCCCACTAGTCATTGAGCATATGCTGCCTAGTTAGCAAACATTATTTTGATTATCATAGTTCTATTACATTAAAAATTAAATTAAAATAGTATTAAAATAATATATATTGTGATAGGTAAGGGGATGGATGCCCCTCATCTCCACCAATGTGAATGTTTGGAATATGGAAAGGGAATATAAAAAATGTGTATATCAATTAGCCTAAAAACCTTAGCTTATATATAGAAACGAGTGGTCCGGATTGAAACTAGTCCGACAACTAGCAAAATCCCACTATGCTAATATTAGTATATGGCATCATAACCGTACACTTGTATGGGCCAGGATCGGGAGGAATGTCAGGAGGAGGCATTAGCGGATTTGTAGGTGGTATTAACTGCTCCTGATCCCTTTGTATGAAACATTTCAACTGCTGCACATGCATAATCTCTAGAGGATCAGCCTGTTGGACGCCATGCCGTACCTCATAAACTTGTGGTCCAACTTGCCGCAACACCTGAAATGGTCCTTTCCACTATGCAAGGAGCCCCTTAGATAAACCACGTACCGTAAAATGGGGAAAACGGACTAACACCAAATCATCCACTTTGTACTCCATAGGTAGATGATGTAACGCTGTTGTTGTCCCACTTGTACGCGGCTTAAGTGTTTGGCAGACTTTACTCAGATAAGTGGAAGAATGCTTGTCAAATACTGATCCCATGATCTAGCATCGGCAGCTCGTGGCAATCACGAAGGTAAACCCAGCTCCATTAGTAATATTGGATCATGACCATATAGGAGTTTATATAGTGAAGCACCAATAGAATTCTACACCCTTATAATATATGCATACTAAAGAGACGGCAAATAACCATCTCAATCCGAATGCTGAAGTTCACATACTTCGCAATCATCCCTTTAAATGTCCGAACGAGCCATTCCACCAGACCATTTGATTATGGATGATAAACACTTGTGAAAGTGTGGCGTATCCCCAACCGAGACATCAAAACATAAAATGCCTCAGCCATAAATGTGGGACCATTATCTGAAAGAATCCACTCTAGACAAGAATGCTGAAACACCACTCAATTGAGGAGGAAGTATCCAACAGTAGTTGCAAAGGCATGTAAGCGACTAAACTTTTCTATTCTACTTTAGTCATTTAACCACACCTCCGACTGCTTGGAGGAGTCTCATTCACCACCTCTATAAGTCCTATTCCAGACTTAGGGACTTGCTAACCCCAAGAATGGCCTCCGTGCCACTCGACCATTGCACTTGGTCTAAGTGCTCCACGTGTCTGGTCCCAAGACTGACACCCAAAGGTACCACTGACATATCAGCCTGTTACGCTAAGGCCATGCCCATTCACCTTTGCCGCACTAGTGGTCCAATACCACTTCCCGTCTCTCCAAGACTAGGCCATCCGTCCACGAGTGGTCAACCCAAATCCACTCCTTAGCATCCTTAGGATGCCTACAAACATGGGGAATAGCCTTCCCCAATATCCCTTTGTCAATTCCTACCAAGTCCCTTTTCTGCTCATGGCCATGTTTGCCGACACTGCCACTAGATCAAGGCCCGCAGGCCCGACCACTAAGTCCCATGGTCCTCTGGGACTTCCTCACCATGTGACTGTATCCTTGGTCACTACACTAGAGGACTGCTCCACCTCCTTTCCCCCATTTGGGACTCTGGGACAACATTTCGGAACATCGTGGCCCTACGTGAGCCCACTGGGTACTCTTCCCACCTTCCGCCTTTAGGTGCTCTAGCCATGGGCTTAGAGCGAGGTTCTGTTGAGCCACACCTGGTATCCAAGTAGGTAGTGCCACCCACACTTGGACTGGGAGCATCGGCCAGTCAATCTCCCGGGGGAACTAGAGCCGGCTCTTGAACACTTCACCAAGCTACCTCGCTTGTTAGTCTATATTCACTCTAGTCTTGGACTTCCCAGTGGTCAGTTCATCACCCAACACTGGGCTTGGCCTTCCTAGGCTAAACTGGTCTTTCCTGGCCAAACTGGCTCCATTGCAGCCCTCCCCCTTACTATACTTTTGGAGCTCACCAAACCCCCCAGGGTCTGGGAGACGAGTGCTTTGGGCTTTCACCCTCTCAAACTTGGACTCGGACTCGGACTCGGACTCGGGCTCAGTCTCGGCCTTGGCCTTGGTCTTGGTCTTGGTCCTGGTCTCGCTCTCGGTCTCGGTCCCGATCCTGGTCTCGGTCTCGGTCTTGGTCCCGGTCTTGGTCCCGGTCTCGGTCTCGACCTCAGATTTCATCTCGGGTCCACCTCGGACTCCACCTCGAACTCCATCTCAGACTCCACCTCGGACTCCACCTCGAACTCCATCTCTTCTCCATCTCGGACTCTGTCTTGGTCCATCTCGGACTCCATCTCGGACTCCACCTCGGACTCCACCTCGAACTCCATCTCGGACTCCATCTCGGACTCCACCTCGGACTCCACCTCGAACTCCATCTCGGACTCCATCTCGGACTCCACCTCGGACTCCACCTCGAACTCCATCTCTTCTCCATCTCGGACTCTGTCTCGGTCCATCTCGGACTCCATCTCGGACTCCATCTCGGACTCCATCTCGAACTCTGTCTCGGTCCATCTCGGACTCCATCTCAGACTCCACCTCGGACTCCACCTCAAACTCCATCTCGGACACTTCCACGTGTCATGTGTTGGTCGTTTTGGGTCCCTTTTTGGAGCCTCGCTTATGGCTCGCTTCGTGCTTGTTCTTCGAGCACTTTGTTGGGAGTTCCACTCCCGCTCTCGACCTTTCAAGTTGAAGCTTTTAGTCCAAATGTGTTACGCTCGTTTGGCTTTCGCTTCAGCCACTACCACATGGCACCCTTCCGGCTCCACTTTGGGGCCTAGGGATTTTGTGTCTCACAAGGCACTAGCAAAAGCACCAACTTCCACCTAACGAGTCAAGTAGTCAAAAGCAATAATAACATACTCATTACCAACAGTCGACTGTGGAAATGGTCCCATAAGATCAAACACCACCAACTCAATGGATGGGAAATTGCAATTGACTCCAACCACCTTCCGCAGCATGAGGGGGAGTATTAGCTATGCACATACCGGATAATATCACGTCGCATCTCCGGCCAATAGAAAGACTTGTGCAGTTTTTCTCACCAGTCGTAAATGATCATTAGGATCCATCCCCACAAAATAAAGAAAGTCGTCTTCAAGGCGATATTGAGAATGTAAATGCCGGAAAGGCATGTTATCAGCAAATGATGCAGGATTCTCAAACCCATCTTGAAGCCTTCGAATCCACGGCTCAATCTTTTGAGCTTCGCAAACTTCATCAAGAGAAAGTAGATCTTGCTCTGCACCTTATGGACACTGAACATCAAGTATAGCTACTGTCGATGGCACAAAATCCTCATTTAGAAAATCCACAGATGCTGGAACAACAGGCTCGTCAGAAACATGAGAAGAGAGTGGAGAAGGAAGAGGAGCTCGAGAAAGGGCATCAGCATTAGCCATAGAACTCCTTGGGCGATGAACAACATCAAAATCATATATCTAAAGCTTCAAAGCCCATTGAGCAGTATGAAGTTTCTCAAAACCCTAAATTGCTGCTAACTCTGTTGTGGAGTAGTTCCTCTCTGCTGGTTGTAATGTACGGCTTATATACGCAATGGGATGGCACTGACTAGGCACACTTGAGCTCTCTTGCATCAACACACTTCTAAGACCAATGTTAGAAGCATCCACGCGCAAAATAAAAGGTTAACTGTAGTTAGGATATGCCAAAACCAGAGGAGTTGTCAATAGCTCTTTGAGATCCTTAAACACTCGCTCACAATCCGGAGACCAAATGAAAGATGACGTTGATGACTTTAGCAACACTCGCAACGGTGCAGTGTGATCAGAAAGATGATCCACAAAATGACCGAGATACTGCACCTTGCCCAAGGAGCGTTGCACATCATTCACACACTTCAGAGTAGGGAACTTTAGAACAGCCACAAGTTTATCAAGATCAACTTGCAAACCCTCACGAGAAATATGGTACCCAAGATAAGTTGTGTCTTTGGACCCAAACACGCACTTTGACTGCTTCAACTTTAAACCAACATCACGTAACCGATCCAACACTTTACAAACATTACAAATGTGATCCTCTCACGTCCCCTCCGAGTGGATCAAGACATCATCAATGAAGTCAGTAGTCACCTCCGACATGTCGTAAAGAACCTCGTCTATCATCCACTAGAAAGTTGCTGGAGCATTGTTTAAAACAAACAGCATCACCAAAACTTGTATAAACCAAATAGTGTATGAAATACACCCCCAACTCCTTGGGTTGTTCCAACATTTATTCAAGGTAGCCCGGCTACCATTCCAAGGACTTATGTCCTCATCCACATTTGACCTCCAACGGTCATTAATTCTGGTCTTAAATTCATGAGCATTAGCCTCAACTTCATGAGGGTAATCTTGTGACTCCTTTATCGTTTTGGAGTCTCTATCTTCCCCGTGATCTCAACTATAGTTGTTTACCACAACTACTTTAGCCAGTTTGCTGAGTCAAACACTCATCTGGATCACATCCTCAACTCAATGAGGAAAACCTTGCACTATTCCCAAGATCCCAAAGTCGTTCCATTATTGGCCTTTTTTTATCCACCACCTCGTCTACAAGTTCCCACATGAACTGTAATGGAGAGCCATGTCTTCCTGACCTGCTACTCCTTGAGGATAGGCCCACTCCTCGGACTTTTCGATGCCAACACCAGTGGTGATATACTTGAGCACCAATAAAAGTCGGACTAAGGAACAGCTCCGATACCAAATTGTAAGTGACTAATTTTTCCATTCTACTTTGTCACTTAACCACACCTTCGACCACTTGGAAGAGTCTCATTCACAACCTCCATAAGTCCCATTCAGGAATTGGGGGTTGCTAGCCCCAAGAATGGCATCCATGCCACTCAACCTTTGCACTTGGTCCAAGTGCTCCATGTGTCCGATCCCATGACCGACACCCCAAGGTACCACCAACATATGAGTCTGTTACGCTAGGCGACGCTCTTTCACCTTGGTCACATCGGTGGTCTAACACCACCTGCATTGCAATCCTGTCTCTCCAAGACTAGGCCATCCGTCCATGAGTGATCATCCCAGATCCACTCCTTAGCATCCTTAGGATGCCCACAGACATAGGGAATAGCCTTCCCTAATATCCCTTTTCTGGTCCTCACCAAGTCCTTTTCTGCCCATGGCCGTGTTCGCCAACACTGCCATTAGATCGAAGCCCACAGCCCCGACCACTAAGTCCCATGGTCCTCTGGGACTTCCTCGCCACACAACTGTATCCTTGGTCTCTACTCCAGAGGACTACTCCTCTTCCTTTCCACAGTATGGGACTTTTGGACAACATTTCAGAATACTGTGGCATTACGTGAGCCTCATGGGTACTCTCCCCACCTTCCGCCTTTTGGTGCTCTAGCCATGGGCTTAGAGCGAGATTCCATTAAGCCATGCTAGGTATCCAAGTAGGTAGGGCCACCCACACTTGGATTGGGAGCATCGGCAGTCGATCTCCCAGGGGAAATAGAGCCGGCTCTTGAACACTTCACTAAGTTACCCTGCTTGTCAGTCCGTATTCACTCTGGTCTTGGACTTCCCAGTGGGCAGCTCATCACCCAACATTGGGTACAGCCTTCCTGGGCTAAATTAGCCTTTCCTGGCCAAACTGGCTCCATTGCAGTCCTCCCCCTTACTATACTTTTGGAGCTCACCAAACCCCCCAGGGTCTGGGAGATGAATGCTTTGGGCTTTCACCCTCTCAGACTCGAACTCAGACTTGAACTCGGACTCGGACTCGGACTCAGACTTGGACTTGGACTTGGACTCGGACTCGAGCTCGGGCTTGGGCTCGGTCTCGGTCTTGGCTTTGGTCTCGGTCTCGATCCCGGTCTCGGTCTTGGTCCCGGTCTCGGTCTCGACTTCAAACTCCATCTCGGATTCCATTTCGGGTCCATCTTGAACTCCATCTCGGACTCCATCTTGGTCCATCTTGGACTCCATCTCGGGTCCATCTTAGACTCCATCTCGGGTCCATCTCGGACTCCATCTCGGTCCATCTCAGACTCCATCTCGGGTCTATCTCGGACTCCATCTCGGGTCCATCTTGGACTCAATCTTGGGTCCATCTTGGGTCCATCTTGGGTCCACCTCGGACTCCACCTTGGACTCCATCTCAGACTCCATCTCAGGTCCCACCTTGGACTCCACCTCGGACTCCATCTCGAACACTTCCACGTGTCATGTTTTGGTCCTCTTGTGTCCCCTTTTCTAGAGACTCACTCATGGCTTGCCTCGTGCTTGTTCCTCGAGCTCTTCGTTGGGAGTTCCACTCCCACTCTTAACATTTTCAAGTTGGAGCTTTTAGTCCAAACTTGTTACGCTCGTTTGGCTTTCGCTTCGGCCACTACCACGTGGCGCCCTTTCGGCTCCACTTTGGGGCCTAGGGATTTTGTGTCTCACAAATAGGAGACCTCTTGTTATAAAAACGAGCTTGGAAAGTAAACACTAGATGAACTAATGCCGAGTGAACCCCTTGATGATACTCCCGAAAGAAAGATGGAGGGGTCACTGACTTATTCGCGCAAGGTCCCTCCATTACTCGTGCGACTCTTCATTTCTCGAATGCATCTCGGTGTCCAAACCTTTCACTACAGCAGCACCAACGGGATATTGCTGACGCCAAGGTCTCCACCCAGGAAATGGAGGTCGCAAATCTGGAAAACGCTGACAACGCCGATAAGTATGACCAACTTCATCACAAGCCCAGTAGCAAACATCATGGCCACGACCACGTCCTCACCCTTTTCTTTGGACTCAAGCAGTAGCAGCATCAACCTCCATTGGAACAAGACCATCACTCATAGGAAGTGAAGTTGAAGGACGTGTAGTGAGAAGTGGAAGAGGCAACATTTTATAATGTTGTGCCAAGCGAAGAGCATCATCAAGGGTGGCAAGAGCAAGTGCATGCACAAGTTTGACAAGATCTTGACGAAGTGTTGGCCACAATATTCCTAGCTTAATCCACTCTGACATATTGGGCTCCGCACGAAAAAAAAGACTTCGGAAATGAATGCCAAATTGCATCACCAACTCAGATGGCCCTTGGCGAAGATGATGCAATTGTTGGAAGGCATCATCACAGTCGTCGGCATGTCCGAAGGTGTGTTTGAAGACGTCTAGGAGAACACTCCAATCCCCACAAGTGGCTGCGCTCAAACCATTGTAACACTACAACACCGTCCCTTGGAGACATGTGGGAAACTCACGCAAACGTCGAGCATCATCCCAAGAATGATATGTGGCAATCATCGTGAAGTGATCGAACCAATGGTACACATCATCCCCAGGATTCGCGCGAAAGAACTTTGGCCAAACACAAGGATTGGCACCAAGAGCAAGAGTAGTTGTACCACATGCTGTGAATGCTACCATCAATTGAGTTTGGTTGTTCAATTACAAGCGCATAGCATCAAGCAATTGTACCAACTGCTGCTCTAGAGTCAAAGGAGGAGATTGCTGATCTGCCATGAAATTGAATGAAAAAGAAAGAGCAAAAGAAGAGAAATGACAAAAAGCTAAAAAGAAATTGTAGATCTAGACAATGCAAAAAGCTAGATCTAAACCAAAATCCTGAAAGGAAAGAATAAAAGAAAGGAAATGGAAAAAGTTAGATTTAGACGATGCAAAAGCTAGATCTAAACCAAAATCCCAAATCCAAGCACTCCTCAGGGATAATCAAAGGTGCCCCTCACTCACAATATTATATTCCACTTTGAAAGAAGAATTGAAAAAATAACTATATACATATGTTTTTTCATAGAAAATTATCAAATTTCTTAAAAAGAATTATAAGATCTAAATAACACAGCAAATCTCCACTACAAAAGGTTGAATGTTAATGCTGATCAATTGGCCACCTCCTATTGGCTAAGAGCAAACATTAACATCATTATTCATGATTATTTGAGACCAGGCGGGTGTTTCAAAAAAACCCAATGAAGAATCTTGTCAGCTGGAATGTTGCTATTGCAGCAATTGCCATGGCTGGGGATCTGGAGGAGGCATGGTGATTGTTTGATGGGATGCCTTTCTACAGTCTCATGTCATGGATAACAATGATCACTGCCTATGCAGATTGTGGAATGGTTGATAAAATGAAAACTTTTTTCTTGCATTGGCACATAGAGACATCATCTGCTGGAACACGATGCTTTTGTGCTATGCCCAAAACTGGCATCTGGAGGAAGCCAGTGCCCTCTTCAATGAGATGCCAGAGCGAGATGTTTCATCATATACAACAATGATATCAGTTTTGGCATCAAAGAATGATTTAGAAAATGTGAAGGATCTATTTGATTCTATGCCATTATGAACTATAGCCTCTTGGAACTCTATGAATATGGCAAATGCCACAAATGGGCAAATGGCGCCTCTTGGATGCAATTGCAAAGTCTGGGAGGATCAACGATGCAATCATGATATTTCATAGACAGAACCTGACGATCACAGCAATGGGTTCTCGTGGCGATATCCGTGAGGCTCAAGCTCTCTTTGCCATGATGCCACAGAGAAACCCTGTCTCCTGGAGCACAATGATTAGAGCGTATGCACAGTAGGGACTGGCTATGGACACAAAGATTTTGTTTGATTCCATAGAGTCGCACAACACGGTCGTGTGGAACTCACTCCCTAGCTGCCTACCTCGCAAGTGATTGAGTGGGCAATGCTAGAAAGTGTTTGATTCCATGCCTGATCGAGACATGGTATTGTAGACATTGATGATCTCCGCCCATGCCACATGATGTGGCCAGATGTGCACTCTTCAATTCCATGCCATGGTGTGTTGTTGCGGCATGCAATGCAATCATCTCTGGCTACATGAGGAGCAGCAATCTCGATGAAGCGCAGCTCCTCTTTGGCCTGATGCCCCATCACAATGTCCTGACGATCAATGCCATGGTCACAGCACTTTGGTGGCAGGATTGAGCAAGCCAAGCTCCTTTGTGATCGATTTGCATCGCCCAACTCTGCAATCTCCATGCTCAAGGACTAGGCGAGACATATGCTCAGTCTGGGAGGATCAAGGAAGCCAGGGTGCTGTTTGATCACTTGAGCCTGGAGAGTTGGGACTGTAGTGCGATCAGAGCAATCATCAATGCGTATGCCTGGATTGTGGATGTCACAAAGGTGCGGCAGATCTTCTCTCAAATCAAGCTACAATGCCATGATTGCAGCATTGGCCTTGAATAGGCCTTTGCGCAAGACTCCTCTCTAGTGTGAGAGAGCAGCACAGTGTTATGGAACACCATCCTCACGAGTTACATCCAATTCAGCCATCTTGGCCCCGTGATTGCAATTGCGATCTTCCACGCCATGCCGGATCCAAATCTAGTCTCTTGGACAGCAGTGATCACTAGCATCGCCCACAATCCCAGATTGCATTGATGGGTGCTGGATCTTTTCCGTGAGGTCCAGTAGGAGGGCTGGAACTCCAGCAAGATCTGCTACAGAACACATGTTGCTGCACCTTCCTCTCCCACCCCACGCAGCTTGGCCACCTCCCATTAGCCAGGAGCAAACATCAGTGTGATTATTCACAAACACGTGGTTAAAAAAATAACCCCTTTACAGTCCCCCCCCTCCCCCATCAGATGGCTGCAGATGGCTGCGATTGGCTGGATCTGGCAGCCCAGAAAGTTTAGCAACTCCTGATAGACTTCTTGAAGAGTGCATTCTTGAGAGCTTGAGCAGCTGAGGGGCAATTTTTTGCTGCTGGATGCATTAGAGACTTGATGAAGCTCTAGAATGCAAAAGAGAATCCAGGAAGAAGAGCGAGCTTTCCCTGGTGGATAGCTTGATACTGCCTAGATGTTGGTGGTGGCGAGCATCTCGTGAGCTTGTAGAATGTCGCCCTAGGGAAAACATGTCAACTTTCTCGAGGTGGCTGTGATCAGCTCCCACACTAAGCCCCCATGCGACTGATCTCAAGTTGCCATCCTCGATGGAAATGGTTCCATTGATTCAACTGGCAAGGCCTAAGTTGCCAATCTTGTAGACACGATTGCAGATGTAGATCTTGTCAAGCTTCACATCCAGGTGAGTGAGGCCATGCAAGTGTAAGTGCTTGAAAGTGTTTAAGAGCTGTCATAAGAAAAGAACAAAATTGAGCTGCTTACTTGAAACATTGCCTTAGTCAACTTCTTCTCCGTGAATGTCCATGCAAGGCTCTCATCTCACCATTTGGATATATAAAAGTCATTCCCAAACCATGAAGAGAAGTAGCACATTATGTTGCCATGAAAGTTTTCATGGCAACCTGGAAGCTGGATAAGTTTTGAGGAAGCTAGTGGTAATACTGAAAGAAAAAAGCCAACTCACCATGACACAAAAGTGCCTAAACTTCTCTCAGTGCTTTCCTCTTGCAAAGAGAAAAATTTGCCAAATCAATACCATTGTCTCTCGAATATAGTGACAAACCAATCTCCCTCATTTAGCAGATGTCAATTGGAATGCTTTACAGCATAAAGGCAGCCATCAAGTCTTTTGAGAACTTTATAAACATAGCTAAAATTGCCTCATCCTATTTCCTGACAATAGAGTAAGAATGAAGATCATACAAATTCTACACACCATAAATACCTTGATTTGATGGAACTCCTCACGGTAATGCAATGAAGAGCCAAAAGTGGAGACACATCCTGTATGATGAAAGAAAAATGAAAAATAACAACATACCCTGCTTAGCTCTCTCAGGAAACACATCAGTGTTAAAAAAAGGTTCTAGAAGCATGGTGGGGACATGACGTGCTGTTGCAGAGACAATGTCTTTGCATTCTCTGCTTCTTGGTTCAAATATTCATCTAGGAAAAGAAGAACAAAACAAAAAAAAGCCAAGTGATGGGGAAAAAAAGTGAGAACTTGTGATGGGGTTCTCAAGAGCAAAGACACCACAAAGTATTGGAAAAACCAAATCAGGATAAGAATGAACTCTTGGCATTTGAGAAGAAAAAAAGAAAGTAAAATGGAAGACATTAAAAGAAAGTGTGGACACAAACAGTACCAGGACATGGTTTGTTCCAATGGCATTGACACAGCACCTCAGATTTGGATCACAAATCGGCAGCAGCAACAAGGTCATAAACCCTAGAAAAACATTACAAAACAAAAACAATTCACTCAACATGCAACAGGCACAGTCACAGTCAGCCTGCTCTCCACATTGGATAGCTGGCAAGCAATCACCTAGCAGGAATAGCAATGGCAACCTATTATTCACAGTGCTTTCTTCACTCGACAATCAACACCTTGCATGTGACATATGGTGCAATTGCCCCACACAGCTTGGCTGCCTCTCATTGGCCAGGAGCAAACATCAGCACAATTATTCACTAAGAGATGCTTAAAGAAATAACCCCTTTACAATTACCCCCCATCGGATGGCTGCAATTAACTAAATCCAATGGTCCAGAAAGTTCAGCACTTCCTCATTTGCTAGAAGTTTAAACACTACCTTACATCCTTCTCGTCTGCCTTCTTGGCAATTGGTCGAAGAGCCATGTTATAAAAAGGCGACCCTTCATCCAATTAAACCTCAGTCCATTTGCATTTCTAACTTTTCTTCTCAATTTTCCATCTAGCCATGGCTTGTCACGATCAAGATGTAACACTGCTCAGCTTTTGGCCCAGCCCCTTTTCCATGCGAGTCAAGCTTGCACTGTTGCTCAAGGGCATCGAGCACGAAGATCTCCCCCAGGATTTGGGTAACAAGAGTAAGCTCCTACTCGAGTCCAATCCAGTTCACAAGAAGGTCCCGGTTCTCATCCACAAGGGCAAGCCCATCGCAGAGTCGGCCATCATCGTCCACTACATCGACGAGGTTTGGCCTGGAACATCGCCACTCTTGCCGCAGGACGCATTCCTCCGCGCACAGCACCGCTTCTGGACTGATTTCTTCGAGAAGAAGGTATTTCTTCGAGAAATTTGCTGCTATAACTCTTCTTGCTTATCGATCACGCAGATTTCCGACTCCTTGGACCGATTCATCCGCAGCAACGGCGCTGCCGTGAACGAGGAGTTCATCCAAGACTGTTTGCTTCTCGAGGGAGCTCTGGCGGAGCTGGGCGATGAGGAAGAGGGCCCCTTCTTTGGTGGCGCGAGCATGTCGTTCTTGGATGTGATGCTGGCACCCTCTGCGGTGTGGATCCCAGCGCTTGAGCAAGTGATGGGCTTGAAGCCCGCGAGCCAGGAGCAATGCCCGCGTCTCCACAAACTCTTCGGGGCTGTGACCGAGCATCCCTCGGCCAAAGTGGCACTGCCACAGATCGAGAAGCTCAAAGAGTTTACCCAGGCTCGCTTAGTGAGCAAGTGAGCGATCATCATGTTTGGACAGCCCTTAGTACAAAAAGGCTGATGTTTACCTCTAGTTCTGTCGAAAATGAAGCGCGAGCATGGAGATTGGGATTTTCAGATCCAAGAAGGCCACAGCCCAAGAAGGTCAAAACGAAAGTTTACTACATGTATTCTACCGCCACCTCTGGATCCAAACAAGCCAACGTTGGTTTTGGACATGGACAACACCCTCATCCATGCCCGACAGGGGCAACGCTCAGGCTCTTCAGCGGGAAAGTTGTGCGACTGGAGCGCTTGGCTAAGCGGCCCGGCGTGGACGAGTTCCTGTGAGACATGGCAAAGCTCTACAAGATAGTTGTGTTTACTGTGGCTATGCAGTACTATGCAGACAAGATTCTGGACAAGCTTGACCCAGAGGAATTGATCACTCACCGCCTGTACCGGTGTGTCTTGCAAAGGAGGGGAAACGATGATCAAAGACTTGTCACACTTGGGTCGCAACTTGAAGCGTGTGGTGATCCCCACTCCTTTTCCTTGCAGCCCAGGAATGGAATCCCCATCCCAGCTTTGATTTTTCTTGCGTGTCGATCGAGCCCCTTATATTCTTCCAGGAGTCGAAGCTCCGAGTAATAGCCTGGATTGTCCAGACTCCAGTCCCGAGTTCTCGATGGATCCCCGTAAGTGTTCTTTGCTTTTATTTTTTCTTTCTATTCGTGTGTCTCACCATATGATCTTCCAGTTTGGCTTTGAGAAGCATAGCGTTCTTTCAACGTGTGCAAAAGCAAAACCACCGGGTGTAGTGGCAAGACTTATGGGTCTCGAGACAATGCCGGTGGAGACAATGGGTGACATGCTTAAGAGGAACGGCTCTTCGTTGGAAAGGGCGAAGATGATAGAAGCTGTCTCGCGCAAACTCTTGAGACACAGTCGCAAGAAGCTGGCCAGTTTTCAAGAGTCACAAAGTCAGTGCTGGGCGAGACTTTCCGGGAGGGAACAACACCGAATTACTCTCCGAGGGTTACGCACCGATCCCGGCAGCTTTTGGAAGCGATGCGGTCTCTCGAGCCGAGTAAGGACAGCTTTCTCCAGTTTGAAAGTCCAGTGGAGCCTGTGAATGAGGAGCCTTAGAAGACGCCAACTCTTCTCCATCTCTTGTTGAACGGACATGAAGGGCAACGTGCTGAAACTCGAAAGAAAGTCTCTATTGACAATGGTTCGACGAGGATTGTAGTTTTGAAGCCTGGTCCGGCAAAGGGAAGACAAGAAACAGGGTCCTGCTCTCCACCAGTACATGCTAGCACAAGAGAAACTAGACAATTTCACGAGAAGGTGATGATCAACAAGCCGCACTCTCCAGATTTTCGGGAAACAACCAGCAACAAAGTCTTTGAAACGCAACCGCGATTTCACAGGGAGGAGTTTGAGGCTGTCACCGAAACCAAAACGCAGCAGCAGTCTGCCAGGGAGTTCGTTATACATCGCCTCAGAGATGGCTCCAAGGATGCGAAAGAAATCGCTCAAGAGATCGCCAGGAAGGCTCGGGAGAGTGCTTTCAGAGACGTCAGCTCGCATTTGCCTTCGCCGGAACGGACGCCACTGGACATCCAAGACGCTTCCACTCCGACGCTGAGACGATATATCAGTTGCCACCAAAGTTTGGAAAGTGCGAATCTTACGACTTCTTCGCCAGCATACCAAACGACGCCAATAAAACTTTCGAGAAAGCAGGCTCTCGTTGACGAAGACCGGCCTGGAGACACGCTAGAACAGAGAACCTTTTCTGAAGATTATGATACACGACTGGCGCCTCAAGTTGAAATCGTAGAGGTATGGTTTCCAAGGTGGTCTTTCTCTCGATGACGAATTTTTGCAAATGCGAGCGAGACGTTGCAGCAGACAAGTCCAGTATCTATTTTGGAACTTCGCAAAAGACACTCGGGAGGTAATGCTACCTATGAACAAGGTTTCTTTTATCTGAATTAACGTGGCGTCCTTGCAGAAACTCGTCGAGTTTTAAAAGCACCGAATCGGGGAGTAAACACAGGGAAACCTGTGGCTGACACTCGTCTAGCAGATCTTGTCTACGTTTCTAAGGTACTTTTGGCGTCCAAGAATCCGCCCCTTTATGAGTGTGACAGTCGAAGGCCTGTGGCTATTTCTCAAGCTTTTCAGACGCTGGAAGCAGACTATCAAGGAAGTCCTGACAATTTATCTCATCGCCGGTTTCTCTTCGACGTCGTCAACGAGATTTTGGCTCGGAAGTCTTGTAAGCCTTCGAGCCGGGGACTTCTGCGAGACGTTTGGAGTGAGATATGCCATAACACAGGCCTCCAGCAGCAGTCAGTCGAAGGCCTTCACCAGGGAGATGTTAGTAAAGAGGCAAACTGGGCAGGCACAGAGGAGGAGCTACAGAGAATAGCAGTGCTAATTGCGAAGGAGATTTTCAGCTTTCTACTGGATGACGCTGCCAGAGAGTTACTGAAGGCAGGAACCTGCGACAAGTGTCCACTCGTTTTCCCCGAGACGGAAGAATGATTCTTTCCGGAAAAAGCCAACGTGGAAGGGCGAGGAACGGGCTTCGATGTGTCAGCTGGCCTACTCCACCAAAATATAGCGCTTCAGGTTCGTTCTTTCTTCTTCGTAGAACTCGAGAGAAATTGCATTGACAATATGATGTTTGCAGGCAAACCACATGTGGTACTCGTCCCGTATCCTGCTCAGGGGCACTTTTCGCCAGTTGTGTTCCTCGGCAAGAAGCTGGCAGAACTCGGATGCGCAGTTACCATTGCCAACGTGGTTTCCATTCATGAGCAGATCAAGGTATGGGATTTTCCTTCGGAGTTGGATATCAGGCTGGAGCCTCTTCATCCCGCGGTGGATTTGTCGAAAGGAGTTCTCGCTGCTGCAGAAGCTGATCTAATACGCTTTTCAAGAGCAGTTTACGATCTCGGCGGCGAGTTCAAGAATTTGATCCAAGCTCTGAATGACAGTGGACCTCGCGTTACCGTCATAATCTCTGATCACTATGCTGGATCATGGTGTGCTCCAGTTGCCAGCGAATTTGGAATTCCATACGCTGTTTACTGGCCTGGAAGTGCGGCTTGGTTTGCTGTTGAGTACCACGCCCCACTGCTTATTTCGGAAGGCGATCTTCCGATAAAAGGTTTGTCTTTGTCAACTCTTATAGCTCTAAATCTTTGTCTTGTTTAAAATCAGATGGCGAGGACCGAGAAATCACTTACATTCCGGGGATAGACTCGATCAAGCAGTCTGATCTTCCATGGCACTACACGGAAGCCGTCCTTGAGTACTTTCGTGCTGGAGCCGAGCGACTCAAGGCGTCCTCCTGGATCCTGTGTAACACATTCCACGAGCTGGAGCCCAAGGTGGTGGACGCGATGAAGAAGCTTTTCAACGACAAGTTTCTGCCAATCGGTCCCTTGTTCCCGGTGCTGGATGATCACGGCGACTTGAAGTCCGTGCTGAGCTTTCTCAAGGAGGACAGGGAATGCCTCGACTGGCTCGACACGCAGCCAGACTCAGTCCTCTATGTCGCATTCGGCAGCATAGCGAAGCTGTCGCAGGAGGAATTCGAGGAGCTCGCGCTCGGTTTGGAGGCGAGCAAGGTGCCGTTCTTGCTCACAGTCAGGCCGCCCCAGTTCGTGGACGAAGCAGACACGACAGTCCTGGTGAAGAACAGTGACTTCTACAAGAACTTCGTCGAGCGGACCAAGGGACGAGGCCTGGCGGTTTCATGGGCGCCGCAGAGAGAAGTTCTGGCGCACAGGGCAGTGGCTGGATTCGTGAGCCACTGCGGATGGAACTCGGTCCTGGAGAGCGTCTCCAGCGGCGTGCCGATCATCTGCTGGCCTCGGATATACGAGCAGGGGCTCAACTGCAAGATCATGGCGGAGAGGTGCCGCATCGGGGTGGAAGTTTCGGACGGGAGGAGCTCCGACGCGTTTGTGAAGCGGGAGGAGATTGCTGAGGCCATTGCGAGGATCTTCAGCGACAAAGCTCGAAAGGCGAGAGCGAGGGAATTCAGGGACGCGGCGAGAAAGGCAGCGGCACCGGGTGGTGGCTCTCGGAATAACCTGATGCTGTTCACAGACTTGTGTTCTACCGACACTCGATCGTGGTGATCTACCAGTGCAAGATCTCAGTTGACAGAATCAAATTCTTCTGCTATCTTGAAGCCGGGATTCCAAGGATCTTTCTAAATCAAACAGTGAACAAGCTCGGGACAGCCCCGGGTGGTGGGCTTGGGAATAACCTGGTTAAAACCTTAAGTGTTCTACCGACATTCACGAAGATCTCTTCTCGAATATCTCTTCCCAGTCAATCGTAGGTCCAAATTATGTTCTGGAACTCTCCTCGCTCCCCGTGGATCACACGGACTATATAAAGCGCGACTCCAACAAACCTTTCTCCAGCCTCTCGCATTTCCAGATCTTTCTTCTAGATTTCCATTTCCAATGGCTTCTAGTGATCAAGATGTAACACTGCTCAGCTTTTGGGCCAGCCCCTTCTCGATGCGAGCCAAGCTTGCACTGTTGCTCAAGGGCATCGAGCACGAAGATCTCCCCCAGGATTTGGGCAACAAGAGCAAGATCCTACTCGAGTCCAATCCAGTTCACAAGAAGGTCCCGGTTCTCATCCACAAGGGCAAGCCCATCGCAGAGTCGGCCATCATCGTCCACTACATCGACGAGGTTTGGCCTGGAACATCGCCACTCTTGCCGAAAGACGCATTCCTCCGCGCAGAGCACCGCTTCTGGACCGATTTCATCGACAAGAAGGTATGTTCTATAAATCTCGAGAAATCTACTCGATCTCATGCCTTTGCTTGTACAGCTGCTGGACTGCTTGATGCGTTTCGTGCGCGGGAACGACAAAGATGCCGCAAACGAGGAATTCATCGCCAACTGCGTGCTTCTCGAGGGGGCCTTGACGAAGCTGGGGAGTGAACAAGAGGGTCCCTTCTTCGGCGGCGCGAGCTTCTCCTTCTTAGATGTGATGCTCGCTCCCTACGCCCCCGGGGTTGTGGGAGTGATGGGCTTGAAGCATGCCAGCGAGGAGCAGTGCCCGCGTCTCCACAAGTTCTTCGAGGCCGTGTCCGAGCATCCCGCTGCCAAGGGCGCACTGCCCCCGGAGGAATTAATCCGAAATAAGTAGAAACCTTTGCCATATCTTGATTGAGCATATTGATAGCTAAAACATTGATCAGATAACATAATGACAATGTCACTACTGTTTGGATTGATCGCATTCTAGAATTCTACTGTTCTCTCGAGACCTCATTTTCCAATCCATTCCGGATCCATGGAAGGCGTGACGCTGCTCAGCTCCCGGGTGAGCCACTTTTCTCTGCGAGTAAAGATTGCATTGCTACTCAAAGGCATCGAGCACGATGATCTCCCCCAGGAGGGCCAGCTCCTGCTCGAATCCAATCCAATCCACAAGAAGGTCCCGGTTCTCATCCACAATGGGAAGCCCATTGTGGAATCGGTCATTATTGTTCAGTTCAGTAGGTCTAGCGCGGAGAATCTCCACTGCTGCCTCCGGACGCTCTCCTCCGCGCAGAGTATCGCTTCTGGACGGATTTCATCTACAAGAAGGTATGCGTCTCTAGAGCCACACATCCCTGATGTGATCCATGGCACAGCTTCTGGATTGCTTGATGCGATTCATGCGTGGAGACGCCAAGAACGAGGAGTTTATCGAGAACTGCGAGCTTCTGGAGGGAGCATTCACGAAGCTGGGCAATGAGGAAGAAGGCCCATTCTTTGGCGGAGCGAGAATGTCGTTCTTGGATGTGATGCTCGCCCCCTACGCGGTGTGGATCCCAGGGATTGTGGGCGTGATGGGCTTGAAGCCCGCGAACCAGGAGCAGTGCCCGCGTCTTCACAACTTCTTCCAGGCCGTGCTCGCGCATCCCGCTGCCAAGCTCGCGCTGCCCACAGTCGAGGCGCTCAAAGAGTTTCTCGTGGCTCGCTCCGCGGTGTACAGAGGAAAGCGATAGAGAGAAAAAAGAATATGCTTAATTTTATTAGAATATTCTTTTACGTGGTAGAGTACATTACGTATCTAAGTCCGTCTGCCTTCTCGGAAATTCACATACGAAACAAGCCCACTCTTGCCGCAGGACGCATTCCTCCATGCATGGCACCATTTTGGACCGATTTCATCAACAAGAAGGGACGCTTTCTCTCCAGAGTGCCAAATCCTTGGTATGATCTATCCCACAGCTTGTGTGGAGACAACCAAGGTTAGCCATCTCTTGAAGGCAAACATCTTAGATTTGGTGCACTTTTTATTTAGTGTTTTTCTTTGATTTGAAACTTGGCAAATGGTCATCGCCCAATCTGTGATCTCTCTAGAGATTTTCTGAAGAGCACAAAATGGCAGACCTCCAAATGCACACACAAATGAGAGCAATAGGACAAGTATTGCAATCGCTTCCAATGTTCATGGTTTGTGGAACATACTCTGGTTTGCCAGAAAAAAAGAGACCAATAGTAGAAACATTGTTGTAAGCACTCAAGTGAAGCGAGACATTGGCGACAGTTGATTGAGATATCAATCTTTTGGGTCAGATCATCAGATAAAACTCACAAACGGAAGAATGCTCCAGCAGAAAGGTCAAACGTTGTGGCACATACCCCATAAGTGGTTTCATAAATATAATGTCATGCTACCAAATTTTGTTTCCCGAAAAAGAAAAAAAACAATATTATTTCCCACTAGTTATTGCCCAACATATGCTGCCCAGTTAGCAAACATTATTTTGATTATCATAGTTTTTATTACATTAAAAATTAAATTAAAATAGTATTAAAATAACATATATTATATTCCACTTTGAAAGAAGAATTGAAAAAATAATTATATGCATATGTTTTTTCATAGAAAATTATCAATTTCCTTAGAGAGAATTATAAGATCTAAATAACACAGCAAATCTCCACTACAAAAGGTTGAATGTTAATGCTGATCAATTGGCCACTTTCTATTGGCTAAGAGCAAACATTAACATCATTATTCATGATTATTTGAGGCCAGGCAGGTGTTTCAGAAAAATCCAGTGAAGAATCTTGTCAGCTGAAATGTTGCTATTGCAGCAATTGCCATGGCTAGGGATCTGGAGGAGGCATGGTGATTGTTTGATGGGATGCCTTTCTACAGTCTCGTGTCATGGATAACAATGATCACTGCCTATGCAAATTGCGGAATGGTTGATAAAATGAAGACTTTTTTTCTTGCACTGGCACATAGAGACATCATCTGCTGGAACATGATGCTTTTGTGCTATGCCCAAAACTGGCATCTGGAGGAAGTCAGTGCCCTCTTCAATGAGATGCCAGAGCGAGATGTTTTGTCATATACAACAATGATATCAGTTTTGAAATCAAGAAATGATTTAGAAAATGTGAAGGATCTGTTTGATTCTATGCCATTACGAACTATAGCCTCTTGGAACTATATGAATATGGCAAATGCCACGAATGGGCAAATGGCCATTGTTTTCTTTGAGATGCCCGAGTGGGACTGTTGCTCGTGGAACAGCCTCCTGGGTGAGATTGCAGAGTCTGGGAGGATCAACGATGCAATCATGATATTTCAGAGAATCCCTTTCAGAGACACAACCTGATGATCACAGTAATGGGGTCTTGTGGCCATATCCATGAGGCTCAAGCTCTCTTTGCCATGATGCCACAAAGAAACCCTGTCTCCTGGAGCACAATGATCAGAGCTTATGGACAGTAGGGACTGGCCATGGACACAAAGATTTTTTTTGATTCCATAGAGTCACATAACACGGTCGTGTGGAACTCACTCCCTGGCTGCCTATCTCGCAAGTGATTGAGTGGGCAATGCTAGAAAAGTGTTTGATTCCATGCCTGATTGAGACACGGAATTGTAGACATTGATGATCTCCGCCCACGCCACATGGGGCCAGATGTGCACTCTTCAATTCCATGCTGCAGTGTGTTGTGGCTGAGACAAATCAGGATCAAAGCGCACCGTGCTAGCGGACTGAACAGGAAAACCCTAATGTCTACGTGGTGAGGTGTGTTGTGTAACACTCCCCCCCAAACTGAAGCCACTCACCAAACCAAATCTGTTGCATAGGAGCTGAAACTGGTGTGGCCCCAACGGCTTGGTGAGAAGATCGGCTGGCATGTCCTATGTCCCGAGATGTTGGACGGCCAAGGTGCCACCATCAACCAACTCACGCACGTAGTGAAATTGGACTTCAATGTGCTTTGAGTGGGCATGGTGGACGAGGTTCTTGGACATGGCAATGTTGCATCGGTTGTCATACCAAGAAGTAGTGGGGCCAGCTTGTGCACATCCCAACTCAGCAAGTAACTGTAAGCGACTTATTTTTCCATTCTACTTTAGTCACTTAACCACACCTTCGACCACTTGGAGAAGTCTCACTCACAACCTCCTTAAGTCCAATTCAGGGCTTGGGACTTACTATCCCCAAGAATGGCATCCATGCCACTCAACACTTGCACCTAGTCCAAGTGCTCCACGTGTCCGGTCCCAAGACCGACACCCAAAGGCACCACTGACATATCGGCCCGTTACGCTAAGGCCATGCCCATTCACCTTTGCCGCACTAGTGGTCCAATACCACTTGCATCACAATCCCGTCTCTTCAAGACTGGGCCATCCGTCCACGAGTGGTTAACCCAGATTCACTCTTTAGCATCCTTAGGATGCCCACAGACATGGGGAATAGCCTTCCCCAATATCCCTTTGTCAGTTCCTACCAAGTCCCTTTTCTGTCCATGGCCATGTTCGCCAACACTACCACTCGGTCAAGGCCCACAGGCCCGACCACTAAGTCCCATGGTCCTCTAGGACTTCCTCACCATGTGACTGTATCCTTAGTCACCACACTAGAGGACTGCTCTTCCTCCTTTCTCCATTTGGGACTCTGGGACAACATTTCGAAACACCGTGGGCCTACGCGAGCCCCGTGGGTACTCTCCCCGCCTTCTGCCTTTAGGTGCTTTAGCCATGGGCTTAGAGCGAGGTTCCGTTGAGCCATGCCTGGTATCCAAGTAGGTAGTGCCACCCACACTTGGACTGGGAGCATTGGCCAGTCGATCTCCCGGGGGAACTAGAGCCTGCTCTTGAACACTTCACCAAGCTACCCCGCTTGTCGGTCCGTATTCACTCTAGTCTTGGACTTCCCAGTGGTCAACTCATCACCCAACACTGGGTCTGGCCTTCTTGGGCCAAACTGGCCTTTCCTGGCTAAACTGGCTCCATTGTAGTCCTCCCCCTTTACTTTTGGAGCTCACCAAACCCCCCAGGGTCTGGGAGACGAGTGCTTTGGGCTTTCACCCTCTCAGACTCGAACTCGGACTCGGACTCGGACTCGGACTCGGACTCGGGCTCGGGCTCGGTCTCAGCCTTGGCCTCAGTCTCAGTCTCGGTCCCAGTCCCGGTCTCGGTCTCGGTCCCGGTCTCGGTCTCGGTCTCGGTCTCAGTCCCGGTCTTGGTCTCGACCTCGGACTCCATCTCGGGTCCTTCTCGGACTCCATCTCGGACTCCATCTCAGACTCCGTCTCGGTCCATCTTGGACTCCATCTCAGACTCCATCTCGGACTCCGTCTCGGTCCATCTCGGACTCCATCTCGGGTCCATCTCGGACTCCGTCTCGGTCCACCTCGGACTCCACTTCGGGTCCATCTCGGACTCCATATCGGACTCCATCTCGGACTCCACTTTGGACTCCATATCAGACTCCACTTCGGGTCCATCTCGGACTCCAACTAGGGTCTGCCTCGGACTCCATCTCGGACACTTCCACGTGTCATGTGTTAGTCCTTTTTGGGTCCCTTTTTGGAGCCTTGCTTATTGCTCGCTTCGTGCTTGCTCCTTGAGCACTTTGTTGGGAGTTCCACTCCCGCTCTCGACCTTCCAAGTCAGAGCTTTTAGTCCAAACGTGTTACACTCGTTTGGGCTTTTGCTTCGGCCACTACCACATGGCACCCTTTCCGGCTCCACTTTGGGGCCTAGGGATTTTGTGTCTCACAACTCCACCACCCATAGACAAAGTTCGATGTCCTCATCGAACGGTAAACCATTTTATAGAGTAACACCCGCATGTGTTACCATTTCCATCCTTGGCCCCTAGCCAATATTTATCAATGGTTTGACATTGAAGGCTCACCATGCCTTCTCCATATTCGTCAATGGTTCGACACCAAAGGCTCACCATGCCTTGCCCATCCTCTAAGGAGGATAGTCTCTCCAACTTAGAGACTCACTTGACCACCTGGGGTGGTTTGCTCTTTTTTATTGGTTCAGTTCTCGCTAAACCTGTTAGAGATACCCTCTCTAACTTAATTCCACTACTCATTGTTGAGTAGTCACAGATTCCATTGATCTACCTTTGCACTTTGGAACGTTTACTCTTGACTTTTTAGAATCAATTTCCTAGGTGTCTCCGACACCTTGCCTTGCACATTTTGTGCAACTCCACTTCCCCTCCTAGGAAGTTCTCTACTCGAGGGCACCCTCATCCTCTTTTCTATTTTGTGCCACCATTGGCATTACGTTCCATTTATCATTATTTGTGCTAGGGCTGTCCACGGCCCTATCTTTTGGCTACTTAGTTGCTCCTTCACTTGGAGCCTTTCCTTTGCCAAATTGGAGCACTTGGGAATCCATCCTTGGAAGTCCACTTCTTTTTCCGCAATCCATTAGCATCAAACACATTAGTGTTCCTTAGCTAACTTTGCCACTTGGATTCTTTCCAATGGATTCCACAGCCCTATCTTGGGCACTCGTCTTTTACTCCTATCTTTGGATTGTTGCACCAAGCAACATAGGATCATTACCTCCCTCCTTGAGGTATTCTTTTGGTTCCATAGCAAAGGATCTGCTTTACCCAGACTAGGGTGTTCACCCCTAGTAAGTCTCCCCAACTATTCTAGGCTCTCTTCCTAGCCCAACCTTGTGACCCACCCATGGGCCTGTCTCTGGAGATTATTTTCTTGAACTCATAATACCAGTGTATTGTAGTAGTTCATTTCCCTTAGGTATCCTTCCCACTTAGTCACCTTGACCAAGCCACACCTTTATAAATAGTTCAAATCAACACTTCGAACTAGGAATCATATTCCTTAACCCAAACAAAGACCTTGTCCTTGTTTAGCCATAAGATCACCTAGTGATCTCATCTTAACCCCTTAATAGGTCTACCAACCGAGATGGAGTCCGAGATGGACCCGAGATGGAGTCTGAGATGGACCCGAGATGGAGTCCGAGATGGAACCGAGACCGGGACCGAGATCGAGACCAAGACCGAGACTGAGACCGAGTCTGACTCTGGAGCCGAGACCGAGTCCGAGTCCGAGTCTGAGTCCGAGTCCGAGTCCGAATACTAATACAGGCAGTTGGGTGAAAGCCCAAAGCGATCGTCCCCCAGGGGGGGCTGCGGGGGGTTCCAAAAGTATAGTAGGGAGAGTGTGGGGGTTGGAGCCCAGTGGAGCCAGTTTGGCCAGGAAAGGCCAGTTTGGCCCAGGAAGGCCAGACCCAGTGTTGGGTGATGAGCTGACCACTGGGAAGTCCAAGACTAGAGTGAACACGGACCGACAAGCGGGGTAGCTTGGTGAAGTGTTCAAGAGTAGGCTCTAGTTCCCCCGGGAGATCGATTAGCCGATGCTCCCAGTCCAAGTGTGGGTGGCACTACCTACTTGGATACTAGGTGTGGCTCAACGGAACCTCGCTCTAAGCCTATGGCTAGAGCACCCAAGGGCGGAAGGCAGGGAGAGTACTCAGGTGGCTCGCGTAAGGCCACGGTGTTCCAAAATGTTGTCCCCAAAGGCCCAGACTGTGGAAAGGAAGAGGAGCAGTCCTCTGGGGTAGTGACCAAGGACACAGTCGTATGGTGAGGAAGTCCCAAAGGACCGTGGGACTTAGTGGTTGGGCCTGTGGGCCTCGATCCAGTGGCAGTATTGGCAAACACGGCCAGGGGCAGAAAGGGACTTAGTGGGGACTGACAGAGGGATATTGGGGAAGGCTATTCCCCTTGTCGGTGGGCATCCTAAGGATGCTAAGGAGTGGATCTGAGATGACCACTCACGGATGGTTTGCCTAGTCTTGGAGAGCCAAGACTGGGATGCATGTGGTATTAGACTACCAGTGTGGCAAAGGTGATTGGGCATGGCCTTAGTGTGACAAGCTGCCATGTCGGTGGTACCTTTGAGTGTCGGTCATGGGATTGGACACGTGGAGCACTTGGACCAAGTGCAAATGTTGAGTGGCATGGATGCCATTCTCGGGGCTAGCAAGTCCTAAGTCCTGAATTGGACTTATGGAGGTTGTGAATGAGACTCCTCCAAGTGGTCGGAGGTGTGATTAAATGACTAAAGTAGAATGGAAAATTTAGTCGCTTACATTCTTGATGCGTAAGAGTGATGCAGTTGCTGTCTTTCAAATGTACAAGGCCTACATTGAAAACCTCCTTGGTCGAAAGATAAAAACTCTTTGAGTTGATGGTGGTGGTGAATACCTCAACAATGAGCTTCGGGGCATCTATCGTGATGTAGGCATACAACTGCAAGCCACAGCTACACCCCTCAGCAAAATGGTGTTGCAGAAAAGAAGAAACACACTCTTGTCAATGTTGCTTGCGCTTTGTTAGCTGATGCACATCTTGACAAAATGTTTTGGCAAGAGGCCATAGCCACAGCAATGCATGTACAAAATTGCTTTGCCACAGTTGCTTGGATGGAAAAACCCCCAAGGTAGTTTGGACAGGTTTTACTCCTGATGTGTCCCACTTTTGGGTCTTCGGTTGTGCAGCATATGCACATACCCCTGATCAACTTCGGAAAAAGATAGATCTCAAAAGTAAAAAATTCATCTTCGTGGGATATGCATAGTACAACACCATCAGGAGAAAAGCTTACAAGTTGCGGGATCTTGCATCTCACAAGGCTCTTGTAAGCACAAACATCATATTCAACAAAGACAACTTTCCCATGCATATAGAGGCTCTTCAAGATCCTTCTTTCATTGCTGAGACTTGACTTGTTCCTTTGATCCCACTTATGGGAGATGGTCCACTCTTGCCTCCGCCTCAAGATCCTATTCATGAGTTGCCACCAGAGATTCCACTGGGGAATCCTCCACTTCTGGACATGCTTGAACCGGCTGATGCTCCTCCAGTCGAGGATAGACCTCTGACACCTCCACCACCTTGTTGATGTCATGGCATGCCTGATCTGATGCCAGTTCTTGATCACCGCCGGGAACGTTGGCCCTCATTGAAAGTTCGGGAAAATGCTGAAGCAGATGTTGCAGAGCTTGATGATTTTTGTGGCCTTGTTGATGTCGGCATCCCCATGACCTATGATGAGGCCATCTCAGGACCTAAGGCTTCATCTTGGATGGAAGCTATTGCGGAAGAAGTTTCTTCCATTCGGGTTAACAGAATTTATGTTCCAGTTGATTCAGTACTGCTGAGACGACATGTTTTGGATCCAAAATGGATTTTTTCCAAAAAGTATGGGAAAGATGGTCAGGTTGTATGTTATAAGGCACGGTTGGTTGTTTGCGGTTTTCGCCAAGTCCATGGCTTTGACTACGATGAAACATTCTCACCAGTTGTAAAAATGGCTAGCCTCCGTAGTCTTTTTGCACTTGCGGCTGCTTGCAAATGGCAAGTTCACCATATGGATGTCAAAACTGCATTTTTTAATGGGGATTTACAAAAGGACATCTATATGCACATACCCCCTGGCTTTGAGGATGATGTTGCCCCTGGTGGCCCTATATGGTAATTGCGGAAAGCTTTGTATGGCATAAAACAGAGCTCCCGTATTTGGTATCAAATTTGATGCCACCCTACATGCTCAAGGCTTTCGTCATTGTCATGCTGATCACAATGTGTATGTGAATGGTCATGCTAGGCACATGCTTATTGTGGCCCTCTACGTTGATGATTTGCTCATCATGGGTGATGACACTGATGCCATTGCTGCTCTGAAAGCTATCCTCAGCCAGCAATTCCAGATGAAGGACCTTGGCCAAATCTACTACTTTCTTGGCTTTGAAGTCACATGTGATCCTGAGTCTGGTGGCTACATCCTTAGCCAATGATGTAAAGTCGAAGTCTTGCTAGAACAGTTTGGTATGCGTGATTGCCACCCCGTCAAGACCCCGATGGTCGTTGGTGCTATCGACCTCACAGTTGAGCAGTCTGGTGAGCCTCTACCCATTGGGACTCCTTATCGGCATCTCATTGGTTACCTCACATACTTAGCCCTGATGACTCGCCCCGACATCACATATGTGACTATTGCCTTGAGTCAGTACAACACATCACCAACCACCATACATTGGCAAGCTGCCAAGCATATCGTGAGATACCTCCGGGGCACTATGGACTACGGCATTGCTTATTCAGGGGGTGATGCATCATTGGCATACTACACGGATGCTAGTTTTGCCAACAACAAAGGTCATTGCTCGACTTCTGGCATTTGCCTTTCCTTCTCAGGCAGTGCCATCATGTGGGCCTCCAAGCGACAATCTGTGGTGGCCCTTTCTAGTGTAGAAGCAGAGTACATTGCACTCACTATTGGTAGCAGGGATGTGGTCTGGGCTCAAGGGTTACTGTGAGACACAAAATCCCTAGGCCCCAAAGTGGAGCCGGAAAGGGTGCCATGTGGTAGTGGCCGAAGCAAAAGCCCAAACGAGTGTAACACGTTTGGACTAAAAGCTCTGACTTGGAAGGTCGAGAGCGGGAGTGGAACTCCCAACAAAGTGCTCAAGGAGCGAGCACAAAGTGAGCAATAAGCAAGGCTCCAAAAAGGGACCCAAAAAGGACCAACACATGACACGTGGAAGTGTCCGAAATGGAGTCCGAGGCGGACCCTAGTTGGAGTCCGAGATGGACCCGAAGTGGAGTCTGATATGGAGTCCGAAGTGGAGTCCAAGATGGAGTCCGATATGGAGTCCGAGATGGACCCGAAGTGGAGTCCGAGGTGGACTGAGACGGAGTCCGAGATGGACCCGAGATGGAGTCCGAGATGGACCCGAGATGGAGTCCGAGATGGAGTCCGAGATGGACCCGAGATGGACCCGAGATGGAGTCCGAGATGGACTGAGACAGAGTCCGAGATGGAGTCCGAGAAGGACCCGAGATGGAGTCCGAGGTCGAGACTGAGACCGGGCCCGGGACCGAAACCGAGACCGAGACTAGGACCGAGACCGGGACCGAGAAAGAGACCGAGGCCAAGGCTGAGACCAAGCCCGAGCCCGAGTCCGAGTCCGAGTCTGAGTCTGAGTCCGAGTTGGAGTCCGAGATGGACCCGAAGTGGAGTCTGATATGGAGTCCGAAGTGGAGTCTGAGATGGAGTCCGATATGGAGTCCGAGATGGACCCGAAGTGGAGTCCGAGGTGGACCGAGACGAAGTCCAAGATGGACCCGAGATGGAGTCCGAGATGGAGTCCGAGATGGACTGAGACGGAGTCCGAGATGGACCGAGACAGAGTCCGAGATGGAGTCCGAGATGGACCCGAGATGGAATCTGAGATGGAGTCCGAGAAGGACCGGAGATGGAGTCCGAGGTCGAGACCGAGACCGGGACCGAGACCGAGACCGAGGCGGAGGCCGAGTCCGAGTTCAAGTCTGAGAGGGTGAAAGCCCAAAGCGTTCGTCTCCCAGACCTTGGGGGGTTTGGTGAGCTCCAAAAGTATAGTAAGGGGGAGGACTGCAGTGGAGCCAGTTTGGCCAGGAAAGGCCAGTTTGGCCCAGGAAGACCAGACCCAGTGTTGGGTGATGAACTGACCACTGGGAAGTCCAAGACTAGAGTGAATACGGACCGACAAGCGGGGTAGCTTGGTGAAGTGTTCAAGAGCAGGCTCTAGTTCCCTCGAGAGATCGACTGGCCAATGCTCCCAGTCCAAGTGTGGGTGGCACTACCTACTTGGATACCAGGCATGGCTCAACGGAACCTCGCTCTAAGCCCATGGCTAAAGCACCTAAAGGCAGAAGGCGGGGAGAGTACCCACGGGGCTCGCGTAGGCCCACGGTGTTTCGAAATGTTGTCCCGGAGTCCCAAATGGAGAAAGGAGGAAGAGCAGTCCTCTAGTGTGGTGACTAAGGATACAGTCACATGGTGAGGAAGTCCCGGAGGACCATGGGACTTAGTGGTCGGGCCTGTGGGCCTTGACCGAGTGGCAGTGTTGGCGAACATGGCCATGGACAGAAAAGGGACTTGGTAGGAATTGACAAAGGGATATTGGGGAAGGCTATTCCCCATGTCTGTGGGCATCCTAAGGATGCTAAAGAGTGGATCTGGGTTAACCACTCGTGGACGGATGGCCCAGTCTTGGAGAGACGGGATTGTGATGCAAGTGGTATTAGACCACTAGTGCGGCAAAGGTGAATGGGCATGGCTTTAGCGTAACGGGCCGATATGTTAGTGGTGCCTTTGGGTGTCGGTCTTGGGACCGGACACGTGGAGCACTTGGACCAGGTGCAAGTGTTGAGTGGCATGGATGCCATTCTTGGGGATAGTAAGTCCCAAGCCCTGAATTGGACTTAAGGAGGTTGTGAGTGAGACTTCTCCAAGTGGTCAAAGGTGTGGTTAAGTGACTAAAGTAGAATGGAAAAATTAGTCGCTTACAACTTGGTATCAGAGCTGTTCTTTAGTCTCACTTTTATTGGTGCTCAAGCATATCACCATTGATATTGGCATCGGAAGGTCCTAGGAGTGGTCCTATCCTGGAGGAGTAGCATGTCAAGAGGACATGGCTCTCCACTCGAGTTCATGCATGAACTTGGGCGCGATGTGGTGGATAGAAAAGGGGCCAGTAAGGGAACGACTTTGGGATCTTGGGAACAGTATAAGGTTTCCTCAGAGAGCTGAGGATGTGATCCAGATGAGCGTTTGACGCAGCAAACGGGCTAACATAGTTGTGGTAAACAACTATAATTGGGATCACGGGAAAGATGTAGACTCCAAAATAATAAAGGAGTCACAATATTACCCTCATATAGTTAAGGCCGGTGCTGATAACTTTGAGACTGGAATTGATGGCTATGGGAGGTCAAATATAGGAGAGGACACAAGTCCTCGAAATGGTAGCTGAGGTTACCCTTGATAAATGCTGGAACAACCCAAGGAGTTGGGGATGTACTTAGAGGATGAGTTGGTATTCTCATCACATGGACAAGTGGTCCTAAGAGGCAAAAGGTTGCCCCAAGAGAACAAATCAAGTGTCGGAGTAACACTTGCAAAGATGGTCCTTATGAGTAGGACCTGAATACAAGAAGTTGTATTCCAGTGAGCTGGCATCTCAAAGGTAGGACCTCATGGGTCGTCGGATGACAAAGTCCAAAAAGCTGGATGACTCAAGTAGAGTCAAGGAATGGTCCTAAAGGACTAATGGAAGCATTTGGACTGAAGTGTGTGGTACCCCACAAAGGATGGGGGGGATCATAGGATCCAAGGATGAGAACAGAGGGTATCTCATCGATGGCAAAATGTGCCATGCTAAAGTCGCAGGAAAGGTGTTCCCAAAAGAAAACAACTTTGACACAAAGTTGTGTGTGACCTCTATGGTGCAGTGCTAACGGATGGTTGGCATGAGAAAGAGCGGTATTGGTCTTGGCAAAAACTTAGACACAAAAGAAGTGTTATAGAGGTAGGCTCATTGAGCCGATGGTGTGGAGACACCAAATGTGCCAAGGTGTGATACCTTGAGGTTATGTTGGTGGGTTCATGAGAACTCCGTGCCAAAGGAATCCCAATGGAAATGGGAATGGCATAACCTAAGCTGCAAAGCATGCAGTTGGAGTGTGGTGACCCAGATAATGATGGAGGTGTGGAAGCACCAGCAATGAGTTGTAGGACTTGACAACTATGAGGCAACTAAGTGAGAGGTGCAAAATAATTGGTTAAACGGGTAGCAGGTAGCTACCCAAGCCTTCTTAATGGCATAGGGAAGTTGAATATACCCTTACAGGGGAGAAGTTGCTTATGTTGCGATATAGTAAGTCAATGTCATAAAAGGAAATACTCATTGTCAAGGAAGCCGTCATTGGGACACCCGAACACTCTAGAACACCAGAAGGTGGTGTTTGATGTCGCGAGGGCAATAGATAAGGCCCAAGGGACTAAGTCTTTAGCGAATGATGGATAGAAGGTGCTATCCAAATGTCCAAGATGGCGGAGATAGGAGAAGACTGTCTACTTGAATTGGACAAAGCCAAAAATGGAATTTTGGCAAGGCTAGTGATGGGCATGTAAGGGCCCATAAGCAACAACGTAATCCCGGTGTGTGGGACTATAGGGTGAGCATACCTGGATTGAGGAACCATTCCCTAGGCTATTGGGTAGGTTCATCCCTAAGAATACTTACTAAGGCATGATAGAAAGTGCAAAGCTATCCTCCTAATCGGGAGGAAAATGACCAAAGGAAAGGTGTGAAGCCAAAAGTAAGTAGTAAGGGGATAGAACCTAACCATAGGAATCAAAGGGCATAACCAAGGGTAGTTATGCCAGTTGGGAGTGGAGAATCAAGTGGGGGCTCGAGGGTGTTGTTGCTAGCAACCGTGATGCCATGGAGAGTCTAAAATATGGAATAGTCCATATTAGACTATATGGCAACTAGAAAGCTTACGAAAAAGGAAGCTTTAGCAAGCTAAGGGACAGAATTCCTTCAAGGTTCCCAAAGACAATTCTAGATAGCTTAGTACCTAGAAAGGCCAAGCGTAAATGGTTCAAGGAAAGCATGAAATCAGAGTGGCACAGCAAAAGCGTGGTTTTGAAGCTTACCATGAGGCAAGGCTATCAAGGTTAGGGAAATAGTTCCCGAGTGTTCAAAGAGAGGGCTTTGAACGAAAGTCGATGATCAAGGGCTTTCACGCTTGTGCAGGAACCATGTTACAGTGGTCGGAAGACTTGCCAAGTGAGATTGGCAAGTCAGGGGAACCAATACCCTAGTTGAAAGTGATAACTTCAAAAGGGGTAGGCCATGGGGCCAAGCATGGAGGAGTCCATGCATGATTACAGACTTGTCAAGTGAGAGGACTTGGCAGTGTGGAGGAACTAGGTTCCTAAGCCGTGATCTATAGCGTGCTTTAAGTATAAGTTGGTGCACCAGCGTGGGGAGTCACGCCAGGCATCCTGGGTGATGCCGTCCGTAGATGGATATACGGAGGTTTGGTTCGAGTCTCGACCCTCTAGTGCTTGGGTTCGAGTCCCAAATCGCTAGGGCATGGTGATGGTTTGGAATATGAGGACACTCATATTTCGGTGGTCATGGACTCTCAATGAAGAGATTGGCTTGGGCACACTGCCAAGCGAGGGATGCCTCGGAGTCGTGATGCACGGTTAGATTGTTTAGAGTGAAAGCTCGGCATATCTAACTTGAACACTTTGGTGCAAAAGGCACCAAGGACGTGGTGAATGAGATGGGGACACCCAGTCTCAGTTGCTATGGATCCTTGGCCAGAAGGGCTAGCTTGGGCGCACCGCCAAGTGTGGGGGATGCCCCCGGGGTCATAGTCAACAACTTAGTAAGGTCTGGAAGACCTAATTCCTATCCATCTCAGACTCCACTTTGGGTCCATCTCGGATCCATCTCGGACTCCATATCGGACTCCATCTCGGACTCCACTTCCGGTCCATCTCAGATCCATCTCGGACTCCATCTCGGACTCCATATCAGACTCCATCTCGGACTCCACTTCGGGTCTATCTCGGACTCCATCTCGGACTCCATATCGAACTCCACTTCGGGTCCATCTCGGACTCCAACTCGGACTCCAACTCAGGTCTGCCTCGGACTCCATCTCGGACACTTCCACGTGTCATGTTTTGGTCCTTTTTGGGTCCCTTTTTGGAGCCTTGCTTATTGCTCGCTTCGTGCTCGCTCCTTGAGCACTTTGTTGGGAGTTCCACTCCCGCTCTCGACCTTCCAAGTCAGAGCTTTTAGTCCAAACGTGTTACACTCGTTTGGCTTTCGCTTTGGCCACTATCACGTGGCACCCTTTCCGGCTCCACTTTGGGGCCTAGGGATTTTGTGTCTCACAACTCCAACACCCATAAACGAAGTTCGATGTCCTCATCAAACGGTAAACCATTTTATAAAGTAACACCCGCATGTGTTACCATTTCCATCCTTGGCACCTAGCCAATATTTGTCAATGGTTTGACATTGAAGGCTCACCATGCCTTCTTCATATTTGTCAATGGTTTGACATTGAAGGCTCACCATGCCTTCTACATATTCGTCAATGGTTTGACACCAAAAGCTCACCATGCCTTGCCCATCCTCTAAGGAGGGTAGTCTCTCCAACTTAGAGACTGGTTGGACCACATGTAGTGGTTCTCTCCTTTTATTGGTTTAGTTCTCGCTAAACCTCTTAGAGACCCTTCTCTAAGTCAATCCCACTACTCCTCGAGTAGTCTCAATTTCCATCTATTGAACGTTTGCACCTTGGAACTTTTACTCTTTGACTTCTGGAAGTCAATTTCCTAGGTGTCTCCAACACCTTGCATTGCACCTATTGTGCAACTCCACTTCCCATCCTAGGAAGTTCTTTACTTAAGGGCACCATCATCCTTTCTTCTATTTTGTGCCACCTTGGGCACTAAGTTCCATTTATCATACTTTGTGCTAGGGCTGTCTATGGCCCTATCATTTGGCTACCTTACCGCTCCCTCCCTTGGAGCTTTCACTTTCGCCAAATCGGAGCAATTCGGAATCCATCCTTGGAAACACACTTCCTTTCCCAACAATTTGTTAGCGTCCAACACATTAGTGTTCCTCGCCTAACTTTGTCACTTGGATTCCTTCCAAGGGGTTCCATGGCCCTCTCTTGGCCACTCATCTTTTGCTCCTATCCGTTGATTGTTGCACCAAGCAACACCGAATCTCTACCTCTCTCCTTGAGGTATTCTTTTGATTCCATAGCAAATGCTCTGCTTTGCCAAGACTAGGGTGTTCACCCCTAGTAAGTCTTTTTAGCATCTTCTGCTGTGGGCTCCATCCACGGCCCAACTCTGTGACCCTCCCATGGGTCTCTTTAGAGATTACTTTCCTTGGACACACTATGCCATCGCAATGACATAGCTCATTTTCCTAAGGTGCTTTTCCCACTTGGTCACCTTGACCAAGCCACACCATTATTAATAGTTCAAATCAACACTTTGAACTAGAAACATTATTCCTTAGCCCAAATAAGGACCTTGTCCTTATTTAGCCACAAGATCACCTAGTGATCTCACCTCGGCACCTTAATAGGTTTTCCAATAGGTACTAGGTCTTCTAGACCTTTAACTTGTTAACTACGACCCCAGGGGCATCCCCCACACTTGACGGTGCACCCAAGCCAGCCCTTCCGGCCAAGGGTCCATAGCAACTGAGACTAGGTGTCCCCATCTCATTCACCACGTCCTTGGTGCCACTGGCACCAAAGTGTTCAAGTTAGATATGCTGAGCCACACTAAGCAATCTAACCGTGCATCACGACTCCGAGGCATCCTTCGCTTGGCGGTGTGCCCAAACCAGTCTCCACATTGAGAGTTCATGACCACCAAAAAATGAGTGTCCTCATATTCCAAACCATCACCATGCCCTAGTGAGTTGGGACTCGAACCCAAGCACTAGAGGGTCGGGACTCGAACCCAACCTCCATATATGCGTCTACGGACGGCATCACCCAGGATGCCTGGCGTGACTCATCACGCCGGTGCACCAACTTATACTTAAAGCGCGCTACAAATCACAGCTTAGGAATCTAGTTCCTCCACACTGCCAAGTCCTTTCACTTGACAAGTCTGTGATCATGCATGGACTCCTCCATGCTTGGCTCCATGGCCCACCCTTTTTGAAGTTATCACCTTCAACTAAGATATTTGTTCTCCCGACTTGCCAATCTCACTTGGCAAGTCCTCCGACCACTGTAACATGGTTCCTGCATAAGCGTGGAAGTCCTTAACCATCGACTTTCATTCAAAGCCCTCTCTTTGAACACTCGGGAACTACTTCCCTAACCTTGATAGCCTTGCCTCATGGCAAGCTTCAAGACCACGCTTCTATTGCGCTACTTTGATTTCGCGCGTTCCATGAACCATTTACACTTGGCCTTTCTAGGTACTAAGCTACCTAAAATCGTCTTTAGGAATTTTTGAAGGAACTCTGTCCCTTAGCTTGTTAAGGCCTCCTTTTACGCAAGCTATCTAGTTGCCATATAGTCTAATATGGACTATTCCATATTTTAGACTCTCCATGGCATCACGGTTGCTAGCAACAACACCCTCGAGCCCCCACTTGATTCTCCACTCCCAACTGGCATAACTACCCTTGGTTATGCCCTTTGATTCCTATGGTTAGGTTCTATCCCCTTACTACTTACTTTTGGCTTCACACCTTTCCTTTGGTCATTTTCCTCCCGATTAGGAGGATAGCTTTGCACTTTCTATCATGCCTTAGTAAGTATTCTTAGGGATGAACCTACCCAATAGCCTAGGGAATGGTTCCTCAATCCAGGTATGCTCACCCTATAGTCCCACACACCGGGATTACGTTGTTGCTTATGGGCCCTTACATGCCCATCACTAGCCTTGCCAAAATTCCATTTTTGGCTTTGTCTAATTCAAGTAGACAGTCTTCTCCTATCTCCGCCACCTTGGACGTTTGGATAGCACCTTCTATCCATCATTCGCTAAAGACTTAGTCCTTTGGGCCTTATCTATTGCCCTCGCAACATCAAACACCACCTTCTGGTGTTCTAGAGTGTTCGGGTGTCCCAATGACGGCTTCCTTGACAATGAGTATTTCCTTTCATGATATTGACTTACTATATCACAACATAAGCAACTTATCCCCCGTAAGGGTATATCCAACTTCCTTATGCCATTAAGAAGGCTTGAGTAGCTACCTGTTACCCGTTTAACCAATTATTTTGCACCTCTTGCTTAGTTGCCTCATAGTTGTCAAGTCCTACAACTCATTGCTGGTGCTTCCACACCTCCATCATTATCTGGGTCACCACACTCCAACTGCATGCTTTGCAGCTTAGGTTATGCCATTCCCATTTCCATTGGGATTCCTTTGGCAAGGGGTTCTCATGAACCCACCAATATAGCCTCAAGGTATCACACCTTGGCACATTTGGTGTCTCCACACCATTAGCTCCACGAGCCTACCTCTATGACACTTCTTCTTTGTGTCTAAGTCTTTGCCAAGACCAATACCACTCTTTCTCATGACAACCATCCGTTAGTACTGCACCATAGAGGTCACACACAAATTTGTTTCAAAGTTTTTTTCTTTTGGGAACACCCTTCCCACGACTTTAGCATGGCACATTTTGCCATCGATGAGATACCCTCTGTTCTCATCCTTGGATCCTATGATCCCCCCCATCCTTCGTGGGATACCACACACTTCAGTCCAAATGCTTCCATCAGTCCTTTAGGATCATTCCTTGACTTTACTTGAGTCATCCAGCAGTTTTAGACTTGGTTAATCCACAGACCTGTAAGGTCCTACTTGTCGGGCACTAGCTCACTGAAATACACTTCTTGCATTCATGTCCTCACTCACAAGGACTATTTTCACAAGTGTTACTCTGACACTTGATTTTGTTCTCTGGGGCAACCTTTGCCCCTTAGGACTACTTGTCCATGTGATGAGAATACCAACTCATCTCTAAGTACACCCCCCAACTCCTTGGGTTGTTCCAGCATTTATTAAAGGTAGCCCTGGCTACCATTTCAAGGACTTGAGTCCTCTTCCGTATTTGATCTCCCACAGTCATTACTTCTGGTCTCACATTCATGAGCACCAACCTCAACTTTATGAGGATAATTTTGTGACTCCTTTATTGCTTTGGAGTCTTTATCTTTCCCGTGATCCCAACTATAGTTGTTTATCACGACTATGTTAGCCCGTTTGTTACGTCAAACACTCATTTGGATCACATCCTCAGCTCTCTGAGGAAACCTTATACTGTTCCCAAGATCCCGAAGTCGTTCCATTATTGGCCCTTTTCTATCCACCACATTGTGCCCAAGTTCACGCATGAACTTGAGTGGAGAGCCATGTCCTCTCGACATGCTACTCCTCAAGGATAAGCGCACTCCTAGGACTTTCCGATGCCAACATCAATGGTGATATACTTAAGCACCAATAAAAGTCAGACTAAGGAACAGCTCCGATACCAAATTGTAAGCAACTAAATTTTACATTCTACTTTAGTCACTTAACCACACCTCCGACCACTTGGAGGAGTCTCATTCACAACCTCCATAAGTCCAATTTAGGACTTGGGACTTGCTAGCCCCGAGAATGGCATCCATGCCACTCAACATTTGCACTTGGTCCAAGTGCTCCACGTGTCCAATCCCATGACCGACACTCAAAGGTACCACCGACATGGCAGCTTGTCACACTAAGGCCATGCCCAATCACCTTTGCCACACTGGTAGTCCAATACCACATGCATCCCAATCTTGGCTCTCCAAGACTAGGCAAACCATCCGTGAGTGGTCATCTCAGATCCACTCCTTAGCATCCTTAGGATGCCCACCGACAAGGGGAATAGCCTTCCCCAATATCCCTCTGTCAGTCCCCACTAAGTCCCTTTCTACCCCTGGCCGTGTTTGCCAATACTGCCACTGGATAGAGGCCCACAGGCCCGACCACTAAGTCCCACGGTCTTTTGGGACTTCCTCACCATACGACTGTGTCCTTGGTCACTACCCCAGAGGACTGCTCCTCTTCCTTTCCACAGTCTGGGCCTTTGGGGACAACATTTTGGAACACCATGGCCTTACGCGAGCCACCTGGGTACTCTCCCCGCCTTCCACCCTTGGGTGCTCTAGCCATGGGCTTAGAGCGAGGTTCCGTTGAGCCACACCTAGTATCCAAGTAGGTAGTGCCACCCACACTTGGACTGGGAGCATTGGCCAGTCGATCTCCCGGGGGAACTAGAGCCTGCTCTTGAACACTTCACCAAGTTACCCCGCTTGTCGGTCCATGTTCAATCTAGTCTTGGACTTCCCAGTGGTCAACTCATCACCCAACACTGGGTCTGGCCTTCCTGGGCCAAACTGGCCTTTCCTGGCCAAACTGGCTCCACTGGGCTCCAACCCCCACACTCTCCCTACTATACTTTTGGAAACCCCCGCAGCCCCCCTGGGGGACGATCGCTTTGGGCTTTCACCCAACTGCCTGTATTAGTATTCGGACTCGGACTCGGACTCAGACTCGGACTAGGACTCGGTCTTGGTTCCGGATTCGGACTCGGACTTGGTCTCGGTCTCGATCTCAGTCTCGGTCTCGGTCCCGGTCTCGGTTCCATCTCGGACTCCATCTCGGACTCCATCTCGGGTCCATCTCGGACTCCATCTCGGGTCCATCTCGGACTCCATCTCAGGTCCATCTCGGACTCTATCTCGGTCCATCTCGGACTCCATCTCGGTCCATCTTGGACTCCATCTCGAACTCCACTTCGGGTCCATCTCGGACTCCATATCGGACTCCATATCGGACTCCATCTCGGACTCCACTTCCGGTCCATCTCGGACTCCATCTCATACTCCATATCGGACTCCATCTCGGACTCCACTTTGGGTCCATCTCAGACTCCATCTCGGACTCCATATCGGACTCCACTTCGGGTCCATCTCGGACTCCAACTCAGGTCCGCCTCGGACTCCATCTTGGACACTTCCACGTGTTATGTTTTGGTCCTTTTTGGGTCCCTTTTTGGAGCCTTGCTTATTGCTTGCTTCGTGCTCGTTCCTTGAGCACTTTGTTGGGAGTTCCACTTCCGCTCTTGACCTTCCAAGTCAGAGCTTTTAGTCTAAATGTGTTACACTCGTTTGGCTTTCGCTTCGGCCGCTATCATGTGGCACCCTTTCTGGCTCCACTTTGGGGCCTAGGGATTTTGTGTCTCACAAAGAAGTGGATGCATGTTCGATGGCTATAGTCATCAATGAATGTGACGAAATATCTTGCGCCATCATGACTTGGCACATCCATGGGGCTGCAAAGATCAGAATGGACCAAGTCCAGAAGTCCAAGTGCTCGATACTTACTTGGCGAAAAATTCTAGTGGTGATGTTTGCCTGAAACTCAAGCTTCACAAAATGTAGATGGGATATGTTTGAAATCCAATTCAGTAACAATATCTTGGGATTTCATCCATTGAAGAGATTGGTAATGAACATGACCAAGTCTTTTATGCCAAAGCTCCACACGAGAATCTACCTCCACAATTTGAAAGGCCTGAACCGGGTCAGCAGCAGTAATCTCATACAAGTCCTCAATGCGTGACCCACGAAGCAACTGTGTACCAAGCATATGAAAATCGCTAGAGTCAACCAAAGAGACTCCCTTTGCATCAAAGACTACGACTACATTTTGATCACATATCTTGGCGACAGATATTAAGTTTCGTCGCAAGGTGGAAACGTGCATGGCACCATCAAAGGCCATGGTCCTCCCATGATCAAGTGAGAGTCAAAATTGCCTGATGCCTTCCATGGGGGTAGTGGTATTGTCACCTAAATGAACACCATGTTTTCCAATACTCAGCTGATAACACTCAAAAAGGTTCTTCTTATTGCTCATAAGATTAGTACAACCAGAGTCTAAAAGCCACTGGCTTGGTGCTGCAATTGCCTCTGCATTGTAGAGCTCTTTAATTTGCTGTAGCAATTCCATCACACTCGAGCAGATTGGCATTTGCCGGCGTAGCTAGTCACTTGACAGGCTTGGGAGTAGGGCAATCTCAAGCACCCATCTCCAAGCAGCGAGCACATTGATTCTTAGCAAGTTTGGGCTTGGCACGCCCAGATGTCACGGAATTTTGCCCTTTCTAGGCATTTGCAGCTGTATGCAGTTTTGCCACCTTAGCATCACCAGAAGCCTGCGAAGCATACATAGCCTATGGCATTTCAGCTCTCTCACTTCGCATGGCCTCAATGTTGTGAAGACTCCTCACGGCATCTGCCCAAGTCATCCCTGATTGGAGAAGCAGGCTCTTAACTGCATTCTTCCAGCTAGTTGGTAAGGACCTGTAGAGTTGCAGCCTCTGCTGCTCATCCGTGAGACAGTGCTTTGCCCCAGCAGCCGCAAGTTGTGTGAAGAAGCCTTGGAACTTGGCAATGTGAGTCTGGATATTGCCATTTTCCTCTAGCGTCAAGGAATCCATTTGTGAATGGATGTTGAAGACATCCATTTCACTCTTGCCATAGGTGTTACTCAGCCATTTCCAGAGCTCTGCCGCAGTGGACTTTGGAATCGATGGGGCAACAAAGAGAACATTCAAGGACAAGCACATCACAATACTCCCTCTAGCCTTGGAATCCCGAAGGTTCCAATCACGCACCTCGACAGCACTAGAGCCTAGAGCCGGTGATGACTCTATCCCATCTACAATCCCCAACAAACCATGAAACAAGAGATAGGATTCAAGATGGATCTTGAATCCCTCAAACCCTTCTCCATCAAACTCGTGGATGGATGGTTTTCCTTCCATAGTGCTATCCTAGCTCCAATACCATGAGACAAATCGGGATCAAAGCGCACCGTGCTAGCGGACAGAACAGGAAAACCCTAATGTCTACATAGCAAGGTGTGTCATGTAATAGTGGCGGCATGGAATGCAATCATCTCTGGCTACATGAGGAGCAGCAATCTTGATGAGGCGCAGCTCCTCTTTGGTCTGATGCCCCATTGCAACGCCCTGATGTTACCCCCCCCCCCTCCCCCAATCAGACGGCTGCGATTGGCTGGATCCGGCAACCCAGAAAGTTCAGCAACTCCTGATAGACTTCTTGAAGAGTGCATTCTTGAGCGCTTGAGTAGCCGAGAGGCAATTTTTTGCTGCTGGATGCATCAGAGACTTGATGAAGCTCTGGAATGCAAGAGAGAATCCAGGAAGAAGAGTGAGCTTTCCCTATTGGATGGCTTGATACTACCTTCCAGATGCTGGTGGTGGCGAGCATCTTGTGAGCTCGTAGAATGTCGCCCCCATGGAAAACATGTCAACTTTGTCGAGGTGGCTATGATCATTGTTGATGAACTCCATTGGGAGATATCTCAAGTCACCATCCTCAATGGAAATGGTTCCATTGATTCAACTGGCAAGGCCTAAGTTGCCAATCTTGTAGACATGATTGCAGATGTAGATCTTGTCAAGCTTCACGTCCAGGTGAGTGAGGCCATGCGAGTGTAAGTGCTTGAAAGTGTTTAAGAGCTTTCATAAGAAAAGAATAGAATTGAGCTGCTTACTTGAAACATCACCTCAATCAGCTTCTTCTCCGTGAATGTCCATGCAAGGCTCTCATCTCATAGATTCATCTCACACAGCTCTATTTGGATATATAAAAAGTCATTCTTGAACCATAAAGAGAAGTAGTGCACTACGTTTTCATGGCAACCTGGAAGCTGGATAAGTTTTGAGGAAGCTAGTGGTAATACTGAAAGAAAAAAGCCAACTTACTAAGACACAAAAGTGCTTGAACTTCTCTCAGTGCTTTCCTTCTGCAAGGAGAAAAATTTGCCAAATCAATACCATCATCTCTCAAATATAGTGACAAACTGATCTCCCTCATTTAGCAGATGCCAATTGGAATGCTTTACAGAATAAAGGCAGCCATCAAGTCTTTTGAGAACTTTATAAACATAGCTAAAATTGCCTCATCCTATTTCCTGACAGTGGAGTAAGAATGAAGATCATACAAATTCTATGCACCACAAATACCTTGATTTGATGGAACTCCTCATGGTAACGCAATGAAGAGCCAAAAGTGGAGACACATCCTATATGAGAATACCAAATTTATGAAAGAAAAATGAAAAGTAACAACATACCCTACCTAGCTCTCTCAAAAAACATATCAGTGTTAAAAAAAAGGGTTCTGGAAGCATGGTGGGGATATGATGTGCTGTTGCAGAGACAATGTCTTTGCATTCTCTGCTTCTTGGTTCAAATATTCATCTAGGAAAAGAAGAACAGAACAAAAAAAAGCCAAGTGATGGGGGAAAAAAAGTGAGAACTTGCCATGGGGTTCTCGAGAGCAAAGACACCACAAAGTATTGGAAAAACCAAATCAGGAAAAAAATGAACTCTTGGCATTTGAGAAGAAGAAAAGAAAGTAAATTGGAAGACATTAAAAGAAAGTGTGGACACAAATAGTACCAAGACATGGTTCATTCCAGTGGCATTGACACAGCGCCTCAGATTTGGATTGCAAATCGGCAGCAGCAGCAAGGTCATAAACCCTAGAAAAACATTACAAAACAAAAACAATTCACTCAACATGCAATAGGTGTAATCATGGTCAACTTGCTCTTCACACTATTCCATCATTGGATAACTGGCGAGCAATCACCCAGCAGGAATAGCAATGGCAACCTATTCTTCACAGTGCTTTCTTCGCTCGACAATCAACACCTTGCATGCGACATGTGTTGCCTTCCTCTCCCACCCCACGTAGCTTGGCTGCCTCCCATTGGCCGGGAGCAAACATTAGCGTGATTATTCACTAAGACATGGTTAAAAAAATAACCCCCTCATCGGATGGTTGCAATTGGCTAAATCCAATGGTCCAGAAAGTTTAGCACTCCCTCCTTATTAGCTGGAAGTTTAATTCTATTTAGACACTACCTTCAGCCTTCTCGTCTGCCTTCTTGGCAATTGGTCGAAGAGCCGTGTGGGACATGTTATAAAAGGTGACCCTTCATCCAATTAAACCTCAGTCCATTTGCATTTCTAACTTTTCTTCTCAATTTTTCATCTAGCCATGGCTTGTCACGATCAAGATGTAACACTGCTCAGCTTTTGGCCCAGCCCCTTTTCCATGTGAGTCAAGCTTGCACTGTTGCTCAAGGGCATCGAGCACGAAGATCTCCCCCAGGATTTGGGTAACAAGAGTAAGCTCCTGCTCGAGTCCAATCCAGTTCACAAGAAGGTCCCGGTTCTCATCCACAAGGGCAAGCCCATCGCAGAGTCGGCCATCATCGTCCACTACATCGACGAGGTTTGGCCTGGAACATCGCCACTCTTGCCGCAGGATGCATTCCTCCGCGCACAGCACCGCTTCTGGACTGATTTCTTCGACAAGAAGGTATTTCTTCGAGAAATTTGCTGCTATAACTCTTCTTGCTTATCGATCACGCAGATTTCCGACTCCTTGGACCGATTCATCCGCAGCAACGGCGCTGCCGTTGTTAGGCGCCAGCTTTGACTACGTGGTCAACAATGGTCAAAGGGAGGCTCAAGGGTATATTAAGGCATGTTAGGGTAAGGGACTTAACCTACCCTAGGGCTCACAGTGGAGCGGCGGCGCAGTGGAGCTTTTGAGGTAGCTCGGGGGTGGTTGGGTGGTGAGGAACCTCAAGAGGTGGCATAGCATAGTCTAGGGCAACTAGATCTTTGTCTTTTTGCGCCGGATCATAACATTGGTATCAGAGGAGTTGGTTGCGATGGCTGACCAAGCTGAACGCTGGAATCCTATCGTCGATGGTGGTGCCGACGATGGTGCCGACGAAGCTGCGGAGATTTGGACCATTCAAGATGTGGTTCATGAGCTGCGAGCCCTTAATAAAAATCAGCAAGAGATGCAAGACGAGATGCATGGCATGATGGATACCATGCATGGGCGTGTTGAGGCACTCGAGGCTGGACGGGGTAGAGCTCCAAGTAAGCCTTCTTTGGTAGATCGACTCAAGATTCCAACTTTTTCTGGTGATGGTGGTGTGGACGAGTGTCTCGCTTGGCTAGCCAATGTGAAGAAGTTCTTGGCTGCTAGAGGAACTCCAGATGCAGAGGCTTTAGTGGCTATTCCGATGGTTTTGCGTGATGTGGGTCTTCGATGGTGGAATTGGCTTGAGGAGTCCCGTGTTGCGGATAAGAAACCACCAGTGTCTACCATGGATGAGTTTGAGGCTGCTTTCCGTTTATGTTTTGCCCCTCATTACGATGTGGAGAATGCTCGTACAGAACTTCGCCATTTCCAGCAAGGGAAAATGACGCTCGGGGATTATATTGAGAAGCTTACTCGCTTGATTAGTCGTGTTCCAACAAAGGATCCAGATCAAAACAAGTCCTACTTCATTGATGGCCTACATAGTGAGAGCATGCGGCAACACTTGCGTCATTCTTAGCCTACAAAGAGTATGGAGGAGCCCTTTGATGCGGCTCGTCGACTTGACAATGACAAGCACAAGTCTCGCAAGCGTTCGCGGAGTCCTTCTGTCGAGAATCGTCGTGATGATCACCGTGGACACAAGGATGGGAACAAGCATCACAAGTTGAAGTCAGTGGTGACTACTTTAGATGCAAAGGGGTCCAAGAAGCAGAAGTTCTTTGTGAAGAATTATAGACAAGGTTGTCATCATTGCGGCGAACTTGGACACTACAAGGCTAATTGTCCGCAGTTGAAGAACAAGCAGCAGGACAAGAAGAATGGCCAATCATCTTCTCACGGTAAGTCAGATACTAAAAAGTTGCAAGCTTTACAGCATGAGGATGACGAGAACGACTATTCCGGTCGGAGGAAGAGACTTTCGATCGTTGCTCGTCAACTCAACTGTGTGTGGAACAAGATGGAGCTCGAGGATACACGTGAATCAGCTTTAATGCTGGAGGGCGTGTTCCGTGGCGATCCAGTGCAGATTTTACTGGATAGTGGGAGCGATGACAACTTTGTTTCGACAAAGTTTGTTGCAGAGCATTGCCTGAACACACGTGGAGTTCTTCCATACACAGTGGAAGGTGCAGTTACCTCTACTCAGCATTTTGATGCTTATGTCGAGGGGCTGGAAGTGTTGGTTGGCAAAACCACACATGTGGAGACTTTTTATCTCACGGATATCCATCGTATGGATCTCATTCTTGGGATGCCATGGTTGGTGAAGGTGGATCCAGAGATAAAGTGGAGCATTAAGCGTATCTCGCTGGAGTATGGTAGCGTTAAAGATGTGTGGTTTGGCGAGGGTGTTCAACCACCAGTTGCTATGCTCTCTGCTACATCTTTGACACGGGCTTGTCATAATGGAAAAGCACTTTCAAGTTACTTGCTGTTTGTTCGTGACTTGGGGGACCAAGGCACGTGTGGGGGAGAAGCAGTAGTACGGGATGTACTTGATGAGTTTTCTGATGTTTTTCCATCTGAACTTCCTTATGGATTTCCTCCATTACCAGGTGTGGAGCATGGGATTACATTGGAGCCGGGGACGCGGCCAATTTACCAGCGTCCATTTCGGTTAAGTTATGCGGAGGAGCAAGAAGTTCAACGACAAGTCAAGGAGTTACTTGAGTTTGGATTCATTCAGCCAAGTAAGTCTCCATTTGGTGTTCCGGTCTTGCTTGTGAAGAAGAAGGACAGTTCAATGTGAATGTGTATTGACTACCGCGCTTTGAACAAGAAGACAGTGAAGGATAAGATGCCGATGCCACGTGTGGATGATATCCTAGACAAGCTTGGTGAAGCACGAGTGTTTACCAAGATTGATCTGAGGAGTGGATATCATCAGATTGCAATGGATGATGCATCTATCTCCAAGACGGCATTCAACACAAGCTTCGGACATTTTGAGTTTACAGTTATGCCGTTTGGTTTGACGAATGCACCGGCCACATTTACTCGGTTGATGACGGAGGTATTTGGGCGTTATCTTCATGAGTTTGCTTGGACGATATTCTTGTTTTTAGCAAGAATATGGAGGAGCATAGGGTGCATTTGTGCAAGGTTCTTTTGTTACTTCGAGACAGCAAACTTTATGCGAAGAAGAGCAAATGTGAATTTGCAAAGTTGGAGGTGGAATATCTAGGCCATATTGTGACATCTAAGGGTGTCAAGATGGATCCAAGGAAGGTGGTTGTGGTGGAAAACTGGCCTACACCGACTACAGTGGCCGAGTTGCGCAGTTTTCTTGGTATGGCTAGTTACTACCGATGTTTCCAGCATAAGTTTGCAAAGGTGGCTATTCCTTTGACGCGGATGCTACGCAAGAATGTGCCATTCGAGTGGAAGACGCCACAAGAGGAGAGTTTTGTGGCGCTAAAACGATTGTTGAGCAAGGCTCCAGTGCTTCGCATTGCTGATCCATCGAAACCTTACGAGGTGACATGCGATGCTAGTGGTTATGCACTGGGAGGAGTTCTCATGCAAGAGGGACAGCCTATTGCATATGAGAGTCGAACTTTGAATTCCGCAGAGCAACGTTATTCCACATATGAGCAAGAGTTACTCTCTATTGTTCATGCTTTGCGGACGTGGCGGCACTATCTTTATGGTGCAGTGTTCGTGGTGTTGACAGATCACAAACCACTTGTGTATCTTTTCACACAGAAGGAGTTGAACACTAGGCAAGCTCGTTGAATGGTCAAACTCATGGAGTTTGGGGAGTTTCCTATTGAGCATCGTCCGGGAAAAACAAATGTGGTGGCAGATGCTTTATCTCGTGTTCGTCATGTGACGACGTTACGAACACGATTTTGTCATCATTTGAGTAAGGTGGTCAGCGAGTTTGGGCAATTGGTTGAGCATGCTCAGGCTCAGGATGCTGAGGTGGCCTCTTTGCGAGACCAGATGGAAGCTCCTTTCTCATTGGTGGATGGGATTCTCTACTACAATGGCTGTGTCTATTTGCCACGGGTGGATGCGTTAATTACTCAAGTTTTATTCCACTATCATGATCGTCCAGAGGCCGGTCATTTTGGGGGGAAGAAGACGTATGAGTTGATTAAGCGCAACTTTTATTGGAGGAATATGAAGGCTGATATCCTCAAGTATTGTAAATCATGCGAGCTTTGTCAGCGGGTTAAGGTGCCACGGGAGAAGCCAAGGGGACTTTTGCAACCTTTACCTATTCCTCAGAGCCATTGGTGTAGTATCTCTATGGACTTCATCACTTGTTTGCCACGAACACAGAGGCAAAAGGAGCAAGTATGGGTCATAGTGGATCGGTTGACGAAGTATGTGCAGTTGTTGGCTCTTTGGAAGACTGTCACTGCCTCAGACTTGGCTGCGGTTTACTTGGAGAAGGTTTTTCCTAATTTTGGTTTGCCGGAGGAAATCATTAGTGATTGAGATTCAAAGTTCAATGTTATGATCCGGCGCAAAAAGACAAAGATCTAGTTGCCCTAGACTATGCTACGCCACCTCTTGAGGTTCCTCACCACCCAACCACCCCCGAGCTACCTCAAAAGCTCCACTGCGCCGCCGCTCCACTGTGAGCCCTAGGGTAGGTTAAGTCCCTTACCCTAACATGCCTTAATATACCCTTGAGCCTCCCTTTGACCGTCATTGACCATGTAGTCAAAGCTGGCGCTTAACAATTCTTTCCCCCCAACAAAGTCCTTGTCCCAAGGACGAGTTGTACCGGTGATCACCCTTTCTGTGGAATCCTGCTCAAGCTCCTGGTCCATCTTCCACAACCGTATACATCAAGGAGGCATTGGGCCCGTCACTCCGAGATAGTACACCTTTCAACTGGCTGACATAAAATACTGGATGAATTTTCACCCCAACTGGCAGCCGCACTCGATAAGCCGCTTTACCAATGCGCTCTAGCACTTCATATGGACCAACATATCGATGGGAAAGTTTATCACTCTTCCCTGTCCGTAAAGGCACCAAGGTGTTCCACCGCTCACTTGACGGAAAGATCACTCGCACAAAGACGAGATCACCCACCTTATATTCCCGGAATTGGCGATGCTCATTGGCAAACTTCTCCGCTCTATCCTGAGCTGCTTGCAAATTCCGTTTACACACCACCAGAATCTCATCAAGTTCTGTGGCCAGATCAGTTGCCTCGGAATCAAGCTTATCTTGAACGTCCTTACTCAAATGCAATCCCAACTCCACCGCTGTTCGAGGATGCCTTCCAAACATGGCAAAGTAAGGACTTAGCTTGGTTCCATTGTGTTGGCTATTGTTGTAAGCAAATTGCACCAACGGAAGATATAGATCCCACTGTCCTTGCCTTTGACCAATGCTACAACGTAGCATATCCTCCACCACCTGATTCACACGCTCAGTTTGCCCATCCGTCTGAGGATGATCTCCATTTGAGAGTTTCAATGTCACTTGCATAGCCTTTGCAAAGCTTTTCCAAAATCCACTGGTGAACTTTGAATCTCGATCACTAATGATTTCCTCCGGTAAACCAAAATCAGGAAAAACCTTCTCCAAGTAAACCGTAGCCAAGTCTAAGGCAGTGACAGTCTTCCGAAGAGCCAACAACCGCACATACTTCGTCAACCAATCCACTATGACCCATACTTGCTCCTTTTGCCTCTGTGTTCGTGGCAAACAAGTGATGAAGTCCATAGAGATACTACCCAACGGCTCTGAGGAATAGGTAAAGGTTGCAAAAGTCCCCCTGGCTTCTCCCGTGGCACCTTAACCCGCTGACAAAGCTCGCATGATTTACAATACTTGAGGATATCAGCCTTCATATTCCTCCAATAAAAGTTGTGCTTAATCAACTCATACGTCTTCTTCCCCCCAAAATGACCGGCCTCTGAACGATCATGATAGTGGAATAAAACTTGAGTAATTAACGCATCCACCTGTGGCAAATAGACACGGCCATTGTAGTAGAGAATCCCATCCACCAATGAGAAAGGAGCTTCCATCTGGTCTCGCAAAGAGGCCACCTCAGCATCCTGAGCCTGAGCATGCTCAACCAATTGCCCAAACTCGCTAACCACCTTACTCAAATGATGACAAAATCGTGTTCGTAACGTCATCACATGACGAACACGAGATAAAGCATCTGCCACCACATTTGTTTTTCCCGGACAATGCTCAATAGGAAACTCCCCAAACTCCATGATTTTGACCATCCAATGAGCTTGCCTAGTGAACGAGGAGTTCATCCAAGACTGTTTGCTTCTCGAGGGAGCTCTGGCGGAGCTGGGCGATGAGGAAGAGGGCCCCTTCTTTGGTGGCGCGAGCATGTCGTTCTTGGAACCCTCTACGGTGTGGATCCCAGCGCTTGAGCAAGTGGTGGGCTTGAAGCCCGCGAGCCAGGAGCAATGCCCGCGTCTCCACAAACTCTTCGGGGCTGTGACCGAGCATCCCTCGGCCAAAGTGGCACTGCCACAGATCGAGAAGCTCAAAGAGTTTACCCAGGCTCGCTTAGTGAGCAAGTGACCGATCATCATGTTTGGATAGCTCAAGCCAGCCCTTAATACAAAAAGGCTGATGTTTACCTCTGGTTCTGTCGAAAATGAAGTGCGAGCATGGAGATTGGGATTTTCAGATCCAAGAAGGCCACAGCCCAAGAAGGTCAAAACAAAGGGTGAGTTTACTACATGTATTCTACCGCCACCTCTGGATCCAAACAAGCCAATGTTGGTTTTGGACATGGACAACACCCTCATCCATGCCCGACAAGGGCAACGCTCAGGCTCTTTAGCGGGAAAGTTGTGCCACTGGAGCGCTTGGCTAAGTGGCCCGGCATGGACGAGTTCCTGTGAGACATGGCAAAGCTCTACAAGATAGTTGTGTTTACTGCGCTATGCAATACTATGCAGACAAGATTCTGGACAAGCTTGACCCAGAGGAATTGATCACTCACCGCCTGTACCGGTGTGTCTTGCAAAGGAGGGGAAACGATGATCAAAGACTTGTCACACTTGGGTCGCAACTTGAAGCGTGTGGCGATCCCCACTCCTTTTCCTTGCAGCCCAGGAATGGAATCCCCATCCCAGATTTCAAGAATCGGAAAGGGTGGAAGTATTCGCATTGCATCTCAAGGATATTGGTTTTTCCTGGAGACTTTTGCTAAGGTGGACTAGCAATTGACCATATTGCAATTCTTCCCCATAATGTTGTATTAGAGCCTTATCTTGCACCATGGCAATAATTTTAAATGCCATTCACCTCAGCTTTTCATCATCATCTAGTGTGATCTATTAGTCTTAAAAGACAAATATGTATTAGTATTGTGTAACTCATTGTAGAGCCTCAAGATATTCAACTAATAGTAAAGTATCCTATCTATTTCATCAATAATCTCAACCTTGTAGAGTATATGATTAAGATTTTTTGTTAAGCAAACAATAATGAACTATAAGGAGCAAACGCCGAACTTTGTGGGCTGCCGGATCCAGCCAATCGGGGCCGTCCGATGGGGGGTAACTGTAAAGGGGTTATTTCTTTAACCACATGTTTGAGAATAATCGCGCTGATGTTTGCTCCCGGCCAATGGGAGGCAGCCAAGCCACGTGGGGCGGGAGAGGAAGGCCCGGCGACGCGTGGCACATGCAAAGTGTTGACTGGAGATTGCTGGTCAGGCAGGATCAAGTAGGTCGCAGCCCTTGGAGCGTGCTGTGGACCGCAATTTCTTCCGGTGGGTAAGCAAATCCACTCCCAAATCATTGCTGCTGGCTGGGATTTGAGCTTGATTGTGTCTACTGCACTGATTGACATGTATGCCGTGTGTGGCAGCTTGCAAGGCGCGATTTGTGTGTTCCAAGGGATGAAGACAGTAGTAGCAGGATTTTGCTCCTGGAAGAATTGTTTGTGGCCTGTGACAGGCATTACGAATGACAGTAGGGATCCCTGCACCGACACCTTTTGCACAGCAACACTGCCAATGCTTAAGCACTTTGGTGTTCCAATCGAAGGCCTAGAACTCAAGGTTGTTGCCCGCGAAGCTCCTCCCTTGGGTGGCAGTGAAGTCGTCCTCAAAGTTCCCATTGTCCCCAAGAGCCTCACGGCCAGTTTCTCCAAACTCCTCTTCTTTTCTTTCTCTCCTCGCTAAGAATCCTTCACCAGGCTGCTACATGGGTGGACGAGGGCATGGTGAAACGTATCCGAGGAGTGAGTTACTCCACACCCGTCTCACCTCATATGGCCAATCGAATGTGGCGTGCTAAAGCACTTGCTCCTCAACGTGTACATCTTTACTGATCACTACATTGGTTTGGAGTCCGGGAAGTAAGTTCCATGATTTTGTGCTGCAAGGTAAACTTTTTTCATCTTGCTTCCTTTGTCATGGCACAGATCTCCAGGCTATGGGATCTCACTGGTGGCAGAAACGACCACCGGCTGCATTTTAAGCTCCGAGTGCGTGGCTATGCATTCTGGAGCATCCGAGCTCCAGCTTCCAGAGGACCTGGGGACGCAAGCAGCCATGACCTTGCTACAGGAGATAAAGTTGGGAGGAGTTGTAGATTCAACTCACCAAGTATCTATCTATGAAGCTGGAAAGGAAAGAAGTCGATCTCACAAACTTTCCTGTTTGCCATATAGGGGTTGCTGTTCCCGACCATCAAAGAATTCCTGGGAGTGCAGTTTAGTATCAAGCCTGACCCGAATCAGTTACATGGAACTTTTTCTAGAAGCCATAGGTCTTTTCCAACAGCAGTGCGTCCACTCTCCTTGATGTGCACAGTGATTCGAGCTGTGGCCTCAAACTCCAGCCAGCCATCCACGACGATCATCTGCCTCTCATCATTATCATCTGCTGATGCTCCCACTGAAGACAAGAAGTGGAATACATTTTGGACGCCTTCATCGAGTGAAATAGTTATATTAGTTTTGCATGTGCCTAATGACGTGGCAATAATTAAGCAGGCCTTTGGGCCAACGGTTGTGATTAACTCAAAGTTCATCAATTGCTTCATTCAGGATTGCCCTCTCCGATGGCAGCGGCAGCTAGCGATTCTGATGTGGGGTCTCAAGATCATGTAGATTACAATTATTAGCCATCGCCAGATGATGTTTCTTCACAGCAGCAACAAGTTCTAGGTGATGTAGAGATGGGTGGAGAGAGCAATGAACCAGGTTTGTGTTTATCTTGATAAATCAGAATTTAATCACTTTTCTTTCCAGGATCTGAGCACCTTACACAGCTTAGTGCTTCAGGTACTTAGTCTATTCCAATACAGTGCTTTACAGCTTAACAAATAGGTGTACAAGCAGACTTCAAACAGCCGTTACAGCCGTTACATTTCCAAAGTCCCTTTGGTATTTTAGCAGGTACTGGCACTTAGCTTTTTTGCTTCATAAACCTTCTCTATGGCCAGATCCAGATGCTCAGACACAGACTTCCAGCCAAGTGCCCCGTGGGATTTTAGGAGGTACTACTCAATTTTTAGTTATGGGTTTCTAATGGGCTTTTTTAGCTAAGTGCAAATTATATAGCATTCAAGACCCTGGCGTATGGAATCTGATTGCTTCTTCTAAGGAAACACAATATGCATGTGTTCATATTGTGGATCTATAGCTCCATTCAGGTGGTGAGCCGCTTCTTATATATGTATTATCTTGGTACGGTAGCTATGATTTCCAACATGAGATCCACTCAACAAGCATGGCATCAACATCAAGGTTCCTTAATATCGATTTCACTGACAACTATGGCATGCACCTTGCAACAGCTTCAATGGCAGCCAATGCTGCTGATAAATACAGCCACCTTTTCAAGCCATCTAACTAGCTGTGTATTCAACACTACAAAGTCAGAGCTAAAAATCCGAAGTATCATTTGGGGCTCCATTGTCTCTTAGTAGATATTTCTATGGCCACACATGTTCGAGCATGGCCAGAGAAGGCTCCTCCAGTGCTTGATTTTGTTAGACCATCAGACATTGTTCCACTGAGTCAGTTTGCAGTGGATGCTTCTGCTTATACTTCTTCAATGGTTGCTGGGGCAATCACTAGTGTAGATCAAACACCTAACACTACAAACATCATATTCATTGCTGATGATCCTGAAGCTGAAAAAACCTATAAGGTATTTATAATATTCTGACTAGATTTTTTGGTGAACTTCAAACATAGGTGCATGTGCTGGGTGATATGGACCATGTCTATCATGAGCTCAAATCATCATGGTTTGCTGGGGACATGCCAAGCTGTATTTTCTACAATCTCTGAGGAACTAAAGATAAAAATGTGTTCAGGATTGCACCCTCGACTATTGTCTTAAAAATTCCTAACGATACACCTTGGGATCATATACAGAAGCAGTTGCACTCTGTCTCATTCATATACGAAAAGAACTTCTTTGGGGTACGTCTCTCTTGATGTATACCAACCGTTCAAAACACATGTTTTGTCAATAGGTGTATGGCCATTTCATCCCTGAAAACCCTCAAGCAATCTCTGTTTGTTGCGGCTGCCATGTTTGCAAAAAGTTTAGGGTCGAGAAACAAACACGAAATATTAGTTGGTGCCACCATTGCAAAAACGAACGAATGTTTTTTCAAACTTTGCGAGTCCATGGCAAATTCTATCCAGATACTAGCCACCCCCAAGATGTTTGCATGGAGGACACTTATATAGACCAAGCATATGGTCTCACTCCTAGCCAGTTTCTAAGAATGTTCACTTCTACTCGAATGCTTGAAGCAATCAAACTTTTGGAGACAAAGAAGCCACCAACAGGCCATTTCTTATTTTCAACTGGTGCCTATCAAAGCTCACCAAAAGTTATTGCATTCAAGGCTGATTAGAGTACTGTGCACTTTATTTCCTATTCCAGTGTGCTTTCATTTCCTATTCCCCATGTGCTTTCATTTTTTGTTTATACAATGTATTGTCTATAAGCTTGCTGCATAGTTGTTTATGGGATCCATTGTATTATTACAACCTCAAAGTCTCTTGCAAGACTCTATAGAATGCGAGCTTCCCAATCGCTGCATTGCCCCACTGCTTGCAGCAGGCCAGCAACGTCATCATGTCACAAAGCTAGGCTTGAAAGGCATCGTCTGCCACGTCCAGAGCTTCCTGGATTGCTGCCTTGCACAAGGCTGTAACTTACATTAGACCAACAAAAACATTTTTTTTTCAGGAAACTTACGTGCATGCCATGCTCATCAGTGTAAGATGACCTTCATGCAATGGATTAAAATCACCGGAAAGAACGACCCTTCTGCCAATTCTACAGTCTTTGCTACCTGTATCACAACTTATGAAAAAACTAACCACTGAGCAAATTTCGAAGTACCTTCACCAGGATAATCGACCATGTAGACATTTCCATGTATTAGCTTCTCAAGCTCTTCGTCCTCTGTGTAATTCAGCCTAGAGTCTCAAATTTCTTCCTCAGGGCTCTTCAATTCTCCCAGTACTATATTTCCAATCTCACAAATGTCAACCATAGCCTGGACATAAATCAAAAGTTTGGGCGAACTGAAAAGCCTGGTCATAAAAATCATAATCTTGATCAGGAGCTGAGTGGATAGACAATCCTCTCCAAAAAAATCTCTATATCCCTGGAGATGAGAAAACAATCAATTAAATTCATTGCTGTAAATACACAAGACCTGTGATCTCCTCGCTTGGGACTCCCAGTTGTCCCAAGCGATTTACCTGTTTTCTCGCAGTACCTGGCACTTGGTCTTGAAGAAGATGACATGGGCGGACCAAGAGCTACACTTGCTATGGATGCCATGATTGGCAGTGAAGGTCAGCCGTAATGTAACATCACCTGTCGGAATGTAACAGCTGCTCCAATTCTTTCCTCACGTCCTTGATCTAAACAAGCAAATTGAAATGCTCAGGAACTTAAAAAGCCATTGGCTTTAAAGCTGAGCTGAGCGTCTCACCTCTCCAATCAAACCTTTGCAGCTCCATACATACACACCCTGTCAAAGACTAGAGAAAAAAACCAATAAGAATCTTTGCAGAAAATAAGCCATTGTTTTGTTCTCTGACTTTCATGAATTTACCGTGCCGTTTGCAACCTGCTGATGAAGGGAATCGGATGTTATGACTCTGATCTTGGGGCAGCCGTCATCTCTCAACAAGTAGACCTGCCGAAAGATATCAGTCAAAGCGGAAATTTATGTAGCCATGATGCAAGAATCATCTAAAATACCTCACGCTTGATCCATGAATCGGTGCAAGCGTCGGCCGCAAACACGATGTCAACACTGCAGAAACAAAGCGTAATCAAATCCCAGAGGACAAATCCCAGAGGACAAAAAAAGAAACCAAAAGGAATAGAAAGAAGTCGAGTGGAGTCTACCTTGCTCTGGATTCTCTGTGTGATGGCAGACCTGATTCCTTTGCATCGAAAACAACCACCACTTTCATTCCTGCAAGCTAGAACAAGGGCTGCGGTTATAAAGAAGAGAAAACAAAACAAGAGATACCTCTTGCTGCGCTGAAGGTGCAGTTTAGTATCAAGCCTGACCCGAATCAGTTACATGAAACTTTTTCTTACCACGCTAGAAGCCATCGGTCTTTTCCAGCAGCAGCGCATCCACTCTCCTTGATGTGCACAGCGATTCGAGCGGCGGCCTCAAACTCCAGATTCTTGAGCTATGGCGACAAGCCTGACACCGCTGTAGCTAGGGCGACAACACCTCGCAATGCCCTAGAAATCCCGCTCGCCCAAAAGTGCCATATCCAATCCGTCACACTTTTTTTGCTAAATCTCACGATAACCTATGGGGGGTAACTGTAAAGGGGTTATTTCTTTAACCACGTGTTAGTGAATAATAGCGCTAATGTTTGCTCCCGGCCAATGGGAGGCAGCCAAGCTGTGTGTGGTGGGAGAAAAAGGCCCACCAACACGTGGCACATGCAAAGTGTTGACCGGAGATTGCTGCTCCACGCATCACTCCGGGCAGGATCAAGTCCGTCGCGGCCCTTGGAGCATGCTGTGGACCGCAATTTCTTCCAGTGGGTAAGCAAATCCACTCCCAAATCGTTGCTGCTGGCTGGGATTTGAGCTTGATTGTGTCGTGATCCAGCTTGGTTTTGTTTTGTATGTTTTTCTAGGGTTTTTGAGACGACGAGAGAGCCCCTGCCGCTGCTGCCGATTCGCAATCCAAATCGGAGGCGCTGTGTCAATGCTGGTGTCTTTGCTCTTGAGAACCCCATTGCAAGTTGTTATTTGTGAGGAGTTCCATCAAAGCAAGGTATTTGTGGTGCGTAGAATTTGTATGATCTTCATTCTTACTCCACTGCCAGGAAATGGGACGAGGCGATTTAAGCTCTTAAATGCTTTGAAGCACATTCAGTCGGCACAGCCTTAGTCACCTGAAGCGTGGACCATACTTGAGCTCACGAGCTGAAGAGTTGAGCTCACGAGTTGAGCTCAATTTTCAATTGTAATTTAGTACAAACATTATAAACTTTAAAATTTTAAAGTTATGGCGAACTTAATAATTTCATAACTCTCTATATATTATATAGATAAAAATGTTCTAAAGGACACTTCTTGTTCTAATAATTTAAATATTTACTACATGCAATAATAGAGACATTTGTTAGAATATAAAATAAAATGTTTGCAAAAAGAGTATTCTTGTCACTTCTTTAAATTTGTACACTGTGCTTTCTAGCTAGTAAATGTCAGGTTCATCAGAATTTTAAAATTATTAAATTTGACTTAAGATTCTATATAAGGCCATATAACCATTTGAAAGGAAAAAAAAACAACTGTGATGGTACATATGCTCTCACAATACATTGTAACATCATACACCCGAAAGACTATCTCGAAATATTTTTTGAGAAGGTAAAGATAAAAATGGAGACTCACAAATACTATGGGTAATATTACAAAAAGAACCTCACAAGTATATGAAATGAAAAGTGAAATAATAAAATATTTTTATTAATTATATAAAGTATAATTAGTTTATATTATTGATAGAGAATAAACATCGATAGTGCTGGAAAATCTAATTAGCTCCAAAAGTTTTCTGCAACTCGGCAATAGTAAGGCTTGCTTGGTATATATAAATATCCACTTTAGGATCCTGGTGCAAGATGTTGATGAAGATGTAGTACATATGCTTGCAAGGAGCATATGCCTTCCCATGTTCCTCGCGCTTCGTAAAGTCTGGACATGTGCAAGAAGGAAAGTCTTGAATGGCAATTGTGTACTCTCCACCTTCTGTTTTGACTGTGTACTCCTTTGTGAGCGCAGTGATGTACTTCGTGGAGAGAATCTCACACTCAAGTGTTTGAGCCAAGTTTATTTTACCTTGCTTCTGCTTGGAGACGGTACCAATAAATTTAACTGCCTTACCTTTTCGTGCTGGCCTCCTGTGCATCTCTGTAGGAATATTCTTGGTTCTGTCACTCATATCTCCAACTCTCCTTTCAAGATTGAAACCAGATTTCTCAAGGTTTTCAATCTCATCCGAGGTGAGCGCAACCCCATTAGCAACTGGCCATTCTTTAGGTACTGCATCAGGTTTAGTCACTATAGTGTCTTCAAGCCGCTTTGTATGGTTGACATCAGAGTTGCAGCAATATAACCAACACCATCTTGAAAATCCTGCTTGCTTTCGTTCCCCATGGAAACATGGGGCTGGAACAGAAGCAGACTTATCACCACGGATCCAAGCCCAACACTTGCCCCTTGGAAGCATCCCCACACACCTTACATTTGATTTCGCTGGCACTCAACGGATTGCCCATTGCTTCGGCTCCACACTACGATAAGCAATTTCAACCTGCTGTGATGCACTTTCTTCATCAGCCACTTGAGGTGGTTCGGTTCTGGGGTGATGTCTTGGAGCAGAATGATACTCAACATCAGGTGTGTGAGAGCTTTTTGCTCCAAGATCCGTGCCAACATCTTCACCAGCAAAGGAAAATCGACGCTTTGAACGGACGGTCTTCATATCACCAATAGAAGCCCGAGGAGTGTACTCCATAGATGTGCCACGGACCACTTCCTCCACTGCAGTTGCCATTGTTCGTGCTAGTGGAGTCACTTTCTTCTTCATCCGATCTTGTAACATCTCAACCGAAGGTCCTGTTCCCATGTATCTTCCTTCCTCAAATGCCAAGGCTTTTGAAGACTGCTCTACAGCGCGTATCAAATCTGATAGACATGCTTCATATAGACTCATCTTCCCTTTCCCTGCCTCAGAGGAACGCCAGTTCCAATATTTACTCTCTGAGAGATTCACAGTTGGGGTGTATGCAAGATCCTCAAGTGGTTGATCCTTATAAAAAGATGATATTAAAAAGCAATAAAAAGAGAGGAAAAAAAGCAAAACCAACCTGAAAAGAGTGATGTCCCCATTGGAACATTCTAACTTCCCACCACCCCAACCACGACTCAAGTTGTGGTAGACAACTTACGTCAGTATGGCCATCTTCACGCCACCACATTCGGATCTCGTTTGCTTTTGCCTCATGCTCTTCTTCAGAAGGTGCAGCCTGCCATTGTTTGCACAACTCCTTAAATGCTAATTGGAAATCTGGCTTGATAAGATGGCAGTGTTGGTTTAGGCTCTGAGCCCAATGGAACTCACAAGTCCTTTCACGACCTTCCAATGGTTGACCATTCCCAAAGACTGCCCGGACACCATTCCAATTAGCCCCAGCCCCATCTGCCATAAAACCGCGAAAGTTGGCAGGCTTACCAGTCCGCTTCAATACAATGTCGGAGAGGGACTTCCAAAATATTTCTTGAGCCATCTGGTCTTGTACTTTAAACTCTGCCGTTGCAATTGTCAAGTTACAACGTAGCCTGTGAAAAGTGCAATGTTTAAAACCATTTTAAGATAATGAGAAAAAAAACTACCTTGGATCATACACATGAGCTCCCATGGTTGTCCAACCTGCCACCCGCTCCATATGGTCAAAATGTACCCATGCATTAGCAAGGTCACTCGACCCAGACATATCCATTCGGGAAACAAGATCCACACCAGAGGCAGGGCCCATGGTAGACATTTTGAAAACGAAGGGGCGCTCTTGCTCACTAACGACTTGATCTGGAAATAAACTCCCATGGATAAACTCATAGGGACAAGTCCGTTTTAGTTCAAGGATTGAGTCAATTTCTGATTGGAGTTTCCCCTCTCGAGATTCACACATCCGAGACGTTATCCTGGATGAAACAAAATGTAAGAGAGATATTATTGAAAAGTATGTAATAATATTTTCATACCTCCTGAGGCTAGTTGCAGGTTGCACATGTCATAGTAACTCCCGCAAGCTAGCCTCATCCAGTTGAGTATTCTTGTAGTCCGGATCAAGTAAAGTATTTGCGATAAAATCCTTGAGCACTGTCTTCTGAACATGCTTCAGAGTTGCAGATGAGTTTCTCATAGTCTCTATCTGCACTGCATCTTTGAAATGGTTGACTGAACTCCTTTGTATCCCTTCCTGCATTGGATGTGTGTGCGTGCCAATATGTACTGCAGCTCTACCAACCTTTCCATCCCGTGGAAGAAAATAGTACATCTTGGCCCCGCAGATGGCACGACACAATAGAGCATTCTTGCAAAACCGACACTTGAATCCAACACCAATGGTGTCACAGAGGGGAGGATTGGTTGCCGATCCTTCAAAAAATATGGAGTCTAGAAGTTCTTCCTAGGTATGCATGGCATATCATATGCAATGTGTAAATTGAGGAGTGGTATGAAAAATCTATTTATTAATGATACATTAAAAGACAATTGAATGCAATGAGAAAGATGTGTCACATGTCAATGTGATAATGATTGTGACACTGACAATGTCAGTGTAGCAGATAGCGACAGTGATAGTGTCAGTGACAGAGACAGTGTCAGTGTCAGAGATGACAAAGTTACAGTGTCAGTCTGTCAAATTTCATAATTACTAGTATTATCAGTTTATTATCTATAGGTAATACAATTTTGTTAATAAAAAAAAGGTGAGGGGGGGGGGGGGGGCGGATGAATAATATCATAGTGTAAGAATTATTAGTGGCTGGAATTTTCAGTAGGATGGCCTAAAAATACCATAACTTGTGGATGTAGGATTTACTAACGGAATATTGTTCCTCACCATGAAATGATAATGATTGTGTGTTCTTAACTCTTTCTTGATTTTCTTATACATCCATTTATGCACACCTTCCACATCAGTTCTTGGGCAGTTGTGACAATGTTCTCGAAAAGTTTCTAGACCCATACAGCCCTCCGTTTTATCTAAATAAAAGTAGCAGATGGGACACTGGAGATAATATGTGTTCATTCTTTCAAAAGTTTCAACCATATCGGGAGCAAGATCTTGAAGAAACATCTGGCATCGCTCTTGAAGCACATGAGGCAATCCATCTTTAGTAGAAACATCTAGAACATTATTTGGAAGAGGGATCTCTTGTTCAGTCACACTTGGGGCTACAAAAGAAAAAGCCTCACAACGATTGATGTATGGAGGGAATGGTGGAATGTTGGTAGAAGTTGGAGATGGAGGTGGAGACTCATATGAAATGCATGGGGGCCAAGTGCGAGTAGCAATAGCATTTTCCCTAGAAGTTCTATTTCGTTAAAGTGGGAATTGTCATTATCCCACTTGTAAAATAAGGTTTCCAAACCTTTATATAGTATATAAATATAACAAAATTCAACTACATTGAGGCACATGCCATTTTATTTTAAACAAGGAAATGGCTACTCAATCACTTCTCCTCCCCTTGCCATTGCTTCACCTCTCTCTTCTCCTTGTCATTGTCGTCCAATTTCTTTCCATCCTTTTAATATTGGCTTAGTTGCTCCGAGTCTAGGTGGAGCCCAAGTCCCTATTCAATCTTTACTTTCCCCTTATTAATAAAACAACTTCGTAGACTTCCAATAACATGCTATAACACTTCTAGTATAATGCAAATCCTCTCAAAGAATTGTCTTTTAATATTAATACAATGGCATGGAACCCCATGCCATAATAAGTTACATTTTTAAATAAATACATGCCATCTCAGACTGTTATTTTTTGCCTCCAACGCCTATACAATAATCTTGGAATTTCATCACTCTCCACACTATCAGGATTTAAACCCAATAGTAATGCCATCTCTTCTCTAATACGTCCACGCTCATGTTCAGTGGTCGAAGAACCCATCTGGTTGAGCAGATTATGGAGATGCGGATAGTGCTTGGCTAGACAATATACATGCCATAAATGATGACTGGTGTCTGTCCGATCAAATGGCTTCTGATATACCGTTCCATCTGCCATTTGGTTGATTTCTGCAGCCGCCTCCTGGACTGGCTGGTTCTCTATCACCATCGCTCCAAGCCGTTTTGCAAGGTCCCCTAGAACATACGGTTTCTTCTCCCTAGTTTCCATACTGCAAGAGATGGGGTGCACTGCATATGTGTGCGTGTTCATTGTAGTTTTAATTGACGAGTCATTGATGATGAGGATTTCACTTGACCTAGTAGTCCGGTTCATCACTACAGCCTCTGGCTTGACGAAGATGGGCTTGCTACCCCTCACATAGACCATAGTCAAGCAATCCTCTGCGTTAAGAGAAAGTCAAATGGTAATATTACTCGCGTCTGATCGTGCATCATCTGTAGCAACGTTAATGCATTGTGGCGCATCATGGATGTCCAAACTCCCAATTGCAAATTGAACCCGGTCCTCTGTTTTAAGTGTCGCATGGTCATTATTAGATCCCGTAGTTTCTCCCATGTGATTAATGTGAATCTGTCTCTTTTGACCAACTTGCGACCGCAGGCTTTGGAGGGTGCAGTGACATTCGAGGACGAGCCACGCTCATGGGAGAAAAGGACACCGTTCAAATCAAAAACGATACAGTACCTTCGCCGTGACTCTGAAATGAAATGCGTCAATATAAAAAATGGTACAAGTCAATTTTACCATCTACAATATTAGCGAATGGTGCTCCCGATGGTTGTTGAGAGGGTTTTGGTCGAGGAAACATGAAGGGCGGAAATACTCTCCTCTGCAATGTGGGGTCAATCGCATCCGATGGCATGTGGGCACATGCCATTTCAGCTGTAGACTCTAGTACAACTGGCTCAACAGTGGCATGGGGTGGTTCCGATGGCGTGTGATCACACGCCATTTCAGCTGGTGCCTCCATTGGCAAAGTGGACATGACCGAACAGGCAGAAGGGGTGGTGTAGGGAGGTTCCAACGGCGCGTAGTCAGACGATTGGGCACACATTGAGTCCGTTGGAAATGAGGATACGACCAGCTCGGTGGCTGGGGCGGCCTCATGCGGGTCCAATGGCGCCTGGTCACCGTCAGTTGGATACGTGGACAAGATTGACTCAGTGGTATGGGCAGCATCAAATGGAGCGTGGTCAGCTTGCTTGCGGTTGATATGGATAGTAGCCTCCACCAGCTCTGATGACTCTTGCAGGCAAGTAGAGTCCATTGGCGGATCCATATGCATGTCCAAATATCTCCCTTCGATTGAGATGGTATCCTCCCGTGCTACTAAAAACAAACTCATTAGCACATTGAATTGACTATACTGTATTTACCATCAACTACTATTGAGGAACTAGGACCGATATCACTTGGGTGCACTGCTGATTCTGAAGGATTGGACATACGTTTCGACCCTTGCTTGGCACTATCCTTCCTCAACACTAAAGGCTAGAGTTTGTAAATTCAACTGAATAATCTCTACTTACCATTTGCTCTGCGACCTACATGGACAATGTTAGAAATGGTAAAAGGTTAGGAATGGATGTACTATTATTTACCTGATGGTTTGTCTTGTATGACCTTCCTCTGCTGCTCTTTGGCCACCTCAGACTGGCCATTGTCGTCATCATCATCGTTATCATCGTCGTCGTCATTATTATGATCGTCACCATTTTGAGGACCATCCAAGTCCTCTTCGTCCTCCTCTTCTTCGTCCTCCTCTTCATCCTTCTGCTCTTCCTGCTCATTATCTTTCTCTGGCTCCTCATCCCCCTCCTGCATTTCTTCCATAGGCTGCTCAGGCTGGATGGCTTATTCTTCCAGGACCATCTTGGGAAAATCATCTGGCCGAGTCTCCATCTCAAAATACAAGACATCCATAGCCTGTTTTAGTGCGTGACTGTCGCGCATGTGACTTCGGGTATCGAAAGTTACCTGTCAGCTAGTCCTTACGGACACTCTTTCCTTACTGCCACGATGGCAGGAGGTCGGTATTGCTGGACCCTTTATCAGCCCCTCTTGTTCAAGTGTTAGTAAACTGGACTTTGCATCTGTACTTGGCCGGATGAGCATAAGGACGGAATTCCTAAGTGTCTATTCAGCCAAGCATACTTGGCTTGGCTTTTTAGTTCTCTTTTGCTCTGTCTTGCACTGGCTTGACAAGAACCCTCGCGTATTGAGATTGGTCCCTCAATATCGCTACATGATAGCTTACCGTGTTTGCCAAACACCCTCGCTATCATGCCCTTTGTGTTAGTCTCATTTCGGTCCCAAATGCTATTTATGGAAAGTGTCTAGATTCGCTCATTTGGCATATCTACGGAATGTAGAGATCGGCCTGAACACAATGGTGTTCGTCCTGTGTCCAAATTCGCATTCTAAGGACATTCCATATTTAGTAAGTTTTAAGCTTGTTCCAGAGACTAACTCCTGATACTAAGGGAGGCTTGGGGTGAAAGCCCAAAGCGTGTGTTCCTCAAGGGGGGGGGGGCTATGGGGGGTTCCAAATGTATAGTAGGGATAGTGGGTAGGTCGGGCATGGCCGACCAACCTGAGGCATAGTCTAGCTCCCGCTTGCGTGCCTGTCCTTGTTCTGCGTCCGGCTTGGGTCTAAGCCCAAGTTCCATTCCATGCTAGCTGGTGGAGTACCCATGTCCTCGCGTTAGGCCACCGGTATGCCGAAATAGCGCCAGACTCCGTTTGGCTCCGTTTTGCGTGCTGGTCCTGGCATTGGGATGCTGGTTGCTCTAGGACTGTTCCAAGTCGCTCCAGGCCCCTGTCCCTTTGCTCCTTGGGCTGTATGCTCGGGAGTTGCTCCGTGGTTCGGTTCCATCACTCCTTGGCGTCACGCTTGGGAGTTTGGCACCGTTCCTTCGTTCAGTAGCCCAAGGCCCTGAACCTCGAGTTCCTATGGACACGTGGCATGGACACGTGGCATGTGACACATGGCATCTGTCACGTGGCACAAAGAGGGTTTAGGTTCCGCTTCGTGGTGTTATCCTATGGTAAATCACCATAGGATAAAGGGTCAAAACCACATGCGCTACATTTGGTATCAGAGGATGAGTCTCAGCGAGTACTATTCAATGAGATTGGGCAACTAGTCTTGTTGCATACGCAGAGATGAAAACGATGATCTGAGTGGGTACACGTTTTGGTGCAAAGACTTCGCAATTGTTCCTTGAGTATGGATTTGGTTACCGTTTTGTACCGTATTATATAAGCTTGCTCTTGGGCTCATAAGAAGGCTTGAGTTGTTTCAGTAGCACGAGTTTGCGCTTGGGCTCGTGAGTGAGGCACATTAGCAACTCAAGGTTACACTTAGAGTTGGCAGGATTAATGTTAGCCTATCGGTGGTTCCATGAGTTGTTCCATATACCGTGGGTGAAAGTAAACTTTCCCTGAGTTTGCTATGAGTGGCAAATAGGCTGGTCCGTAGCTGTTTAGCACGGCACTAGTGGATCCTTCCTAGGCATGATTATAAGTGGATCAATCAAGACTATAGGGAATAGTCTATTGGTTCAAGTAATCATTGCCGTGCTCTCTCATAAACTTTTCTTGGATGGAACTGAAGGCAGTGCGAAAGCAAGCTTGAGGTTTAGTCAAGATGAGGCCGGAAAGAGAGTCGTCAGGGACGAAGGATCAAATACGTAAATCATTTTCTCTTCTTGGAGAGATGATTTGCAACGAAGTGTTAACTCATTGCTTGTGTTTACATTATGCAATCAAGAGTCCCTACCTTGATGCATGTTGGAAATGATGGTCTTACAAATGGTGAGTTGTGGGATGGATAGCGGTGAAATGTGATACCATTTTGTCTAAGCTTGCTATGGAAGACTGGGGTTGCAATGCTCAATTCTTTTTCAGGGAACCTTGTTATTGCTCCTTGAGTAGCTTGGTGTTGGAATAGTTTTGAGATTGGTCGGAAAGAGAGTGGCATAAGCTTGTCTGTGTTATGAACAAAAGTTAGTGGTGTTGGGTGTCGTAAACCTCTATTCGTGGAATGTGGCATTTATGTTGCATTTTGTCGAATCGAGTTGGCATTTGATACTCACATAAACGTTTGAAGTAATGACATAGGCATTGCTCATTGCGTTACTCAATTGATGATCAAAGTCATTGTGATGCTTATATCATATCCATGTGATAAAGAGTAATGCGTTTACGAAGTTGCTTGGGTAAATGATGATCAACCCCAAAGTGGTTAATGGAGAAGCTAGTCTACTTGCACGAAGTAGCATTGTAGTAGCTTTGACTGGATTCTCGATGGTAGTCCATTATGCTAAGCTTAAGTTGGTACCTTGTTTCCTTGAGTTTGCCTGTTAGGTGATGGAAAGGGTTATAGCATTCATTTGCTATGGCTTGTTGGTTGATCCGTTAGCACTTGGAGTAGATTGTTGGATGGAGAAGATGTGTAGTTGGGGCATTGACATCACTAGCACTTGTGTTAGTGGAGGTGGCATTGTTATTTCAAGTGATGAGGAATTTTCCTTAGAGCTTGATTTTCCATGTCATTTTTCTTGTTAGTGTTTTGACTTCATATTGGATCTTGAAGGTGGTTGAAGAAGAGTGTTAGTGCAATGTGGATATCCAAAGATGTGGTCTTCTTGATCAAGCCTTGGATATTCATTTTGCATTTTGCGGATGTCGGAGTTGGATATCGGAAATATGGGCAAAAAGATGTTCGATGCTTAAGCATATTGTTGGTCATGAGAACTTGTGTTGAGGTGAACCTATGTGAAGTTGTTAGTAGGAGGAAGTTGGTTGAGTCTTGAAAGTTTGCAATCCTGGACTGAGAGTCATTCTTTCTCTAGGATGGGAAATTTTCCACAAATTTTCTTAGACTTTTCCAATGGCTGATCTATTGATCATTTTGTCCGAAAACCATTCCGTTTTCGAAGGCCAGTACAAACTAGTGAAGGGGTTGGAGTTGACTTCGGTTAGCTTAGACCTTGGTAGGTAGTTTGTATGATGCAACCCGAAAGGGATGCTGACTTTTGGGGCTAAGGCAATTGAGTTGGATAGAGTCTAGAGTTGGTGTAGAAAAGTGGTTGTTGCACTTTTCTAAGAAAGGTGACCCTTGTGCCTTTCTTTTGTAGCATTGTGCTTGGTGGCAATTTGCACCTTGCATTACGTTAGACTCTATGAGAGTAGTGAGCTCTCACTGATCTTGACTTGGTCTTGGTGGCCCTGCGCCTTGGCTGAGGATGGTGATGTCCAACTTAGTTGTTTGAGGTTGAGATGTTGGTACCCATACTATAGCTTTGTCTATGAGGAGGTTGTGTACCGATGTGAGTCCATCTCATGGTCTTCACTTTAGTTACGACTGAGTGTTGATCACATAGCTAGCCTCTTCAAGGCATGCTCAGAGCTATTGACTAAATGCATTAGTGAGCTTATGGCGGTTGAGTTGGATTCGAGTGGTCATTTAGTTTGTGCTTGTCTATGAACTTTTATCTCATACCTGGGGTATTATGTTCATGTTGGACAAGTATGTGACTCGATGATATGAGTTGGTGTTTGGGTCTTGTGAAGGCAAGTTGAGGAGTGATTGTTAGTTGCTTTGCGACTAGTGATTGCTTATAGACTTTGTCGAGGACTGTTGACACTTGCTTTGCTCGATGAAGATTTAGCAGTGATGGGCTTGCTTTACCGGGTGGTGTTGCGGAGGATCATGTCGTTAGACTTACATGAGTTTTTCATGTTGGCTTGTCGACTCTACCTCTGTCGATATCATTTGGTTACGTCTAGTCCGTAGTGTTGGATTTCATTGAGTCTTGGACGTGGTGAATCACTCCTTGATGATGTGTATCTGTAACTGAGTTTTGCTGAAGGATTGATCTCGGATACTAAGTATAGTATCTTCGACTTTGGTTAGCTTGGTTGCTGGAAAGCTTCGAGTGGTGATTCACTCTTGCTTTCTGCTAGCTTTGTTCTGTTGTTGATGGCATTGAAGTGATGCCTTGTCATTGATATTGTTGATATTGAGATTTCAGTGAAATGAGATGTCTCTCCGCAAGATTGATGTCGAGTTTCGTTAGTCTTGATGAAGATAGTGTTGATGATTTGGCTGTTGCTTTGTGTTGTTGGCATTCGTGCAATTGCTAGTTAGCAACTGTATTGACGTTCAAATGAACTGAGTGGCAAGTTTGGGTTAGTTGTGTTCTAGACGAGATTGCTTAGTTGAGGTTGAGCTTTAGCTTTTCCTTGAAAAGTGATTTAGTCGTGAACAATGCTACCTCTATAAGAGGAAGAGTTAGTGATTGGCATTGAAGTGATTGAATCCTTCTTGGATTTCAATTGAGATATATCAATCATTAATGATTCTTCTTATGCTTGCTATGAAGTGAGTTACGTCTTGCTATAGATGGATTCATGGAGGATCGTTTGGTGATCACTTGTTAAGCATAGCTTCGTTATGCTTAGCTTTTGGATTGATGCAGAAATGCTCTTCATTAGCTTTGGCATTATGAAGTTTGGCTTATGGATGTGTTGAGGAAGATATTGTGGGTTGCACCATGATTTCTTCTTTAGCATTGAAGTTAGCTTCTATGAGACTCGTGATCATTATTAGGCAAGACTTAGTTATAGGCTTCTTCGAGCTTTTGGTTCTTTGAGTTTTGTGCTCATTGTTCCATTTGTTAGAAGTTGTTGGGGAAGGCATTTTGGCTCATTAGCTTCGATGTTGAAGTTGGTTTTTGCATCTGGCAATCATTGGTGATGATTGACTATCATCTAGGGTAGTTGATTGTCCTTATCACAAGTTTTGCTTGATTATTGTTGGTTTGGAATTATTTGCTATTCTTCGGGATGGTAGATTCTTTCTTCAATGATGATTATACATCACTACATTGATGGGCTGATTGACGATCTTTCATGATAGTTAGTTGTTCTCTTTGATGGCTTTTGGCTTTTGGCAATACCACATGTTCTTTGTGGTTTGCTCTGGATTGGTCTCTTGGGTTTGAGACGTCAGTAGGATGTTGCTGACACTTGCTTAGGCAACTTGAGTTCCTTGGTATTGTTGGCTGGGATCTATTCAGATTGGCTTTTGTGATAGTTGGCAGGCATGAGTGTTTGTTGGTCTTACCACATTCATTCTCTTCTGTTGATTGTTGCTCGAGTTAGTTTTGATAGATTTGGATGTTATTTCCTTTGGGTAATACATTCGCGAGCATTGTGCTTGTTAGTCAATGATACTTTGTGTTCTTTGAGTTCTCTCTAGTAAGTTGTTGGCTTACTGTGTACTTTCTTCGGTAGTTAAGTTTCATCATTGAGTTTCCTTGATGATATACTAGCTATTGAATTTTGTTGGATGGTCATTCCTATGTTTGCCAAATTATGATGATCTTGGTGGTTCCTATCTACAATACTACTGGTTTATCAGATGATAACTTGCTTAGAATACTTTTGTGTTCTACTCTACGATATAATCACTAGTAATTAAGCTTCTCAGATATCATTGTCTCTGACTTTGATATTGTCCATCTATTGATCTTTGAGTTTGGGCCAGTATAGGTAGACTGGCTTCGGCACTTCGTGTACATGGTGAAATCTCTAGTCATGGGGTAGCTATTGTCGACTGGTCACATAACCCGCCTCTTTGTCGATGTTCCTTGTTCCGTGAAAGGGCGTGACCGTGTAAACAACTCTAAACTGCCTGTTGACAGTAGTCTATCTAAACCTTACTGACGGGTTTGGTTTCTTTGCTCAGGAGGGTTGGGGCCTCTGGCTTCTCTCTCTATGTCTCTGCGGGCAGGGCATATCACACTTTTGTAAGCTGGGTGACTCCCAGAGCAGCAGGGGTGGCTGACTCCGTTGGTCATTTCCTTGTCGGCGACGGCCGGAAGGTGTCTGAGCTGGTAGTGCATCCGCGTTAGACAAAGAGGTTACCCCCTAACTCATTTAAGTTGGTGCATTTCTCACATAGTGTGAGTACCGTGAACTTTTTATGGAGTTGTTTCCTTGGCGGTATTCTAGACTCGAGTATGCATCGACGAGGACGTCGATCTTCCCAAGGGGGGGAGAGTGTCGCGCATGTGACTTTGGGTATCGAAAGTTACCTGTCGGCTAGTCCTTACGGACACTCTTTCCTTACTGCCACGATGGCAGGAGGTCGGTATTGCTGGACCCTTTATCAGCCCCTCTTGTTCAAGTGTTAGTAAACTGGACTTTGCATCTGTACTTGGCCGGATGAGCATAAGGACGGAATTCCTAAGTGTCTATTCAGCCAAGCATACTTGGCCTGGCTTTTTAGTTCTCTTTTGCTCTGTCTTGCACTGGCTTGACAAGAACCCTCGCGTATTGAGATTGGTCCCTCAATATCGCTACATGATAGCTTACCGTGTTTGCCAAACACCCTCGCTATCATGCCCTTTGTGTTAGTCTCATTTCGGTCCCAAATGCTATTTATGGAAAGTGTCTAGATTCGCTCATTTGGCATATCTACGGAATGTAGAGGTCGGCCTGAACACAATGGTGTTCGTCCTATGTCCAAATTCGCATTCTAAGGACATTCCATATTTAGTAAGTTTTAAGTTTGTTCCAGAGACTAACTCCTGATACTAAGGGAGGCTTGGGGTGAAAGCCCAAAGCGTGTGTTCCTCAAGGGGGGGGGCTATGGGGGGTTCCAAATGTATAGTAGGGATAGTGGGTAGGTCGGGCATGGCCGACCAACCTGAGGCATAGTCTAGCTCCCGCTTGCGTGCCTGTCCTTGTTCTGCGTCCGGCTTGGGTCTAAGCCCAAGTTCCATTCCATGCTAGCTGGTGGAGTACCCATGTCCTCGCGTTAGGCCACCGGTATGCCGAAATAGCGCCAGACTCCGTTTGGCTCCGTTTTGCGTGCTGGTCCTGGCATTGGGATGCTGGTTGCTCTAGGACTGTTCCAAGTCGCTCCAGGCCCCTGTCCCTTCGCTCCTTGGGCTGTATGCTCGGGAGTTGCTCCGTGGTTCGGTTCCATCACTCCTTGGCGTCACGCTTGGGAGTTTGGCACCGTTCCTTCGTTCAGTGGCCCAAGGCCCTGAACCTCGGGTTCCTATGGACACGTGGCATGGACACGTGGCATGTGACACATGGCATCTGTCACGTGGCACAAAGAGGGTTTAGGTTCCGCTTCGTGGTGTTATCCTATGGTAAATCACCATAGGATAAAGGGTCAAAACCACGTGCGCTACAGTGACCTAGGACCGTATCCTCACCCGACTGTCTTAACATGGTTTCTGCACGTTCTTGCATCCTTCGAAGACGACGAGATGAGAAAAATGTGGCCCTGACTTGAAAAGCATCCCTCATCCATTGTACCTCTCCATTGAGATTGGGGAAGGGGAGTCCGCCATAGGAATCTGAGTCAAGAGGTGGTGACTGCCTGCTTTCACTCAGCCCTTGACCTGCAATGAATGGCATGAGCACACACGCCATAACTGTGAGGCATTACCTATCATCTTTTCGTTGCCCTTCTTCCTTTTCGAATCAAACGCCTCTGATCCCGACAAATGTCCAACGTGCTTTCGCTTTTTATGACCACTGACAGTTTGAGCTTGGCTGGTGCTTGCCTGTTTTGCCTTTGAAGAAGTGTCTCCTGCAAGGAATGGCATGAGACCACACGCCATTGCAAATATAATTTGTACCTCCTTTTTTCCTATTGCTTGTCTTTTTTCTTCTTCAACGCGCCACCAGTGCGCTTTTCAGTCCTCGTGTCTGAATATTCACAACGATCTATAATCAAAATGGCGTGAGGCCTCACGTGACCTTACCTTGTGCAGGTTGTGAGCTCGGCCCAACATGGGTATCTTCAACAGTAGCTGTTAACGCTGTTTCAGCATCTGGGGGTGGCCACGCTCCTGCATACAGAGCTTGTGAGATAACATTTAAACTTAAAGTGTGTATTCACCAGGTTCGCAGAGAAGATACTGTTTTTCTTTGGCAACTGTAATTATATGCTCCATTGAAGTCACCTCTTCAATGGAGTTTGTCACCGCAACACACGGGACACCCTTGAGTAGTGCGGCTCGAAAGAATAGTCCGCCGCAGTTGTACTCGACAACGCATTTGCCCTTGGAGTCGGAAGCAGGTGACCCACCCGCTATTGCGTTGAAGACCCAGCTGAGCATTTCCCATGCTGCACCTGGAGCTTTCTTTGGATTCGAAAGCTCCATAGCCGTCTTCAGTTCCTCAGGCACGGGTAAATTGACCTCCCTCAAATCAATTCGATCGGCCTTGTCGAACGAAGCTGGGAAGTCACTCCAGTCCCACTCTGCTGCAGGACCAATAACAAAGGCGAGTGTGAAGATGCGGACATTCGCCAGTATCTTCTTCTTAGCCATTATCCCATGGATCTCCCGCATCTCCTTGCCTTTCAACCGAGCCTTCACCTCGTTCAAGGCCTTCCAGAACTTGTGATAGGATTCGGAGTCGTAGATCATATAGTGGACTGAAGATTCCACCTCCGCAAGTCCCACCATTAAGTCAATGATGGAGCTGACTTCGTCTGCATGAGTGATCTCCTCGTTTGTGAAGTCCATCACACAAAAGATGTTCTTGATCTGCTCATCTCCGCGGGAAACGATGCTCCTCCACCTTTGATCCTCATCCGAATTTAAGTATACCCGGTAAGGTTCTCGATAGGCCTCTGCTGCGGGGTCGAGCTGTTTCTGAAGCCGGCGGTCGACATCCCTCTTAATGAAATTTGGATACTAATCCAACTTCTCAGCTTTACTTTTCGTGGCATCCCGCAGCAGATCGATGAACTTGGGGGCCCCCTTCACGTACTCGTCGATGTTTTCATTTGACAAATCCAGCGCTTCCATCATCTCTTGCATGGTGTCGATGCTCACCCTCTCCACGGCCACTTGCTCGAAGATCCAATCCTTCAATAGCGCACGAGCTCTCAGAGTCGTGCACAAGTCCTCGTATGTCACAATATGGCCGGGAGTCATTTTGGTCTTGTTGAAGACTACCTCACCATGTAGAAGAGCATTAGCCACTGTCAGAAGGTCGTCGTCGTCTAGAGACCGCAAGAAATGCAAGGCGTTAGGCTTCAAATCATTGGGCTTCCGGCCGTCCTCCACACCCATTGAGTTTAGTAACTCCCGTCATGGTACCTCCTCAGCACATCTACCCATTTGTCAAAAACAACTTTTGTCGCGAGTAGAATGTTATGGATGCTGAGTGTGTCATTGACCCCCAGTGTTTTCGAGAGAAGACTCGAGAATTCCTGCAATGGAAATGGCGTGAGGCCACATGCTATGCCACATGCAACGAGGCTTACCTGCCAGGCGCTAGTTGCTAGTGCACGTCCTTGTCCTGGTTTTTGTGGCTTCTTCAGTTGAACCCAGAGCTTCCGTGTTCGTGCCAATGTCTCGTGCAGACCCGATTTGTAGCACGTTTCTTGCTTGACATTCTGCGCGTGGGAGATGTATATGATAGATCGGAGGGGCGAGTTGCCTTTTATCAGGCGGACAACTCTTGTCTTGAAGACTTTCTTCACCTCCTCGCCCACCATAATATCCACAACTATCTCTTGCATCACCAAGCTAGAATGCTGCCCGGAGACGGCATAAAACCGGATGTTCTGATCGTCCAACACCTTCCTATTGATCAAGTCTGGAAACCTCGTCTCGCCCTTCATTGTTCGGTAGTAGGGGATCACGTTTGCGATGTCAGGTGTTACTGGACTTGCCAGCATCTTCTGCTTCAGTTTCTCTACCCACTCATCAGATACTAGCCTGTGGTTGTATTTGCTTTGGATGTCGATACGGCTCACGTCGATTGTATATACTTTGTTGGAATAGTAACAAGTACTATTATCTGCGACGATTTTTGCTGCCTCTTCTTGCTCTTTCTGCTCTTTGCGGCTCTTCTTTTTGGTGGGTGTAGTGTTCAAACCCAAGGCAATGGCATCACCGAGTAGCTTCTTTTTTGGAGGAGAGTCGGACGTCGGCTTGAGCTTGACCACCCTTTTCTGCTTCGGGGTAGTTTCCAGATCGACCCCCTTCCCCTTCGCTTCACAAACTGGAGGCACTCTCAACGGCTCAATGTTGGAATATAGTTTTTGAGCATCGCCGTAGGTGAGGTCCGTGGATTCCATGAGATCTTCATAAACCCACAGCGTCTTTGAAATTGTGGGCCTCCTGGACAACCTCTCCCTAGCTCCCTCTAGGAATTCCTCATAGCCGCTGCCCCCCTCCGGGAAGCCGCTAGGATGTGCAAGGTGGATCTTGAAGGCGGACGCTGTCTCTACCACAAGTGCCAGTCCATATTCTTGCATGGAACTGCATGGAGTGTCTGTCACTTGGATGAGGATCCCCATGCATTCTTTTCTCCCACCATCTGTGTTGTACAGCCTCAGATCCTCGCCTTCCATCCCGAAAGTCCAATTGGTGAGCTCCTCCCCCTTCTCTGCATCCACATTGACAGTGGCTGGAAGAAGAACGCAATTCCTCACCTGTTCAGAAATGCACAACAATTAGAGCTGACAAATGAAAAGCTAGCAGCTGGAAATAACGTGAGGCCACACGCCATTCACCACTGCATCAGATGTCTTGAGGCTGCATCCTAAGATGGCGTGAGGCTACACGCCATCTGTAACTGGACTGCACTCGAGAGCCCAATCGGTGCATGCCAATGTTGCTACTGAATGGCATGTGGCCTCATGCCATTTTCTACTTGGCCTAAAAGACTTACCATTTGAAGCCGAATGGAGGCGTGACAACCGGACTCGCTAGCGAATGTGCACTGTGTGTGCAACGGATCGTAGCCGCAAGGCTACTCTGCCACTTACAGTTGGAGAGTGGCGCTGAAATCTCCCGGGACGCCAAGTGGGCTGCGTGTGGGTGGCAGAGTGGGCGGCGGAGTTGGCGGCGAAGTTACAAACTAGGTGTGTCTTGAAGTGGACGCCGATGCACACGAGCGCGATGCGAGCGTGAGTGTGATGCAAGCGCGAGTGGACACCGATGCACACGAGAAACTTGTAGAGAAGGTAGATGAGCGCGAATGTGAGCATGATCGCGAGTGGGAGCGCGATGCGAGCGCAAGTGTGCGAGTGCGAGTACAAAGCAAAATGCAAAACCTAACCTCACACGCACGAAATGTCACGACGGTTGGTAATCCCGCCACATCATCATTCCTCAGACTTGGGTGCCACCATTAATTTCTGGATCGCCGTGCGCATGCGTGAAATCCAAAAGAAATCCGTAACGTCATCATTCCTCGGACTGCATGCACGTGAAATCCAAAAGAAAGATCATGATTGGGATATCATTTAATACCCTCGCTATATTTATAACCATGCATGATTGGATATTCCAAAGCATCTTGTATTTCCAAAAATGCCAGATGTTCAGCTAAATAAATTGTCAGAGGATTTGATGTGACGTTCAAGCGTGTGGGCTCATGCAATTTTGATCCCAAAAAATGCACCAAAAAATGCTCAGCGTCATCTGGCGTTATCTCTTGAATGGCATGGGGCCGCATGCCATTTTCAGGGGCACATAGGAGTATATTCCTAGAATATTCTGACACGCGCGAGATTGTTTTGAGTTTTCTGGAGATCCAACCGTTAGATTGCAACTAGATTTTACAGAATGGTATACAATGTCCTTCTTGATGACCCTGCAAAAAAGCATCTCGATCGGACACCACATGAGACCACACAAGCCTTACAATGTTTCAAGGGCATTTGCCATAGATCCGACCGTTATTTTGCTCCAAGATTTTACAATTTGGTGTGCATTGACCTTTCCATCGACACTGCAAAGGGACATCACAATCAGATGCGGGATCACAAGAAACTAACTTCACTAACTCTGGTTTCACCAAGATCTACGTAAGGAGTTATGAAATGAAAGGACCCTCTCTATTGAAATGTGTTTATGGTCCTAAGGGCATTGTGGCATATCAAAGGATTCTGCATCAAGTTCTGTATTTGCATGTTTATCAAGCTACTGAATTGCTAAACCCTAAACCCTAAACCCTAAACATGTGGCAAATGCTGCGTGAAGAAAGATGCCCTTTCTGGGCAAATGCTGTAAGAGGCAGATGCCGAGCAGATGTATCTCAGGCTAGCGAAGGGGACAAACGAAAGCTAGCTATAAACATGACAGGATGCAAATAGATTACTAGGCTGGTCCTGCGAAAATCAAAAACCATAATTGAAAACATTGAAAATGCAAAATAAAGGTTTATAATATTTTTGAATTTTAAGAAACCAAAGGAATGTAAATGGGGCATGTGTTTGTAAGTTTAAAAATGCCTCAACCACTTAAATTCCCAAGTAAATAAAGCTGTTTCTATTTTTGGTACTGGTAAACTTTATAGCGTGTGGGCTCATGCAATTTTGAACCAAAAAATGCACCAAAAAATGCTCAACTAGCATTATTCTTTGAATGGCATGTGGCCTTATATTGCCATAAATGGACGTACACACACAGCATAATTATTCCTTTACACGGCGAATAATCTTGGCGCGGATCGCTGACACGGCATGGCAAAGTTCGAATCACTGACATGGCACAGCTGAATCGAGGCAAGGACATGATGTGACAAAGTTCAACCTCCGACAGCAAAGTCTAGAAGCTACTCAGTTTGAAATTTGTCAGAGAATCATAAGATCTGGTTTGTCAGAGGATTTGATGTGACGTTCAAGCGTGTGTTATTTTTGAATTCTCGAACTCATTCCTAGGTCTATCATTTTTGTGCGCCGTGTTCTTGGTTCCGCTGAGTGCAGTGAGCGCTGCTTGTGTAAGCGGCGTTGTGAGCTGTGGTTTATGCGTCTACAAGCGGTTGCGGCATTGCGAGCGCCATTGCGAGCGGCAGTTTATGCGAGTGGCAGTTTGTGCGAGCGGCGCTACGAGCAGTTGCGGTGTTGCGAGCGGCGCTACGAGTAGTTGCGGTGTTGCGAGCGGCACTGTCTTTGGTGTGGCTACCGCTTCCTCTTGATATTCGGCACTTGTGCTTCCTGGTATGTTCACCATGGAATGGCTTAGGACCACATTTAGAAATGGCATGAGGCCACATGCCATCTTGGGCCCTTGCAATTTCATGGCTAGCGTATTGTCATGTATGTTTTTACTTGCCTGCAGCTGTGTGTATATCAAGATGGCATGAGGCCTCATGCCAATTTTGTGAATGCGAAATTTCACGTGGGTGTCAATAGCATGTTTGAATAATGGCATGTGGCCTCATGCTATTTGGTATGTTATGATTTAAGCCATTCTCCAATCATTTTTTGTATGGTCTTAACTTCTTTTTTGCACTTTCAGAATGGCCTTCAGGGTTGGGGAAAAGGTTTACATTTTGAATGGTGGGAAGAGAGTTGCAAAAGGGACCCTTGTGTCTATGGATCGGAACTTTGTTATACACTGTCAAAGGCTTGGGGAAGGCAATGCTGCTGTATCAGTAGAGACTGTCTTCGATGGGAATGTGGTCGCTATTGAACGAGGAGAGATGGTCGTCGGGGTAAATGTTGTTGTTGCCTTGAAAAATCTGCAGAAGAAAGCAAATGTTGGGGATAGCACAAGTGCGACGCATGTTCCCTCCGTGGATCTTAAGAACCGTGCTACATGGATTCAGGCAAAGGTGTTTCTAAACAACCCCGAGGGGGAGGTGGTAGCTGAGGGCTTAGCCACAGTTGTCAATCCAATAGATGTGGTTGCTAATCAGGAATTGGGCTGGGATGATATTGGAATTGCGATTTTAGAGGTTGTTGACACAGAAGAAAACAGTCTGACTATTGGAAGCATTGTGCCGTGGAAATTGAGGCATTTAGTGTTTGAGAATGTGAAGGATTCACAATCAAACACCACTACAACTGATGACAGAACATCTCTTCATGGGAAAAGAAAGTACACCTTCCTAAAGCGCAGCCAAAGGGATCTGAGCAACGAACCGAAAAGGCAGAAAATGGCGATGGAGGTTCGAATGGTCTCGACAGTTGCTTGTTGCAAGAGGAGGTGCTGTCAACATGCTGATTGGGATGCTATTGAAGAGGAGAGAGCAAGATACAAGACATTGTCCTGGAAGGCAGCTCGCAATTTTGTGTATGAGGCATTACGGTCATCTGTTGATGCTTCAGAACATCAGGTGGGGGGCATGGTCTTCCAGAGGGGTTTGGTCTGCATGAAGGCATGGAGAATCATTTATGGAGTCCCTCGAACCACATTCTACAGAATCAAAACTGAGTTCGAGGAACAAAGGGTTCAACAGGCAGTCCATGGGAATGATGGTACGCACAAAACCAAGGGTCATGTTGTATATGGAGAGGCAATCTTCAAGAGGTTTGTCGAGATATGTAGCGAGCAGCAACCACATAAAACCCGCCTCTTGGAAGATGGAACACGAGACACCCAACGAGTTCTCCCTTCCATGTATACCAAGGGGGCCATATTGGAAGATGTGAATCGGGAACTCCAGAGTAATGGCTATAGGAAGCTGAGCCAATCTAGATTTAGTAGATTGTGGAGCAACAGGTTCAGGGATGTGAGTATAGGAAAGTACTCCAGCTTTTCAAAGTGTGACGAGTGCACTGCTATCAAAATGGCTTTGTCGAAGAATTCTTGCAGCGCTCAAGAGCGAGAGACGTTGGTTAGAAGGCGGCTTGACCACAACATCGAGCAGAGAAGCTGCAGGACTGCATATTATCATAACAAGATTCTCTCCATGGAGAGACCTGACTCTTACCTCTGCATCATCCACGACAAAATGGACCAGAAAAAGACGTGCTTACCTCGACTCAATCCTACCCCCAAGGCAATCTCTTCATCCATGCAGCTGCCTGTGTCTCTGTTTGGCATAATCGCTCATGGGCATGGTGCCCAGAACTATGGGAACTTCTTTGTACCTCTATGGGGTGGCGGGGGTGCAAACATGATGATTGCGTCCCTAACAAAACACTTAAGGTCTCTACAAAGTGCGCAGACTGAGCTGAACGGCCAACCATTGCATAAGGCCCTTGTCGATCGAACCCCATACAGGGTTCAGCTAGAGGAGGAGCAAAGGCTTGCAGTATTGCGTGGGGCCCCATGCCATCCTAGTGAATATGTTGGCCGTTAGATTGTAGGGTTATCACGTGAGGCCTCATGCCATTCCAACGAGGCTGGTCGCCCGATGAACACACAGCCTCATCCAAACAAAGCAGAATCTCAAGGAAGTTCTTGCGGCCGATGTGGCCTTCCACCCCATCTTCTGCTCCAAACAGACAATGCTGGCAGTGAGAACAAAAACATGTACATCTTCGCGTACTTGGCGATGCTTGTTGCCAAAGGCATATTTGAAACGGTTACACTTGGCTTTCTCATGGTTGGGCACACTTATGAAGACGTCGATGCCATGTTCAGTCACCTGACAGAGTCCCTCCGGCGATCCAATGTCCTCACCCTCCCACAACTCTACGATGAATTCCAAAATTGCATCAAAGGCACTGTTGAAGCTGCACTTGTGACAGAGGTTCCAGACTTTAAGGGGTTTGTAAGAGGCTACATCAGGGACGGATCCGAAACACTGATTGGCCACTCCAAGCCTCTTCAGTTTCATTTCAGCATGCGTGACGGTGCTCCAGTGATGAGGTACAAGATGAGAGAATGGGACACACTGTGGCTGCCAGTGGACGGCATTGAACTCTTCAAGAGAGATCCCATAACTGGGGAACCTATGATTCCTCAGGGTTCCCCACGGCCGATGCACCCGGATGGACTCAAAGACCAGGAAAGTATAGTGGCCGGGATTAGACAGCATATTGCCTTCTGGAAGTGGGGGTTGGTGTTTGGTGGAGAATCCTATTTTCAGAGGTGCAAGCCTTTGCTCGAATACTGGGAGAAGATTATATCTGCTATCCAAAATGGGCCGGTTGTATATGAAGAATTGGAAGAGTCCTTTTGGCCAGAACCTAGAGCACCAGATAGTAGCGGAACAATGTCCTCTGGAAATGCAGTGACAGATAACGATGTTGAGGATCACTATTGTGGGCCAAGGAACAAGAAGCCGGATTCAGCATTCAATCCAGTATAGGTCTGCAAAGGAATGGTCGTGCTTGTCAGACCCAGTAATAAAAAACAAATGATATGGGTGGGGCGCTGCATCACTGATGCAGAGGAGGACGCGGAAACTAACTCCTTCAATGTAACTGTGGAGTGGTTCAAGCCAAGTTCCGGATATACAAAGGATTGCCTAGAAAAGAGATGGGTGCTGAATCCAAGGGATCCCAGCATGAGCATATCGGTGGATAATGTTGTGCATGGTTGGATGCGGAAGCAGAGTGCCACCATCACCTTGCCAGACCATGCAAGAGATGCAGCAAGAGCATTCATAACCCGGGTTCAAGGTGAGATTCATTAATATTCCTTTACTAAGTTTCTAATGTATTTTATTTCAAGGTGAACAATCCGAATCTGAATCAGAGGAGGCGTGATGGCATGGCGTGATGGCGTGAGGCGTGACACCAAAAAGGAGGTGTCCACTAGCGCTTAGGCTTATAATGGCGTGTGCCCTCATGCCATTTACTTGATCACCAAATACCTTTTTCCCTTTGCACTAGTATATCTGAGAAATAGAATGGCATGTGCCCTCAGGCCTTTTACTAAATCACCTTTGAAAGAAATGCAAGCCTCTATGTCATAAAAAAAAGGTACTAGAGAAATTCCTTAATAATATGAATGTTATTTAGTTTCATGAAAATACACTAAGGGTCAAATGAGTTAAATGACTTCTCCAGACTAGCAATGCCTCTTGCTACACCTTCACAATTAGATTCATTAGAAAAAGATAACATTGAATAATATCTAAATGTTCTCACCATTAAGTTATATGTCTGGCTAATAGGAATGACATTCATCTTGGAAAGCTCACCACATGCTCAATGAACAAACAAATAGTGTGTGCACGCATGCCATCGCTCTTCTTTAGCTTCAGATTCGGCTTGTTCACCTTGACAATGAGATTTATTATACAACCAGATGGACTCAGTCTGGACACAAAGTCACTGCGCTAGTCACCATGCCCCAGATATGTCTAGCCCCTAGACAAAAAACATATAATTTCACGTCATTTTCAAATACTTGAAAATTTGCACCTAGTCCCATTTTACTGAATAAATCCCACTTTAACGAAATAGAGCTTCTAGCCATTCCTACACTCTAAACAAACTGAAATTTCAATGTTGAAAGCATCCCTTGTTGGTATTTATACTAAAAAAAGATCTAGGGGTTCTTGAAAGTTTAAATTGTCAGTCTCAAAAATGGGACTTCAAAATTATAACAGTGTCAGAACCACTTGTATATATAATAATATCTTTATACATGATAGAATAATATCATTCTCGAAAATATAAGATTCTCCACTTTACTCATAAAGAATTAACCTTTTGAAAAAACTATGCATGACTTTCACATTACATTAAAGGGTGGCCTAAATATCCCATATTCAGCACTTACTGATGTAGTGTTCACCAATGGAATATTGTTCTCCACTATGAAATCATAATAGCTGTGTGTTTTTAATTCTTTCTTGATTTTCTTATACATCCACGCATGCACACCTTCCAAACCCGCTCTTGGGCATTTGCGACAATGCTCAATAAAATTTACCAAACCCATGCAACCATCTGTCTTGTTTAAATAAAAGTTGCATATAGGACACTGAAGATAATATGTATCTACATTAAGCTCCCCTGCCATATCTGGAGCAAGATCTTGAAGAAAATATTGACATCACTCTTGAAATATTAGAGGCAATCCAACTTTTTTAACAACATTATAAGGAAGGAGTTTTTGTTCAATTGCACTCGAGGTCGCAAATGGAAGAGCCTCACAACAACCCTCAAAATGAAAAGGAGGATTGTTGCGTAGAGGTGAAGGTGGATTATTAGTTGAGATTGGAGATGGAGGTGGAGACTCATATGAAAGGCCTTCGGGACCAAAAATAAACTTCTTCCTAACCATTGCAACACACAAGAAGAATTAAACTTCCTAGCAATAAGAATTCTCTCATTAATATACTATATTTTAATCTCGGGAATGATGTTTTACTATGACATGACACTATAGTGAATGATAATTGTCAGTTTTAGTAATTACAACCTACTATGATAAACAAGTGGCTATAGGGTTTCAGAAGCTAAAAACTAGCATATAATTAATATGTAGCCTCATTTTATATAGTTGGCCTGCCATATATAATAATAGCGAATATACACAGGCACGTGAGTATGCCTTTTTGCAAGATTACCTTTCAATCCCAAAATTATATATAGATTTAATTCTTTGATTTGTCTATATCATATATCTTTACAAAGACAAAACATATCAAAAGGAATAAGATATATATAAAAAACTTATATTTTTTTTTTAATATTTTAGTGGATTACAAAAGCCATTGAAAGGTTTATAGAGTGGATTTATTAGTGCTTTCCGCTGTGCTGTCCATTTCTTCTTTTCTCTTGCTCTGGATTATTGTTTCGGAAGTAACAGGAGCATTTTTATCAATAGTGACAGTGGTCTCCACATTCCCGGATGGGTAATAAGGACCAGGCGTGTAATATGGAGATTGTGGTAGTGAAACAAAATTCACATTCTCACATTTCTGTATGCTAGAACTACTTACAGATTTTTTGTCTTCCTTGCTTCCCATCTCTGTAAACCCTAAAGAATGAACGAGTGAATCAGTGTTTCGAATTATTTATATATTTCTAGTCAATTGTTGAAATGTTAAAATGTTGAAATGTACAATAGAAATTTTCTGGTTCATTCGAACTTCAATGTTCCCATTTTATTTAGGACCAATAAAGCCCAAAAATTTCTATGGGTTCAGACGAACTTCTAATTCTAGAAATTGTATAAACTACATTAGAAAGATTCAAAAAATAAAAATCTCTCTGAACCATTGATACTTAAATTCATAAATTTCAAGTTCACCAAAGAATAACATTTTTCTGACTTAATATTTCCTTATAAAACTTATCGTTGACTATGTTGACTAGCATTGACTTGAGCTGAATTGAGCTCAACTCAACTTTGGACCATCCCCGTCACCTGGATGTGAAGCCTGACAACATCTACATCTGCAATCGCTGCCACGCGACGGGATGATCCTCCATTCGAGCTTGTAGATCTGAGGCGCTGCCATGAATTCCCGGGCTGATCAATTGGAGTGCGTGCCTCGCAGATCCCAATTTGGTGGACGAAACATGGCGCTCACAGTGAGGTAGAAAAAATGTAAGTCTTGCGAGAAGACACTGTATCAGGTAACACACATCAATCTGATCTTTTTTGGCATCACCCGATTGCATCGAAAAGGTTAGTTTTTATGCCTGTCCATAACCCTCAGTAAATATCTTTTCCTTTCTATCTGCCCTAATATCTGATCTCCATTTCCAAAAGAAACTGTTGAAAATAATGTCACGCCTTCGACATGTACTGAATGCTATTTGACACAGACATACACATTCCACGTACAATGATAATGTTGAAGCCACTAACCAGCACCAGCATACATATAGCTTTTATAACACTAATATTCAAGAGGATACAGAGTATTGACATCAAACAAATATTAATAATCACACTAAACAGCAGTCAATTTCCAATTCCTATTTGCCCCCTTCACCTCAGATTCGCAGCAGACTTGCTAGCAATTACCTATATAATGATACATCTATTTTGACATTGAATATAGGCCCCTTATCATATATTTGTAAATATTGTCATGCCTCACACTTTGCCGATGAGAACAAGTCTATTTGTTGCCAGAGTGGACAGGTCTACCTGCCTCCAATAATTCCATCACCACCTTTTCTGTATTCTGTATATAACTCACACAAACACTCTAATTTCAAGAGTAATATAAGACAATATAATAGTGCACTTGCTTTCGCGTCTATGGGAGCTAGCATTGATACTTTTACAGGTCATGGTCCATACTACTATAGAATTCATGGACAAATCTATCACAAAATTATGGCACAACATCCTTCAATACATCAAAATCCAAGCTATAGTCAATTGTACACGCTAGACTCCAATGAGGCTACTGATATTAGAAAACAAAACCCTTTTAACATTAACTATGATTATAATTTACTGCTTCAACTAGATACGATACTTTGACATATTAATCCATATGCACAAGCTTTTAGAATGATGTATGAATTGGAACTGGAAAATATTTCAAGAACTATTATTTCTGGTAGCAATTTACGTGGAGTTTATATGCTTATTAAAAATGAAGGCACAGACCATCATCGATATAATACTCCACAAACTAATGATGTTGCAATAGTTTTTCAAAGTGAAGATGGTGTGCCACCTTTTGACCGTGAAATATGTATTCATCCAAAATCATCAAAACCACAATATATATCTATTTTAAATGCTAATTGTGATCCTATGTGTAAGCTCCTGAGTTTGGACTTCCCGGGAGGTCACCCATCCCAGTACTATTCAAACCCAAGGACGCTTAACTCCAACTATCCCAAGACCCTTAACCGATTAGAAAAGGGGGTGCACTTTTGTTCATGGGCCCTTTCCCTCTATATTTGAACCTTATGGATCGTCTCTCAAGTCGTTCCCTTTGGTTGCTTACACTATGGTTTATCTATTACTTTTTTCACATGGAGATAGAGCTTGGCATGATAATCTTTCTTCTAACAAGCATGTAACACTCCTTCAATATTATGCCTATCGTTTGTCTAAAAGAGATTCAACATTATCAACCTCTACAATTACATATGACCAAATTTTACATGCTGGAAAACTCACCCAACAATATATTGTAGATGCCTATGTTAAAATTGAAAGCAACAATTTACAATACTATAGATCTAATCAAAAAAATATGAGAGTTGATTTTTATACAGGTTTGATGGATTATGTTGCTGGCAAAGCTGCTGATGCAAATGCTCGACCAGGAAAAATTGTTATTTTACCTTCTACTTTTACAGGAAGCCCAAGAGCTATACAACAAAATTACCAAGATGCTATGGCAATTGTAATAAAACACTCAAAACCTGATATTTTCATAACTTTCACTTGCAACCCTAAATGGCTTGAGATATTACAAAATCTACACCCTAATGAAGGACCTGAAGACCGACCTGATTTAGTTGCTAGGGTTTTTAACATGAAGCTAAAATATTTTCTCTATGATATTACATAAAATATTATCTTTGGAAGATGTATTGCATTTATATATGTCATTGAGTTCCAAAAAAGAGGTTTGCCACATTGTCATTTCCTAGGCATATTAGATAATAAAAGTAAAACTAAAGACCATGACACTATTGACCAATATGTATCTACTCAATTACTTGACTCTTTATCAGAGCCTAAACTATTTGAAATAATCACATCACATATGATACATGGTCCATGTGGATTACTAAATCCTCAAAGTCCATGTATGGAAAACAAAAAATGCTTCAAAAACTATCCCAAAAACTTCAGTCCCATATAATAAATATTTATGTAAAAAATACAAAGCCATATAAATATAGAAATATGTGCATCAATTAAAAGTATTAAGTATCTCTTTCAATATGTTTATAAAGGATATGACTGTGCAACCATTCAAGTCCAAAGAGCTACTCAATCTGCAAACGTATTAAACTAGGATGAAATCACGAATTTTATAAATACTCGATACATTTCAGCACCGGAAGCTATTTGGAGGATATTTAAATTTAAAATGCATGGACACTCACACCCTATAATACGTCTGCCTGTACATCTTCCTAACTTCCAAAATGTGTATTTTACAGAAGGCTCGGAGCACAATGCCTTGCAAAGAGCAGCACGTAATGGAACAATGCTAATAAAATGGTTCGAACTCAATATTCATGATCTGAATGCAAGACAATATACCTACGTTGAAATACCTTTACATTATGTTTTCAATAAATCTGCTAATGTATGGCAACGTTGAAAACAAAAAGGTTATTCCTCAACTATACTCAGTATCTCCTCTAAATACCGAGTTGTACCACTTACGTATTATTCTTCTTCATAAAAGTGGAGCAACATCCTTTGACAATATTAAAATAGTTAATGATGTAACTTACCAAAGCTTTCAACAAACTGTTGTTGCTATGGGTCTTCTTGATGATGATAATGAGTGGTATAATTGTTTACAAGAAGCATGCAATTTTCAAATGCCTACACAATTGCGTCAGCTCTTTACTTTCATATGTATTTTTTGCAATCCACAAGACCCACCATATCTTTGGGATATTTTTAAGGATCAGCTCTTTGAAGATTTTGGTAGAACAAATATTGTATGCAGATATAAACTTGCTCTAATAGACATTAACTCAAGAATGAAAATACATGGTAAAACAAATTAATCATACAATTTACCTATCCCAATCCTAAATACCTCTATTCAACCAATACTAAATTGCAACTATTCATATACAAAAATTTACCATTATATTAGAAACTTGAATGTTGAACAATTAACTATATTCAATGAAATTGTTAATATTGTCGAGTGCCCGACCGATACCAACCGTTTTATTTTTATTGATGGCCCTGGTGGTACTGATAAAACATATTTATTAAATACAATGGTAAAATATTTTGAGTTCTACAATAAAAAAGTGGTTTGTATGGCATGGACAGGCATTGCAAGCACACTACTACACAATGGACAAACATCCCATACAACCTTTAAGTTACCAGTTCCAATTAATGATATATCTGTTTCTGGTTTAACACCTAATAACAATGCCGGTAGATCTATGAAAGCAATACAAGTGTTTATTTGGGATGAAATTAGTATGGTTCATACACTTGCCTTTTCAGCTATTGACCGCTGCCTACAAGACTTAAAACAGAATAATTCTCCATTCGGTGGCATTGTTATTGTTACAAGTGGTGACTTCCGTCAAACATTACCAGTTGTCCCACACAGTCATCGAGCACAAATTGTTTCCACATCTGTAAGAATGAATAGTCTATGGAATCTATTTAGAAAGTTTCAATTGCAAATAAATATGCGGCTTGGCCCCAAGTTCCCAGACTGGGTAGAATGGCTATTGAAAGTCGGTGATGGAAATAATTACACACAAAACCCTATTTTACCACTTGATTCTATCCTTCTTCCTTCAGAACTAATTAGAAGTACCTCTATTATTGATTTTGTATTCCCATGTATCGAAGATATTTCAAATGTTTAAATTGCAGCAAATAGAGCCATTTTAACACCTCTCAATGATGATAAATTTTCAATTAACAACAATATCATCTCTCAATTACTAGGTCCACCTCAAACTTATACTAGCATTGACTCTGTTGATGTTGAACACCCTGAAGATTTCCCAATTGAATTTCTAAACTCTATCACTCCCTCTGGACTACCACCACACAAATTGATACTAAAAGAAGGTTGTATAGTTATTCTTCTGAGAAATATGTCTCCAACAATTGGATTATGCAATGGAACTCGACTAATGGTCAAGAAAACTTCACCTAAAGTTTTGGACTGTGAAATAATTACAGGTGAATTTAAAGGTACTAGAACTTTTATCCCACGCATTAACTTAACACCCTCTGATTCAAATGTTCCATTCCATATGTCTCGAAAATAATTTTCTCTTCGTCTTGGATACTGCTTAACAATTTCAAAATGCCAAGGTCAAACATTTGATCGTGTAGGCATCTACTTACCCCAGCCAGTCTTTACCCACGGGCATCTCTATGTTGCACTCTCAAGATGCACATCACCACAACAACTTGCAATTTGACTTGACACAACTCATACACAAGTGTAGCACATGTGGTTTTGACCCTTTATCCTATAGTGATTTACCATAGGATAACACCACGAAGCGGAACCTAAACCCTCTTTGTGCCACGTGACAGATGCCACGTGTCACATACCACGTGTCCGTGCCACATATCCATAGGAACCCGAGGTTCAGGGCCTTGGGCCACTGAACGAAGGAACGGTGCCAAACTCCCAAGCGTGATGCCAAGGAGTGATGGAACCGGACCATGGAGCAACTCCCGAGCATATAGCCCAAGGAGCGAAGGGACAGGAGCCCGGAGCAACTTGGAACAGTCCTGGAGCAACCAGCATCCCAATGCCAGGACCAACACGCAAAACGGAGCCAAACGGAGTCTGGCGCTATTTCAGCATACCGGTGGCCTAACGTGGGGATATGGGTACTCCACCAGCTAGCATGGAATGGAACTTGGGCTTAGACCCAAGCCGGACGCAGAACAAGGACAGGCACGCAAGCGGGAGCTAGACTATGCCTCAGGTTGGTCGGCCATGCCCGACCTACCCACTATCCCTACTATACATTTGGAACCCCCCATAGCCCCCCCCCCCCCCCCCCCCCCCCCTTGAGGAACACATGCTTTGGGCTTTCACCCCAAGCCTCCCTTAGTACCAGGAGTTAGTCTCTGGGACAAGCTCAAAACTTACTAAATATGGAATGTCCTTAGATTGTGAATTTAGACACGGGACGAACACCATTGTGTTCGAGCCGATCTCTACATTCCGTAGATATGCCAAATGAGCAAATCTAGACACTTTCCAGAAATAGCATTTAGGACCGAAATGAGACTAACACAAAGGGCATGATAGCGAGGGTGTTTGGCAGACATGGTAAGCTATCATCTAGCGATATTGAGGGACAAAGCTCAATATCGCGGGGGTTCCCAACACTAGCAAGTGCAAGTCAACGAATGAGTTTCTCTAACCAGGTCAAGTATGCTTGACTAAATAGACACTTAGGAATTCCTTCCTTATGCTCATCTGGTCAAGTGCACACGTGAGGACCAGTTTCTCAACTAGCTTAGGCGAAGACTGATAACGGGTCCAGCAATACCGACCTCTTGCCATCGTGGCAATAAGGTAAGAGTGTCTGTAAGGACTAGCCGACAGGTAACTTTCGATACCCGAAGTCACATTCACGACAACAAGGCTGCTTAATTCCATTCAATTCATCAACATTCACCATCAATACTATATATAAAGAAGCTTTATATTAACTAACTTCTGTCCTACTACACCTTAAAACATAAAAAAAAACTACAATAAACTTTGTTTACTTTTTAATTTTCCCTATGGCCCAATGGATAACAATAGACTGGTGCTAAAAATAAAAGAATCATCTCACAAGGAAATTATGAGATGTGAGCAAATTCTCACAAAAATATGTTAGTAAGATTGAGAGGCTTTGCCAACTACCCAGCATTGGCTGGGCAAATACTAGTACTTAAAATATGCTTGGATGTTCTAAACTATTCTATCATCCAAGGTATTAACTTTCTTTAAAATATAATAAATATTTCCTTTTCTAAATATGTCAATTTTAATTTTAATTTCCCTTTTTAAGTGAGCATCTAATTCTTCAAGAGTGGACACAGAGCTAGAGCCAATGAGAGCAAACAATGTCTTCATCTTTTCCAGAGTTTTAGTGGATAAAGTGAATGTTGGTGTGGAGGAGTTATAACACACAAACTAAGAGGAAAATGAAAAGTTGTGAACTTTCTCATTATGCAAGTTTATTTTACCATGTAGTCCAAGCCATTAGCATGCCAGAGCACTACATCACTGACAACTTTTTGGGCATATGATATCACCAACAAGAAATTGAATGTAAATCTTTCCACGAAGAAAATCATCCCTATCATTTGTTTCCCTTTAGCTTCTCCTTATGTTGGCAACAAGGAGTTCAAGACTGCTGCTAAGAAGATCAAAGGCCTCTAGATCTTGAGAGTTACCAACATCACTGTTACTCTGAGGGATATAAACATGTTGGGATGGAGCTCACTACAGTGCGTAAGAGGTCACTAAAGTGTCGCCGGTTGAGAATCAAGCTCATTTCGCCCATTTTTCAACAGTATAATCCAACTACCCACAACACATTGGATGAGCAAGTGTTGGCTCATTAGTTTGTGAGCCAGATTAGTGATTGGGAAGTATTGGGAATTTTGAGAGTTGGAATGCTGGGCAAGGGTGGGATGGCTTGTGCTTTGATTTTTTTTGAGTTCTTCCTCATCTCTCAACCACTGCCAAGAGTTCGCAGAGTTACAATTGTAGATTAACTTAAGGATGAAATGAGTTAAACCACCAGTTGACAGTGCCGTGAGGAACAGCGATAGCATCGCCTTTCTTTACAATCGCCGGGACTCTCCGCAAAAGTCAGTCCTACTTTACCATTTCCTGGACGAAGAGAGAAAATCCCGGAATTTTAGCATGATGAGAAAAAAATTCACATACTAGAAAATCAATCTCTTACCTTCGAGCACATAAAAGATCTGATTAGAATTGGAGTATTTCGGCATCAGCATTGAGAAAGCGTGACGCCCCAACCCGAGCTTCCTTCAACATCTTGGAGTGGCTGCCGAGCCAAAACTCGTAATCCCGCCATTAGAAAAGTGGTCAGGACAGGTTTACTGAAGAAGTATTTTGTGGAAAAAATATAGCCCTCTGAAATTTAATTTGTTGTCACAAATTTATCCAGATCAAGTCGTTAATGAACAGGAGCGTGGTAAATTAAGTTGATTATCCAAGTTAAATTCTTACAAATTGGTTACAATCAAGTTATCTTTTTTTCCTACCCTAATAGAATATCCGTCACACTGTTCACGAGATCATCTGGTAAAAGTCGCCAGAATTTACCAGCGGTCAATGTCGTTGTGTAAAATTTGGCGGCGGGTAAGAAGCTTTCAATTTGCGCTCTTCCAAAGGCACGTTTTCTTCTTTCTAGGTCTTCGTCGTTATATCATTCCTTTCTTCGCGATCGCGAGGGATTCTCCATTCCAAAGTAAGCGCGCCCGCGAGAATGTCAGGGATTGATGGGTCTTAAGGTAGATTATCGTTTGGTACAAGGCATGAGCACTCCGATATTCGGGATCTTCTCCAGCGGGAGGACCAATCGATCTTGCAGGAGGAATCGAGAAGGTATACCAAACCGGCATTGATTTTTCTTGCGTGTCGATCGAGCCCCTTAGATTCTTCCAGGAGTCGAAGCTCCGAGTAATAGCCTGGATTGTCCAGACTCCAGTCCCGAGTTCTCGATGGATCCCCGTAAGTGTTCTTTGCTTTTATTTTTTCTTTCTATTCGTGTGTCTCACCATATGATCTTCCAGTTTGGCTTTGAGAAGCATAGCGTTCTTTCAACGTGTGCAAAAGCAAAACCACCGGGTGTAGTGGCAAGACTTATGGGTCTCGAGACAATGCCGGTGGAGACAATGGGTGACATGCTTAAGAGGAACGGCTCTTCGTTGGAAAGGGCGAAGATGATAGAAGCTGTCTCGCGCAAACTCTTGAGACACAGTCGCAAGAAGCTGGCCAGTTTTCAAGAGCCACAAAGTCAGTGCTGGGCGAGACTTTCCGGGAGGGAACAACACCGAATTACTCTCCGAGGGTTACGCACCGATCCCGGCAGCTTTTGGAAGCGATGCGGTCTCTCGAGCCGAGTAAGGACAGCTTTCTCCAGTTTGAAAGTCCAGTGGAGCCTGTGAATGAGGAGCCTTTGAAGACGCCAACTCTTCTCCATCTCTTGTTGAACGGACATGAAGGGCAACGTGCTGAAACTCGAAAGAAAGTCTCTATTGACAATGGTTCGACGAGGATTGTAGTTTTGAAGCCTGGTCCGGCAAAGGGAAGACAAGGGTCCTGTTCTCCACCAGTATATGCTAGCACAAGAGAAACTAGACAATTTCACGAGAAGGTGATGATCAACAAGCCGCACTCTCCAGATTTTCGGGAAACAACCAGCAACAAAGTCTTTGAAACGCAACCGCGATTTCACAGGGAGGAGTTTGAGCCCGACTCTCCGGCCAGGGAGAAAGTACTGCACGCTGTCACCGAAACCAAAACGCAGCAGCAATCTGCCAGGGAGTTCGTTATACATCGCCTCAGAGATGGCTCCAAGGATGCGAAAGAAATCGCTCAAGAGATCACCAGGAAGGCTCGGGAGAGTGCTTTCAGAGACGTCAGCTCGCATTTGCCTTTGCCGGAACGAACGCCACTGGACATCCAAGACGCTTCCACTCCGACGCTGAGACGATATATCAGTTTAGGCTCCGATACCATGATAGTTTTCTAGTTAAACGACACACTCTGTTTCCCCTAACCTACTGCCTTTTCATTTTCTCCATGTAAAATATATACAAGTCTTGTGTCCGCTCATTTCAGCGTCCACATAAATCTCTTGCCACCTTTCAGCTCTTCATGCCCATGTTAGCAGCGGAGAGACGCGCACACGAGGAGGAAGAACTGTATATATATAACTGTATATGATTGTGTACATATACATAAAGCTACTGCCACGTGGGCATAACTACTGCCACATCATCTCTACCTCTAACACTCCCACTCACGATCAGGCGGCTGATTCCAGTCTGAATCTAAGCCTGAATCGTGCCTAGCTAGTCTGAGATGATGAGCATGGAAAGCTGATGAGAAAAGCATATGAAAACTCATCAATCAACTACCCAAAACTTGGTTCTTGGTCTTGGACTTGCTTGCACACTCTTTGCTTCTTGCTATGGCTTCAATCTTGCCTCTAGCATGAGGTCTTGGCCGTGAACTGCCAGGCTCCCACTTCTCTGCGACTAGGCACTTGAATCTCCATGAGCATCCTTCCCAATTGCTGGAAATTCCTGCAAAGAATTGCTATGCAATGTTCTTGAATCTTGACCCAATTCTTGATGTGGGTTGGTGAAATCTCTCAATCTCCCACTGGCTTTGTTCTCTACTTGCTGCTGCTTGTTGCTCAGCACCTCTACACAGCCTGGTGCCTTGGTGCAACGCCTCAAGCGTCCCAAACATTGCAAGAGGGATTGCAATTGGGAGGCTCATCCTCCTCCTCATCACTGGCCTCCTGGCCAGCAAGCGCCATTCTCAGGATCAAGGAGCCCAAGGCTCCGATACCATGTTAGCAGCGGAGAGACGCGCACACGAGGAGGAAGAACTGTATATATATAACTGTATATGATTGTGTACATATACATAAAGCTACTGCCACGTGGGCATAACTACTGCCACATCATCTCTACCTCTAACATCAGTTGCCACCAAAGTTTGGAAAGTGCGAATCTTACGACTTCTTCGCCAGCATACCAAACGACGCCAATAAAACTTTCGAGAAAGCAGGCTCTCGTTGACGAAGACCGGCCTGGAGACACGCTAGAACAGAGAACCTTTTCTGAAGTTTATGATACACGACTGGCGCCTCAAGTTGAAATCGTAGAGGTATGGTTTCCAAGGTGGTCTTTCTCTCGATGACGAATTTTTGCAAATGCGAGCGAGACGTTGCAGCAGACAAGTCCAGTATCTATTTTGGAACTTCGCAAAAGACACTCGGGAGGTAATGCTACCTATGAACAAGGTTTCTTTTATCTGAATTAACGTGGCGTCCTTGCAGAAACTCGTCGAGTTTTAAAAGCACCGAATCGGGGAGTAAACACAGGGAAACCTGTGGCTGACACTCGTCTAGCAGATCTTGTCTACGTTTCTAAGGTACTTTTGGCGTCCAAGAATCCGCCCCTTTATGAGTGTGACAGTCGAAGGCCTGTGGCTATTTCTCAAGCTTTTCAGACGCTGGAAGCAGACTATCAAGGAAGTCCTGACAATTTATCTCATCGCCGGTTTCTCTTCGACGTCGTCAACGAGATTTTGGCTCGGAAGTCTTGTAAGCCTTCGAGCCGGGGACTTCTGCGAGACGTTTGGAGTGAGATATGCCATAACACAGGCCTCCAGCAGCAGTCAGTCGAAGGCCTTCACCAGGGAGATGTTAGTAAAGAGGCAAACTGGGCAGGCACAGAGGAGGAGCTACAGAGAATAGCAGTGCAAATTGCGAAGGAGATTTTCAAGTTTCTACTGGATGAGGTTGCCAGAGAGTTACTGAAGGCAGGAACCTGCGACAAGTGTCCTCTCGTTTTCCCCGGGACGGAAGAATGATTCTTTCCGGAAAAAGCCAACGTGGAAGGGCGAGGAACGGGCTTCGGTGTGTCAGCTGGCCTACTCCACCAAAATATAGCGCTTCAGGTTCGTTCTTTCTTCTTCGTAGAACTCGAGAGAAATTGCATTGACAATATGATGTTTGCAGGCAAACCACATGTGGTACTCGTCCCGTATCCTGCTCAGGGGCACTTTTCGCCAGTTGTGTTCCTCGGCAAGAAGCTGGCAGAACTCGGATGCGCAGTTACCATCGCCAACGTGGTTTCCATTCATGAGCAGATCAAGGTATGGGATTTTCCTTCGGAGTTGGATATCAGGCTGGAGGCTCTTCATCCCGCGGTGGATTTGTCGAAAGGAGTTCTCGCTGCTGCAGAAGCTGATCTAATGCGCTTTTCAAGAGCAGTTTACGATCTCGGCGGCGAGTTCAAGAATTTGATCCAAGCTCTGAATGACAGTGGACCTCGCGTTACCGTCATAATCTCTGATCACTATGCTGGATCATGGTGTGCTCCAGTCACCAGCGAATTTGGAATTCCATACGCTGTTTACTGGCCTGGAAGTGCGGCTTGGTTTGCTGTTGAGTACCACGTCCCACTGCTTATTTCCGAAGGCGATCTTCCGATAAAAGGTTTGTCTTTGTCAACTCTTATAGCTCTAAATCTTTGTCTTGTTTAAAATCAGATGGCGAGGACCGAGAAATCACTTACATTCCGGGGATAGACTCTGATCTTCCATGGCACTACACGGAAGCCGTGCTTGAGTACTTTCGTGCTGGAGCCGAGCGGCTCAAGGCGTCCTCCTGGATCCTGTGTAACACATTCCACGAGCTGGAGCCCGAGGTGGTGGACGCGATGAAGAAGCTTTTCAACGACAAGTTTCTGCCAATCGGTCCCTTGTTCCCGGTGCTGGATGATCACGGCGACTTGAAGTCCGTGCTGAGCTTTCTCAAGGAGGACAGGGAATGCCTCGACTGGCTCGACACGCAGGAACCAGACTCAGTCCTCTATGTCGCATTCGGCAGCATAGCGAAGCTGTCGCAGGAGGAATTCGAGGAGCTCGCGCTCGGTTTGGAGGCGAGCAAGGTGCCGTTCTTGCTCACAGTCAGGCCGCTCCAGTTCGTGGACGAAGCAGACACGACAGTCCTGGTGAAGAACAGTGACTTCTACAAGAACTTCGTCGAGCGGACCAAGGGACGAGGCCTGGTGGTTTCATGGGCGCCGCAGAGAGAAGTTCTGGCGCACAGGGCAGTGGCTGGATTCGTGAGCCACTGCGGATGGAACTCGGTCCTGGAGAGCGTCTCCAGCGGCGTGCCGATCATCTGCTGGCCTCGGATATACGAGCAGGGGCTCAACCGCAAGATCATGGCGGAGAGGTGCCGCATCGGGGTGGAAGTTTCGGACGGGAGGAGCTCCGACGCGTTTGTGAAGCGGGAGGAGATTGCTGAGGCCATTGCGAGGATCTTCAACGAGAAAGCTCGAAAGGCGAGAGCGAGGGAATTCAGGGACGCGGCGAGAAAGGCAGCGGCATCGGGTGGTGGCTCTCGGAATAACTTGATGCTGTTCACAGACTTGTGTTCTACCGACACTCGATCGTGATCTTTGGCTTCGGTCTAACAAACTGTGGTCGCTCGGGTGGTGGGCTTGGGAATAACCGGGTTAAAAACTTAAGTGTTCTACCGACATTCACGAAGATCTCTTCTCGAATATCTCTTCTCAGTCAATCGTGGCCTAACGAAGGTACGAATTATGTTCTGGAACTCCCTTGAAGCCTTCGTCTCCTGTTTCTCAGAAATTCCGCTCCCCGTGGATCACACGGACTATATAAAGCGCGACTTCAACAAACCTTTCTCCAGCCTCTCGCATTTCCAGATCTTTCTTCTCGATTTCCCAATTCCAATGGCTTCTAGTGATCAAGATGTAACTGATAAAAAAGGCAGCGACTGTTGGCAACGACTGCTCATATTGTATATATGAAGCTATGTATACACGGGCTGTGGCAACTGCCTAATGCCACATCATCCTAACTGCCTAGCTAAGCATCTACCTTAGCATCTACTCTCAACACTCCCACTCAGGCGTGTCTACAAACTAAGACAAAGCCTGAACATAAGATGCTCAGCATGCATACAACTGACACTGACTCCCACTCAAAGCAACTACATCTTGTTGCTCTAGGGCTTGCTGCCTCTGCCACTCTTGGCTGCTTTGTCATCGCTCCTTTGGCTCCTCTCTTGGAGCTCTTTTGCCATCGCTCCTTTGGCTCCTCTCTTGGAGCTCTTTTGCCACTGCTGGGCTTCTCAGCCAACTCTGCCGCTGCTATCTGCTGCCGCTCACTTGGCTGCTGCTGCTCGTCTCTTCAAGCATCTTGGCCGTTCTGCTTCTCGGCCTGCTGAGTCACTGCTCTGCTGCTCCTGGGCTTCTTGGCTGCTCTGCTGCTCCTCTCTTGGAGCATATCAACATCTTCTGCCGCTCCAGGGCTTCTGAGTCACTATCTGCCACTCCTCGCTGCTGGTATGGCTCTGCCATTGCTTTGTTGCTGCGCTCTAGGCTACTCTGCTTCTGCCGTTGGCATTTGGAAGCTTCTTCTTCTTCTTCATCCTTCACAGGTCCTCAAGATCTGTGCTCTGATACCATGATAAAAAAGGCAGCGACTGTTGGCAACGACTGCTCATATTGTATATATGAAGCTATGTATACACGGGCTGTGGCAACTGCCTAATGCCACATCATCCTAACTGCCTAGCTAAGCATCTACCTTAGCATCTACTCTCAACAGTAACACTGCTCACCTTTTGGCCCAGCCCCTTCTCGATGCGAGCCAAGCTTGCACTGTTGCTCAAGGGCACCGAGCACGAAGATCTCCCCGAGGATTTGGGCAACAAGAGTAAGATCCTACTCGAGTCCAATCCAGTTCACAAGAAGGTCCCGGTTCTCATCCACAAGGGCAAGCCCATCGCAGAGTCGGCCATCATCGTCCACTACATCGACGAGGTTTGGCCTGGAACATCGCCACTCTTGCCGAAAGACGCATTCCTCCGCGCAGAGCACCGCTTCTGGAGCGATTTCATCGACAAGAAGGTATGTTCTATAAGTCTTGAGAAATCTACTCGATCTCACGCCTTTGCTTGTACAGCTGCTGGACTGCTTGATGCGTTTCGTGCGCGGGAACGACAAAGATGCCGCAAACGAGGAATTCATCGCCAACTGCGTGCTTCTCGAGGGGGCCTTGACGAAGCTGGGGAGTGAACAAGAGGGTCCCTTCTTCGGCGGCGCGAGCTTCTCCTTCTTAGATGTGATGCTCGCTCCCTTCGCCGTGTGGATCCCCGGGATTGTGGGAGTGATGGGCTTGAAGCAAGCCAGCGAGGAGCAGTGCCCGCGTCTTCACAAGTTCTTCGAGGCCGTGTCCGAGCATCCGGCTGCCAAGGGCGCACTGCCCCCGGTCGAGAAGCTCAAGGAATTTATCCAGGTTCGCTTTGCGGGAAATAAGTAAAGAGCCTTTGCATTAATAACAAGAAAAAGTTGGAGGTATCTAATGTAATATAATGACAATTTCACTAGTGTTTGGATTGATCGCATTCTAGAATTCTACTGTTCTCTCGAGATCTCATTTTCCAATCCATTCCGGATCCATGGATGGCGTGACGCTGCTCAGCTCCCGGGTGAGCCACTTTTCTCTGCGAGTAAAGATTGCATTGCTACTCAAAGGCATCGAGCACGATGATCTCCCCCAGGACCTGAGGAACAAGGGCCAGCTCCTGCTCGAATCCAATCCAATCCACAAGAAGGTCCCGGTTCTCATCCACAATGGGAAGCCCATTGTGGAATCAGTCATTATCGTTCAGTACATCGACGAGGTCTGGTCCGGAGAATCTCCACTGCTGCCTACGGACGCGTTCCTCCGCGCAGAGCATCGCTTCTGGACGGATTTCATTGACAAGAAGGTATGCTTTACTCGAGCTAGATGTCTCTAGAGCCACACATCCCTGATGTGATCCATGGCACAGCTTCTGGATTGCTTGATGCGATTCATGCGTGGAGACGCCACGAACGAGGAGTTTATCGAGAACTACGAGCTTCTCGAGGAGGCATTCACGAAGCTGGGCAATGAGGAAGAAGGCCCATTCTTTGGCGGCGCGAGAATGGCGTTCTTGGATGTGATGCTCGCCCCCTACGCGGTGTGGATCCCAGGGATTGCGGGCGTGATGGGCTTGAAGCCCGCGAGCCAGGAGCAGTGCCCGCGTCTTCACAACTTCTTCCAGGCCGTGCTCGCGCATCCCGCTGCCAAGCTCGCGCTGCCCACAGTCGAGGCGCTCAAAGAGTTTCTCGTGGCTCGCTCCGCGGTGTACAGAGGAAAGTGATTGAGAGGAAAAAAGCATACGCTTAATTTTATTAGAATATTCTTTTACGTGGTATCTCTAAGTCCGTCTGCCTTCTCGGAAATTCACATACGAAATAAGCCCACTCTTGCATTCCTCCGTGCATGGTATGGCGTGCAATTCGTAAAAGGGTGGATTTTATAAAGGTGGATTTCACTCACACCATGTGTATGCTTGCTATTGGGCCACGTGTATTATGAGTGTGAAAAAACACAAGCATAGAATATTTTACGAATATCCAATCCTTATGCCCCAGATGGGGCATCATGCCCATAGAAATGACCCATGCTATGTATGGAATGGAGCCATTCATGGCCCATAGACCCATTCATCCCATGCATTCTACCAAGTTGTTAATGTTGCAAATCAAATAGACAATCGACTAAATTGCTTATTTAGAGCAGTATGTTCTCACATCTTGCTCTTGGTGCTCATGGCAAAAGAACTGAATTATCCTTTTTTGGCACATCTCTTTTAACATAGTGTTCATAGCAAGCATAAGTGAACTCCCTCTAGCTCCATTGCAAAGCCATGGATATATATTGTCTAGAGTCATGTCTCTAATGCATCCCATTGAGTTTATCTTTCGTTGCCATTGATTTCCAATATAGCTCTCTTAACACTTTAGTTTTGTACCATGATGCTTAGAAGATTTGCATATGACTCAAAAGTAGGTTGAAGTCTAACCAATTTGATTAATTGGTGGGGCTCATACTTCAATTGTGTACTACACAAAGGTGCATAGTGTTGATGTTTGGACTTGGAGTTCTCTCAACATGAGCATATTGAAGGAGATTTGAGAATGTTGAAGTTGCAATTGCATGTAGTAACATTCAAGGTAACAATAGACACTTTCAACATTTTCCAATTATAATTATTTCAAATTGGACCTGGAGTTCTCTCAAGAAGAGCATGCTGAAGGAGATTTGAGAATATAGAAGTTGTAATTGCATGTAATAACATTTAGGTGAGAAGAGCAATGACAATGGACACTTACAATATTTTCCAATCACAATAGTTTCAAATTTTGAAATTTGTAAAAAGGGTTTCCAAGCATGGGGCAAAACTATCCAATGTATGCTGTGCGCTGCGGCCGAAGAACTGGAGTTTTCAAGGATTGGAAGCTCATGCTCACTTTAATAAGAGTAGATTTGTGATAGTTTCTTATATAGTCTAACCCTTTTGCAATGTTTGAAGTTTCTGGGTTTCCTCCTGGCATGGCAAACTAGAGAGGATTCTATGACTTCTTTGAGGCACAACAATAGATCCAACAGGGGACAGGACCGAGGATTCTATATGATGCCTCCTCCTCTCAAGGCTCAACAATCCCTCTGACAAAGTAGCCTAAGACTACTTCTAATGTTGTGCCAATCACCGAGGGGAAAGGTCTTGCTGAAGAAAGTGATAGCGAGGGATATGTTACTGCTTGAGATGCAAGCAAGGACGAGTTCACAGACCTAGAGGGTGATTTTGGTTCTACCATGAAACAGGTTGAGAGTTCCTCAAGCGAGGATGGGCATCATGTAGCACCCAAGCTTGATAGTTTTGACCAAGAATCTAAATTGGGAGCTTCTTTGGAAGTTATAGTGATTACCCTTGGTGAGCCAAGCATAAGCCAAAAGAGTACAAGGGCCGCAAGTGCCTATAATGGGCATTTGTGGAATATTTTGAATATTCTTACTTTTAACTTTGCCAATTAACTGGAAAGAGTCTCTTTCAAAGTTGAAACATATTTCAAGACAATTATCTATTTTTATTGTGAAAGTCTCTAGATTACTTCCACAACATCAGCCCAATCCATACAAGCTCTCTGGATTTTGGAGTGCCCAATGGATCTTGTGTTTAGTCCACTCCATTGACGGGTATATTAAAGGGAAGAAAACTTCTTGTGTGTATGTGGAGAACCTGGGAAATCGAGTAGATGATGTACTCTATCTCTCAACTTGGATCCAAATAGGCTCTCTTGGTCGGAACTCTGGAGAATCAACTGCAAAGTGATGGAACTTGGATAACTCTTTCGAGCTCATATCTATAAAATGTTCAAACATACAAGAATTTTAGTCGTTTGTGAAAGTAAATAGTTACCTCGAATGATGTCCACAATCCAGCTGCGAAAGTTCTCTCCAAAGTCCTGATCAAAGATCAGGCAGTTGATGAACTCCGCGGGAGGAATGATCATCCTTACCTGGAAGACCTGTAACAAAGCATCTGTTCCAATGAGTGAAAGCCCACTTAGCAATGTAGACTCTTGTAAGGCCTCTGGTGAGCTTCCATGCGTATTGAGTGTTGGAAGCCATCTCGGAGTAAGTCTCCCACTACATTTGGCTCGATGAATAGTTAATGCCAAACCACTGCAGCCACGCATACCTCCACAGCCTGCTCATAACCTTCACCAAATTCGGTGAGTCTAGACTCAAGCACTGCGTTGTAGTTGGTAATTGCAAGTTCTTTAGGATGGAATCCACAGACTTGTGCTGATCGCCCTCCTCTTTTAGGCTTGATGCACCTCGCAATTGGTTGAGTGCATTCCAAATATGCAGCGCATATGCCTTGAGGCCCATCTCATATAGTCCTCCTCGGGCAAGTCGTCGGTCATTCTCATTTGGAACCTCTCTAGTTGCAATTGCCAATGTTGCAATTGTACACCCACAAGATACCTATGCATTACATTTGAATGCTTGGAATAGCAACCATCCCACAAAGATAGCCTGTGCATATAGAAATGAGGAGCATATAAAACTTGTGATTTAAACTTAACTTACCACATCCCGCTCTTCTTGTTGCAACGTCCTAGAATGCATTGGCATCCTGGGATGCCAATATGTAGCTCCTTCCCTAAGCACAAACAGTCCACGCATCTGTAACACAAAGTTACTCTAGTGAGCCAAATGAAAATTAGACTTACCGATCTTGGAATCTGGCGAACAGCCTCCCTAATGGCTTTTGCATGTGGCCCACCTGCATCTATTGTGGATTCCTCCCACACCAAAGCTCCTCCAATCTCAGACGCATAAACCAATTTGTAATTCCTGTGCGGAGATTAGTGTTGAAGGAATTGGAAACAACTGAATTCATTGTTTGGTGCAATCTAGAAGGACAAGTAAGGGAACTCCAATTCATAAGCAATCCATTGCTTACCAGAATGCAAGACGGCCTCAAACGTGTACGAGCAAGTCTGTATGGCCAAAGCATGGCCTTCTCGATGCAAAAATAAGGCCCATTTTTATTCTTCAGCATGAATTTGTGCAGGCCCAATTCCTACGTAGGTCCCTGCACAAAACCATAAGATGGTACTAAGTGCTAAGAAATAGATATATGTACCTCTTCTCAATGAACCATGCTATTGTGGACTCAACAATTGAAGGAGGCACATTGATACTTACTTCAGTAAGGAGTTGTTAGATTGTGTTGTCACTGTGCTTTTGAAAGGCCAAGCTTAAGGAAAATACTCTCCCAATCTTGCCAATGAGGCATGGCTTGGCTGAAAAACACGTGCCGAAGAAATATTTCACCGCCAGCCCAATGGAACTCAGGGTGTCTAACAACAATGTCTAGTATCTCCTCGTCACTTGTGCTTCCACGCCAAAGCAACTAAGAAGCTTGTGTTTCAGCCACTGCATCTGTGAGAGAACTTCAGCATCCCCCTGTGCCCTCACCTCAAGGGCTGTGGTGGCATCCTATAAGGTAGAAACCTCCTCATGTTGCAGCATGATAAAGTTGGCACTATCCTGAGTGGTTAACTGAACAACTTCATTAAATGCATTGGTGGTATCAATCCATCTTTATTGACGCTCCAACAATCTACATGCAAACGTTAGTTCAATTTTGAATGGCACAATTTTCAATTATCTTACTCTACTGTAGAAAAGTTGTCAAGCAACTCCATAAGAGTAAGAGGAGTAGAGCTACTTCCCTCTAGAAAGGGGGGTGGAGGCACACCATGGTCTCAAGGCCTCCGCCATCACTATCATACACTACCATTGGCCTATCTACACTCAGAAATTAGAAAATAAAGAAAATATTTATTTATATTAATGCTTCTTACCGGCCGCATGGCCTGGAGCCACTATCTTTGGTAATAAAGATGTCTTTGGAGATCCTTGGTGCAATTCATCCCCACCATCACTTTATTCTTCGACTTTGGTAATGTCCATGTTGTCTTGTGTGGGGAGAGTTTCTTCCAGTAATGGAAGAATGTCCTCTTCATCCGTAGAGTCTTCATCTTCATTATTCTTGTTTTGGTTTGGTTCCTGCGTGGCTAGCTTTGGGAGAAATGGCTCTATCACCAAGGGATCATCATTTGCAATTAAGGTATTTGTAACAACTACAACTGCAAAGACCACAAAATATATTTGTGAGGAGGGAACTTAAAAAAAAAATTGACTTACATTCACGAACATCTTTTTCCTCAAGTGCTCCAAGGGTGTTGTAGATGACATCCCACCAATGACATTGGATCGACTGCCACGACAACAAGATAAGATTGCCGATTGTTATTGGCATAGGTGTGCACTGCAGCCACAAGAGGTGAGAGAATCTAGCACAATGAAACAAAAATGAGTTAAACAAATCCAAAGAAGAAAAAAATGAAGAGTGCATGGGGTTATGTTATACCTGTGGCTCACATGGCAGTCTGCCTTGAGGGTTAGCTTGAACATATATGGATGTCGAAGCTCCACTAGATGATAATATCAATCCTTGGGAGTAGTTGTGGAATACTGATAGGGAACTATAAGCTCGTTGGTGTGGCAGCATTGTCAACTCACCCTACGCAAAAAAACACATGGAAAAAAAAAATGGGTACAAATGAAAAACTTACTGAGCTAGACTGCTTGTTACTTCGGGAGGTAGATGGCCAAGTACTAGCACTTGTACCGATAGATGGAGTTGCGAGAGTTGTAACAGCTGGTGGAGTTGCAGGGCTGGTAGCAGTGGCACTATATGGGGTTCTGTGAGCACATCCTGTAGTTGGTGTTGGTGGCAGCATTTCAGATAGGACAACACCATGGGCATAAGGTGTCTGGACTTGCTCATTTCAAACGCTCGGGCTGCTACTTTCCAAGGAAGGCGAGGAGAACGAAACATGTTGGAGGTTCTGCATATGTTGCAATGTATGCAATATTAGGCGGTGCTCTGCTTGCTCAAATGCAGTTGGGAGCTGTGGATGGGATGTTGTTGGAGTTGATGTCCCTGCTGCGGAGCTTGGAAAATCAAGTGGCTGGCGTGTGTCTCACGGGATTGTTGGCTGTACCGATTGTGGAACATCAAGTGCTTGGCTGCATGCTCGCGAGGTGTTTCCTACATAGTGTTTACTGCTGTTGAGGTGTGCAGCATTCTTTCTTCAAGCCTAGAAACCACAAGGGATTGGTTATGCAAACCTGATTGAGGAGAAGCTACCCACCATCACAGCTGTGGTGCTCTTGCTTGGCGGTGGTCCTGCGATCGGGGGAGTGTGCACTAAAAGCCTTGCCTCCAGTTAGATGACGCGAATTGATTGAAAGAACAAACGAACCATCGACAAAATCATGTCATAAAATGAAATTGCCCTGTATCCAAGGCACAATTAATATTGGTGGGACTTGGTGTAAACCCTAATCCCGAACATAGGAACCCTAAAATTGAACAAATCAAGAATTGAATTTAAATTTGAAATGTACACTAAAGAACACTCAATTTTCTTTGAGTATGGCCAAGTATAATTTTTTCAAAGCTCGTCGCTTCATTGGTGTTGCTGTAGGCAAGGCACTCTCGATGTAAAGTGGTAGATCTACAACCACAACATCAACCATTGCACATTCCATTATTAGATCCAAATGAAGTAGATATTGCTCATCTAAGTTGAGTCCCTCCCGATGCATAAAAAATGCCTAGTTTCGAATAGTGCTAAGAGTCTGTAAGGTAGCCAAGCATAACAAAATAGATTTAAAGAAATTATTCTATTCTTGCTCTAAAGATTACCTCTGATAAAGTTGCACCTTCGACATTGGAGAGAAATGGTCCAGGAAAGTCTTCAATATCTTTTCCACCAACAGCTGGTATAATCCTACAAAAGCACAATTTATCAAGAATTCTGTAACATTACCAAAATTCTTACCCAAGCTCTTGTTCCATTAGTTGAAATAAGTTTGTAGGAACATGAGATGGTTTGAAGTAATCACCACATCGATACTGATGGACCTCATGGAGGTTTCAGGTTGCAACCAGTCTGAAATATCCTTCTTGAGGTATGGAGCAAAGACACAACATAGACTTTGGTTGTGCCATGGATTAGATGCATCGAGAATTCCTATATCTTCCATGGACTCAAAAAGGTGCTTATAAAACCACACCACGCACTCAAAGAGCTCTCTCCACAAATGCTCTATGCACTGCAAAACAAATTTGATTTAGTCCTATGAGTCCTTATTTGGAAAAACTCTAACGTTGTGAGTACCTGGTTATGTATTGATGTCCCACGTATGAAGCTCCTAGCTGCAGGACCCCAACAGCAGATCATATCCCTCTCAACCTCATTATGCTCTGGAGCATTGTTGCTCTGGATGCGCTTAGGCCTTCCAAATTGATGAATAGCCTGTGCATATGTGTTGAATATTGCATGGGATTCTTTGGAGGTAGCTAGCTCGCAAGCTACAATATAATGAGTTGCCCCGCAAATAATGGTATGTACATAGAAACCATAGCTTACAAGCTTGCAATATGGTATAATGTAAGCCATAAATTTTTCTTTTCCAATTTGCCAACTTACCTCGTCTAACCAACCGACACTGCTTTGGGCTTAGCTAAGTTCCCTCGCCAAGGTTGCCGCCTATTGTACCAATTCCTACTTGGTCCTACTTGGCTTTAGCTATTCACTGCACAAGCAACGGAGCGTTAGCCATCCATCCACAAATTCCCAATCTCTCCCAATCCCCCTCCCTGAGTTAGATTGGACTTAAGGTTCGGCTACACTCTTCACAGACATAAGCAACCAAGCACACCAAGCCTCTAAGTTCCTTGCATCCCTTGGTACAACAAGACTTGTTCATGGGACCCTCTAAATCCCAAGCCTTGGGTGAAGCACGTGCTTCGGGATACCAGGGGCAAACACCATGGCCTAACGGCCTGGTGTAGGTACTCCTACTCCCCCACTTCCATCCCAAAGGGAAGGCCCAAGCCCCTAGGAAGGGCAAGGACTAATGAGCCATAAGGTACTCAAGTGGGGCACCACTCCACAAGAGCTAGGAGCACCGTAGTCGATTTCCCTTCTGGGAGCAGGAGTTGCTCTTGAGCACTTCTTGGGGTGGCCCCTTCGGCATCACCCAAGTGTAAGCGACTAATTTTTCTATTCTATTTTAGTCACTTAACCACACCTCCGACCACTTGGAGGAGTCTCATTCACAACCTCCATAAGTCCAATTCAGGACTTGGGACTTGCTAGCCCCAAGAATGGCATCCATGCCACTCAACCCTTGCACCTGGTCCAAGTGCTCCACGTGTCCAATCCCATGACCGACACTCAAAGGTACCACTGACATAGCAGCCTGTTACGCTAAGGCCATGCCCAATCACCTTTGCTGCATTGGTAGTCCAATACCACTTGCAACATAGTCTTGTCTCTCCAAGACTGGGCCAACCATCCATGAGTGGTCGTCCCAGATCCACTCCTTAGCATCCTTAGGATGCCCACCGACAAGGGGAATAGCCTTCCCCAATATCCCTTTTCTGATCCCCACCAAGTCCCTTTCTGCCCACGGCTGTGTTCACCAACACTACCACTGAATCGAGTTGCCCACCGGCCCGACCATTAGGTCTCACGGTCCTCTGGGACTTCCTCACCACACGACTGTGTCCTTGGTCACTACCCCAGAGGACTGCTCCTCTTCCTTTTCACAGTCTGGGCCTTTGGGACAACATTTCGGAACACCGTGGCCTTATGCGAGCCACCTGGGTACTCTCCCCGCCTTTCGCCTTTATGTGCTCTAGCCATGGGCTTAGAGCGAGGTTCCGTTGAGCCACACCTGGTATCCAAGTAGGTAGTGCCACCCACACTTGGACTGGGAGCATCGGCCAGTCGATCTCCCGGGGGAACTAGAGCCGGCTCTTGAACACTTCACCAAGCTACCCCGCTTGTCAGTCTATGTTCACTCTAGTCTTGGACTTCCCAGTGGTCAGCTCATCACCCAACACTGGGTCTGGCCTTCCTGGGCCAAACTGGCCTTTTCTGGCCAAACTGGCTCCACTACAGTCCTCCCCCTCACTATACTTTTGGAGCTCACCAAACCCCCCAGGGTCTGGGAGACGAACGCTTTGGGCTTTCACCCTCTCAGACTCAAACTCGGACTCGAACTAGGACTCGGACTCGGACTCGGACTCGGACTCGGGCTCGGGCTCGGTCTCAGCCTTGGCCTCGGTCCCGGTCTCGGTCTCGGTCTCGGTCCCGGTCTCGGTCTCGGTCCCGGTCCCGGTCTCGGTCTCGGTCTCGGTCTTGGTCCCGGTCTCTGTCTCGACCTTGGACTCCATCTTGGGTCCTTCTCGGACTCCATCTCGGACTCCATCTCGGGCTCCGTCTCGGTCCATCTCGGACTCCATCTCGGACTCCATCTCGGTCCATCTCGGACTCCATCTCGGTCCACCTCGGACTCCATCTCAGACTCCATCTCAGACACTTCCACGTGTCATGTGTTGGTCCTTTTTGGGTCCCTTTTTGGAGCGTTGCTTATTGCTCGCTTCGTGCTCGCTCCTTGAGCACTTTGTTGGGAGTTCCACTCCCGCTCTCGACCTTCCAAGTCAGAGCTTTTAGTCCAAACGTGTTACACTCGTTTGGGCTTTCGTTTCGGCCACTACCATGTGGCACCCTTTCCGGCTCCACTTTGGGGCCTAGGGATTTTGTGTCTCACAACTCCACCACCCATAGACGAAGTTCGATGTCCTCATCGAACGGTAAACCATTTTATAAAGTAACACCAGCATGTGTTACCATTTCCATCCTTGGCACCTAGCCAATATTTGTCAATGGTTTGACATTGAAGGCTCACCATGCCTTCTCCATGTTCGTCAATGGTTTGACACCAAAGGCTCACCATGCCTTGCCCATCCTCTAAGGAGGATAGTCTCTCCAACTTAGAGACTCACTTGACCACCTGGGGTGGTTTGCTCCTTTTTATTGGTTCAGTTCTCGCTAAACCCGTTAGAGACACCCTCTCTAACTTAATTCCACTACTCATTCTTGAGTAGTCACAGATTCCATCGATCTACTTTTGCATTTTGGGACGTTTACTTTTGACTTCTTGAAGTCAATTTCCTAGGTGTCTCCAACACCTTGCCTTGCACATTTTGTGCAACTCCACTTCCCCTCCTAGGAAGTTCTCTACTCGAGGGCACCCTCATCCTGTTTTCTATTTTTGTGCCACCATTGGCATTACGTTCCATTTATCATTATTAGTGCTAGGGCTGTCCATAGCCCTATCTTTTGGCTACTTAATTGCTCCCTCACTTGGAGCCTTTCCTTTGCCAAATTGGAGCACTTGGGAATCCATCCTTGGAAATCTACTTCTTTTTCCGCAATCCGTTAGCATCAAACACATGAGTGTCCCTTGGCTAACTTTGCCACTTGGATTCTTTCCAATGGATTTCACGGCCCTATCATGGGCACTCGTCTTTTGCTCCTATCCTTGGATTGTTGCACCAAGCAACATAGGATCATTACCTCTCTCCTTGAGGTATTCTTTTGGTTCCATAGCAAAGGATCTGCTTTGCCCAGACTAGGGTGTTCACCCCTAGTAAGTCTCCCCAACTGTTCTAGGCTCTCTTCCTAGCCCAACCTTGTGACCCACCCATGGGCCTGTCTCTGGAGACTATTTTCTTGAACTCATAATACCATTGTATTGTAGTAGTTCATTTCCCTTAGGTGTCCTTCCCACTTAGTCACCTTGACCAAGCCACACCTTTATCAATAGTTCAAATCAACATTTTGAATTAGGAATCATATTCCTTAACCCAAACAAAGACCTTGTCCTTGTTTAGCTATAAGATCACCTAGTGATCTCATCTTGAGCCTTTAATAGGTCTACCAATAGGAATTAAGTCTTCCAGACTTTACTAAGTTGTTGACTATGACCCCGGGGGCATCCCCCACACTTGGCGGTGCACCCAAGCTAGCCCTTCTGGCCAAGGATCCATAGCAACTGAGACTGGGTGTCCCCATCTCATTCACCACGTCCTTGGTGCCTTTTGCACCAAAGTGTTCAAGTTAGATATGCTGAGCTTTCACTCTAAGCAATCTAACCGTGCATCATGACTCCGAGGCATCCCTCGCTCAGCGGTGTGCCCAAACCAATCTCCACACTGAGAGTCCATGACCACCAAAAAATGAGTGTCCTCATATTCCAAACCATCACCACGCCCTAGTGAGTTGGGACTCGAACTTAAGCACTAGAGGGTCGGGCCTCGAACCCAACCTTCGTATATGCATCTACAGACGGCATCACCCAGGATGCCTGGCGTGACTCCCCACGCCGGTGCACCAACTTATACTCAAAGCGCGCTATAGATCACAGCTTAGGAACCTAATTCCTCCACATTGCCAAGTCCTCTCACTTGACAAGTCTGTGATCATGCATGGACTCCTCCATGCTTGGCCCCATGGCCCACCCTTTTTGAAGTTATCACCTTCAACTAGGGTATTTGTTCCCCTGACTTGCCAATCTCGCTTTGGCAAGTCCTCCGACCACTGTAATATGATTCCCGCACAAGCGTGAAAGCCCTTGATCATCGACTTTCGTTCAAAGCCCTCTCTTTGAACACTCGGGAACTACTTCCCTAACCTTGATAGCCTTGCCTCATGGCAAGCTTCAAGACCACACTTCTGCTACGCCACTCTGATTTCGCGCGTGCTTTGAACCATTTACACTTGGCCTTTCTAGGTACTAAGCTACCTAGAATCATCTTTGGGAACCTTGAAAGAACCCTGTCCCTTAGCTTGCTAAGGCCTCCCTTTTTGCAAGCTTTCCAATTACCATATAGTCTAACATGGACAATTCCATATTTTAGACTCTCCATGGCATCACGGTTGCTAGCGGCAACACCCTCGAGCCCCCACTTGATTCTCCACTCCCAGCTGGCATAACTACCCTTGGTTATGCCCTTTGATTCCTATGGTTTGGTTCTATCCCCTTACTACTTGCTTTTGGCTTCACACCTTTCCTTCGGTCATTCTCCTCCCGACTAGGAGGATAGCTTTGCACTTTCTATCATGCCTTAGCAAGTATTCTTAGGAACGAACCTACCCGATAGCCTAGGGAGTGGTTCCTCAATTCAGGTATGCTCACCCTATAATCCCACACACCGGGATTACGTTGTTGGTTATGGGCCCTTACATGCCCATCGCTAGCTTTGCCAAAATTCCATTTTTGGCTTTGTTCAATTTGAGTAGACAGTCTTCTCCTGTCTCCACCACCTTGGACATTTGGATAGCACCTTCTATCCATCATTCACTAGGGACTTAGTCCCTTGGGCCTTATCTATTGCCCTCGCGACATCCAACACCACCTCCTGGTGTTCTAGAGTGTTCGGGTGTCCCAATGACAACTTCCTTGACAATGAGTATTTCCTTTCATAACATTGACTTATTATGTCGCAACATAAGCAACTTATCCCCCGTAAGGGTATATCCAATTTCCTTATGCCATTAAGAAGGCTTGGGTAGCTACCTTCTACCCGTTTAACCAATTATTTTGCACCCCTTGCTTAGTTCCCTCATAGTTGTCAAGTCCTACAACTCATTGCTGGTGCTTCCACACCTCCATCATTATCTAGGTCACCACACTGCAACTGCATGCTCTGCAACTTAGGCTATGCCATTCCCATTTCCGTTGGGATTCCTTTGGCAAGGGGTTCTCATGAACCCACCAACATAGCCTCAAGGTATCACACCTTGGCACATTTGGTGTCTCCACACCATCGACTCCACAAGCCTACCTCTATGACACTTCTTTTTTGTGTCTAGGTCTTTGCCAAGACCAATACCACTCTTTCTCATGCCAACCATCCGTTAGCACTGCACCATAGAGGTCACACACAACTTTGTTTCAAAGTTGTTTTCTTTTGGGAACACCCTTCCCACGACTTTAGCATGGCACATTTTGTGTCGCGCACGTGGTTTTGACCCTTTATCCTATGGTGATCTACCATAGGATAACACCACAAAGCGGAACCTAAACCCTCTTTGTGCCACGTGACAGATGCCACGTGTCCTGCCACGTGTCCATGCCACGTGTCCATAGGAACCTGAGGTTCAGGGCCTTGGGCCACTGAATGAACGAACGGTGCCAAACTCCCAAGCATACAGCCAAGGAGTGATGGAACCGAACCATGGAGCAACTCTCGAGCATATACCTCAAGGAGCAAAGGGACAGGGGCCCGGAGTGACTTGGAACAGTCCTGGAGCAACCAGCATCCCAATGCCAGGACTAGCACGCAAAACGGAGCCAAATGAAGTCTGGTGCTATTTCGGCATACCGGTGGCCTAACGCGAGGATATAGGTACTCCACCAACTAGCATGGAATGGAACTTGGGCTTAGACCCAAGCTGGACGCAGAACAAAGACAGCTAGACTATGCCTCAGGTTGGTCGGCCATGCCCGACCTACCCACTATCCCTACTATACATTTGGAACCCCCTATAGCCCCCCCCCCTTGAGGAACACATGCTTTGGGCTTTCACCCCAAGCCTCCCTTAGTATTAGGAGTTAGTCTCTAGGACAAACTCAAAACTTGCTAAATATGGAATGTCCTTAGATTGCGAATTTGGACATGGGACGAACACCATTGTGTTCAGACCGATCTCTGCATTCCGTAGATATGCCAAATGAGTAAATCTGGATACTTTCCATAAATAGCATTTGGGACTGAAATGAGACTAACACAAAGGGCATGATAGCGAGGGTGTTTGGCAAACACGGTAAGCTATCATCCAGCAATATTGAGGGACCAATCTCAATACGCGAGGGTTCTAGCCAAGCCAGTGCAAGACAGAGCAAAAGAGAACTAAAAGCCAGGCCGAGAATGCTCAGCTAGAAACACATAGGAGTTCCTACCTTATGTCCATCTGGCTAAGTACAGATGCTAAGCCCAGTTTACTAACACTTGGACAAGAGGGGCCAATGATGGGAACCAGCAGTACCGACCTCTTGCCGTCATGGCAGTAAGGAAAGAGTGTCCGTAAGGACCGGTCGACAAGTATCTTTCGATACCCGAAGTCACATGCGCGACACTCTCCCCCCCTTGGGGAAGATCAACGTCCTCGTCGATGCATACTCCAGTCTAGAATACCGCCAAGGAAACAACTCCAGAAAAAGTTCACGGTACTCACACTATGTGAGAAATGCACCAACTTAAATGAGTTAGGGAGCAACCTCTTTGTCTAACGAGGATGCGCTACCAGCTCAGACACCTTCCGGCCGTCGCCGACAAGGAAATGACCAACGAAGTTAGCCACCCTTGCTGCTCTGGGGGTCACCCAGCTACAAAAGTGTGATATGCCCCTGCCCGCAGGAACATAGAGAGAGAAGCCAAAGGCCCCAACCCTCCTAAACAAAGAAACCAAACTCGTCGGTAAGGTTTAGATAGACTACTGTAAACAGGCAGTTAGAGTTGTTTACACGGTCACACCCTTTCAACGGAATAAGGAACATCGACAAAGAGGTGGGTTATGTGACCAGTCGACAGTAGCTACCCCATGACTAGAGATTTCAACATGCACACAAAGTGCCGAAGCCAGTCTGCCTATACTGGCCCAAACTCAAAGATTAATGGATGGACAATATCAAAGTCAGAGACAATGATATCTAAGAAGCTTAATTACTAGTGATTATATCTTAGAGTAGAACACAAAAGTATTCTAAGCAAGTTATCATCCGATAAACTAGTAGTATTGTAGATAGGAACCACCAAGATCATCATAATTGGTAAACATAGGAATCACCATCCAACAAAATTCAATAGCAAGTAGATCATCAAGGAAACTCAATGATGAAACTTAACTATCGAAAATGGCAGATAGTATGCCAAACAACTCACAAAACACAACCCAAAGAACATAAAGTATTATTAAGTAACAAGCACAATGCTCGTGAATGTTGCACCCGAAGGCCATAACATCCGAATCTATTAGAACTAACTCAAGCAATAATCAACAGATCAAAATGAATTTTGCAAAGCAAACAAACACTTGTTCATATCAACTATTGCACTAGCAAATCTGAATAGATCTCAATCAACAATACCAAGAAACCAGAGTTGCTCAAGTAAGTGTTAGCAACATCCTACTGATGTCTCAAACCCAAGAGACCAATCCAAAGCAAACCACAAAGAACATGTGGTATTGCGAAAAGCCATAAGCCATCAAAGAGAACAACTAACCATCATAAAAAATCATCAATCATCCCATCAATAAAGAGATGCATAATCATCGTCTAAGAAGGAATCCACCATCCCAAAGAACGGCAAACCATTCTATACTAACAATAATCAAGCAAAACTTTTTGACAAGGATAATCAATTATCCTAGATGATAGTCAATCATCACCAATGATGGCTAGATGCAAATACTAACTTCAACATCGAAGTTAGAAGCCAAAATGCCTTCCCCAACAACTTCTAACAAATGGAACAATGAGCATAAAACTCAAAGAACCAAAAGCTTGAAGAAGCCTATAGCCAAGTCTTGCCTATTAATGATCACAAGTCTCACAGAAGCTAACTTCAATGCTAAAGAAGAAATCGTGATGCAACCCACAACATCTTCCTCAACACATCCATAAGCTAAACTCCATAATGCCAAAGCTAATGAAAAGCATTTTTGCATCAATCCAAAAGCTAAGCATAGCAAAGTTATGCTCAACAAGTGATCACCAAACGATCCTCCATGAATCCATCTATAGCAAGACGTAACTCACATCATAACAAGCACAAGAAGAATCATCAATGATTGATATATGTCCTTATAATCCCATAAGGATTCAAAATATTCCAACATCGATCACTAACTCTCCCACTTGTAGAGTTAGCATAGTCCATGACTAAATCACTTTTCAAAGAAAAGCTCAAAGCTCAACCCCTACTAAATAATCTCGTTTAGAACACAACTAACTCAAACTTGCCACTCAGTTCATTTGAACGTCAACATAGTTGCTAACTAGCAAATGTTCGAATGCCAATAACATAAAGCCATAGCCAAATCATCAACACTATCTTCATTAAGATTAATGAAACTCAATATCAATCTTAAGGAGAGACATCTCATTTCACTTTGAATCTCAACCTCAATAATGTCAACGACAAGGCATCACTTCAATGCCATCAACACCAGGACAAAGCTAGAAGAAAGCAAGAGTGAATCACCACTTGGAGCTTTCCAACAACCAAGCTAACTAAAGTCAAAAATACTATACTTAGTATCTGAGACCAATCCTTCAGCAAAACTCAGATAACACATCATCAAGGAGTGAATCACCACATCCAAGACTCAATGAAATCCAACACTATAGACCAAACGTAACCAAATGATATCGACAAAGGAATTGATATGCCAACATGGAAAAAAAACCATGCCAGCTTAATGACACGATCCTCCGCAACACCATCTGGTAAAGCAAGCCCATCACCGCTAAATCATCATCGAGCAAAGCAAGTGTCAAAAGTCCTTGACAAAGTCTACAAGCAATCACTAATTGCCAAGCAACTAACAATCACTTTTCAACTTGCCTTCACAAGACCCAAACACTAAACTCATATCATCGACTCATATACTCATCCAATATGAACGTAATACCTCAAATACAAGATAAAGGTTCATGGACAAGCACGAACTAGATGACCACTCGAATCTAACTCAACCGCAATAAACTCACTAAAACATTTAGCCACTTAGCTCTGAGCATGCCTTGAAGAGGCTAGCTATGCATGATCAACACTCAGTCGAAACTAAAGTGAAGACCATGAGATGGACTCATATTAGTACACAACCTCCTTATAGACAAAGCTACAGTACGGGTACCAACATCGCAACCTCAAACAACTAAATTGGACATCACCATCCTCAGCCAAGGCGTAGGGCCACCAAGACCAAGTCAAGATCAGTGAGAGCTCACTACTCTCATAGAGTCTAACGTAATGCAAGGTGCAACCTGCCACCAAGGACAACGCTACAAAAGAAAGGTACAAGGGTCACCTTTCTGAGAAAAGTGCAACGGCCACTTTTCTATATCAACTCTAAACTCTATCCAACTCAATTGTTTTAGCCCCAAAAGTCAGCATCCCTTTCGGGCCGTATCATATAAACTACCTATCAGGGTCTAAGCTAACTGAAGTCAACTCCAACCCCTTCACTAGTTTGTACTGGCTTACGAAAATGGAATGGTTTTCAGCAAAGTGACCAACAGATCAGCCATTGGAGAAGGAGACCACATCTTCGGATATCCATATTGCACTAACACTCTTCTTCAATCACCTTCAAGATCCAATGTGAAGCCAAAACACTAACAAGAAAAATGACATGGAAAAAAATCAAGGTCCAAGGAAAATTCCTCATCACTTGAAATAACAATGCCACTTCCACTAACACAAGTGCTAGTGACGTCAATGCCCCAACTTCACATCTTCTCCATCCAACAATCTATTCCAAGTGCTAACGGATCAACTGACAAGCTATAGCAAATGAATGCTATAACCCTTTTCCAACACCTTAGTGGGCAAACTTAAGGAAACGAGGTACCAACTTAAGCTTAGCATAATAGACCACCATTGAGAATCTAGTCAAAGCTACTACAATGCTACTTCGTGCAAGTAGACTAGCTTCTCCCTCAACCACTTTGGGGGTTGATCATCGTTTATCCAAGCAACTTTGTAAACACATTACTCATTATCACATGGATATGATATAAATCACAATGACTTGATCGTCAATCAAGCAACACTATAAGCAATGCCCATGTCATTATTTTAAAGGTTTATGTGAATATCAAATGCCAATTCGATTTGACAAAATGCAACATAAATGCCACACTCCACCAATAGAGGTTTACGACACCCAACACCACTAACTTTTGTTCACAACACGGACAAGCTCATGCCACTCTTTTTCTAACCAAACTCAACACTAATCCAACACCAAGCTACTCAAGGAGCAATAGCAAGGTTCCCCGGAAAAGAATTGAGCATTGCAACCCAAGTCTTCCAATAGCGAGCCTAGACAAAATGGTTTAGTGTTTCACCACTATCCATCCCATAACTCACCACTTGTAAGACCATCACTTCCAACATGCATCAAGGTAGGGACTCTTGATTGCATAATGTGAACACAAGTAATGAGTTAACACCTCGTTGCAAATCATTTCTCCAAGAAGAGAAAATGATTTACGTATTTGATCCTCCGTCCCCGATGACTCTCTTTTCGGTCTCATCTTTGACTAAACCTCAAGCTTGCTTTCGCACTACTTTCAGTTCAATCGAAGAAAAGTTTATGAGAGAGCACGGCAATGATTACTTGAACCAATAGACTATTCCCTACAGTCTTGATTGATCCACTTATAATCATGCCTAGGAAGGATCCACTAGTGCCGTGCTAAACAGCTACGGACCAGTCTATTTGCCACTCATAGCAAATCTAGGGAGGTTTGCTTTCACCCATGGTACATGGAACAACTTACGGAACCACTGGAACCATCGATAGGCTTACATTAATCCTGCCAACTCAAAGTGTAACCTCGAGTTGCTAATGCGCCTCACTCACGAGCCCAAGCTCAAACTCGTGCAAACGGAACATCTCCAAACCATCCTATGAGCCCAAGCGCAAGCTCACATCATAAGGTACAACAAGGTAACCCAAAACCTATCCCAAGGAACCAATGTGAAGTCTTTCCACCAAAACATGTACCCACTCGGATCATCATTTTCATCTCTGCGTATGCAATGAGACTAGTTGCCCAATCTCATTGGATAGTACTCGCTGATACTCATCCTCTGATACCAAATGTCGCGCACGTGGTTTTGACCCTTTATCCTATGGTGATCTACCATAGGATAACACCACAAAGCGGAACCTAAACCCTCTTTGTGCCACGTGACAGATGCCACGTGTCACCTGCCATGTGTCCATAGGAACCTGAGGTTCAGGGCCTTGGGCCACTGAACGAACGAACGGTGCCAAACTCCCAAGCATACAGCCAAGGAGTGATGGAACCGAACCACGGAGCAACTCTCGAGCATATAGCCCAAGGAGCAAAGGGACAGGGGCCCGGAGTGACTTGGAACAGTCCTGGAGCAACCAGCATCCCAATGCCAGGACTAACAAGCAAAACGGAGCCAAACGAAGTCTGTGGCTATTTTGGCATACCGGTGGCCTAACGCGAGGATATAGGTACTCCACCAACTAGCATGGAATGGAACTTGGGCTTAGACCCAAGCTAGACGCAGAACAAGGACAGGCACGCAAGCGGGAGCTAGACTATGCCTCAGGTTGGTCGGCCATACCCAACCTACCCACTATCCCTACTATACATTTGGAACCCCCCATAGCCCCCCCCCCCCCCTTAGGAACACATGCTTTGGGCTTTCACCCCAAGCCTCCTTTAGTACCAGGAGTTAGTCTCTGGGACAAGCTCAAAACTTACTAAATATGGAATGTCTTTAGATTGCGAATTTGGACACGGGACGAACACCATTGTGTTCAGGCCGATCTCTACATTCCGTAGATATGCCAAATAAGCAAATCTGGACACTTTCCATAAATAGCATTTGGGACCGAAATGAGACTAACACAAAGGGCATGATAGCGAGGGTGTTTGGCAGACACGGTAAGCTATCATCCAGCGATATTGAGGGACCAATCTCAATACGCGAGGGTTCTAGCCAAGCCAGTGCAAGACAGAGCAAAAGAGAACTAAAAGCCAGGCCGAGAATGCTCAGCTAGAAACACATAGGAGTTCCTACCTTATGTCCATCTGGCTAAGTACAGATGCTAAGCCCAGTTTACTAACACTTGGACAAGAGGGGCCAATGATGGGAACCAGCAGTACCGACCTCTTGCCGTCATGGCAGTAAGGAAAGAGTGTCCGTAAGGACCGGTCGACAAGTATCTTTCGATACCCGAAGTCACATGTGCGATATTTTGCCATCGATGAGATACCCTCTGTTCTCATCCTTGGATCCTATGATCCCCCCCATCCTTCGTGGGGTACCACACACCTCAGTCCAAATGCTTCCATCAATCCTTTAAGATCATTCCTTGACTCTACTAGAGTCATCCAGCTTTTTGGACTTTGTCATCTGACGACCCATGAGGTCCTACCTTTGAGGTGCCAGCTCACTGGAATACAACTTCTTGTATTCAGGTCTTATTCACAAGGACCATATTTGCAAGTGTTACTCCGATACTTGATTTGTTCTCTTGGGGCAACCTTTTACCTCTTAGGACCACTTGTCCATGTGATAAGAATACCAACTCATCCTTTAATTACATCCCCAACTCCTTGGGTTGTTCCAACATTTATCAAGGATAACCTCAGCTACCATTTTGAGGACTTGTGTCCTCTCATATATTTGACCTCCCATGGTCATCAATTCCAATCTCAAAGTTATGAGCACCGGCCTCAACTATATGAGGGTAATCTTGTGACTCCTTTATTATTTTGGAGTCTACATCTTTCCCGTGATCCCAATTATAGTTGTTTACCACAACTATGTTAGCCCATTTGCTGCGTCAAACGCTCATCTGGATCACATCCTCAGCTCTCTGAGGAAACCTTATACTGTTCCCAAGATCCCAAAGTCGTTCTATTATTGGCCCTTTTCTATCCACCACATCGTGCCCAAGTTCACGCATGAACTTGAGTGGAGAGCCATGTCCTCTCGACATGCTACTCCTCAAGGATAGGCCCCCTCCTAGGACCTTCCAATGCCAACATCAATGGTGATATACTTGAGCACCAATAAAAGTCGGACTAAGGAACAACTCCGATACCAAGTTGTAAGCGACTAATTTTTCCATTCTATTTTAGTCACTTAACCACACCTCTAACCACTTGGAGGAGTCTCATTCACAACCTCCATAAGTCCAATTCAGGACTTGGGACTTGCTAGCCCCAAGAATGGCATCCATGCCACTCAACCCTTGCACCTAGTCCAAGTGCTCCACGTGTCCGATCCCATGACCGACACTCAAAGGTACCACTGACATAGCAGCCTGTTACGCTAAGGCTATTCCCAATCACCTTTGCTGCATTGGTAGTCCAATACCACTTGCAACACAATCTTGTCTCTCCAAGACTGGGCCAACCATCCATGAGTGGTCATCCCAGATCCACTCCTTAGCATCCTTAGGATGCCCACCGACAAGGGGAATAGCCTTCCCCAATATTTCTTTTCTGGTCCCCACCAAGTCCCTTTCTGCCCACGGCCGTGTTCACCAACACTACCACTGAATCGAGGCCCACCGGCCCGACCATTAGGTCCCATGGTCCTCTGGGACTTCCTCACCACACGACTGTGTCCTTGGTCACTACCCCAGAGGACTGCTCCTCTTCCTTTCCACAGTCTGGGCCTTTGGGACAACATTTCGGAACACTGTGGCCTTACGCAAGCCACCTGGGTACTCTCCCCACCTTTCGCCTTTAGGTGCTCTAGGCATGGGCTTAGAGCGAGGTTCCGTTGAGCCACACCTGGTATCCAAGTAGGTAGTGCCACCCACACTTGGACTGGGAGCATCGGCCAGTCGATCTCCCGGGGGAACTAAAGCCGGCTCTTGAACACTTCACCAAGCTATCCCGCTTGTCGGTTCATGTTCACTCTAGTCTTGGACTTCCCAGTGGTCAGCTCATCACCCAACACTGGGTCTGGCCTTCCTGGGCCAAACTGGCCTTTTCTAGCCAAACTGGCTCCACTGCAGTCCTCCCCCTCACTATACTTTTGGAGCTCACCAAACCCCCTAGGGTCTGGGAGACGAACGCTTTGGGCTTTCACCCTCTCAGACTCGAACTCGGGCTCAGACTCGAATGCGGACTCGGACTCGAACTCGGACTCGGACTCGGACTCGGACTCGGGCTCGGGCTCGGTCTCAGCCTTGGCCTCGGTCCCGGTCTCGGTCCCGGTCTCGGTCCCGGTCTCGGTCTCGGTCTCGGTCTCGGTCTCGGTCCCAGTCTCGGTCTCGACCTCGGACTCCATCTCGGGTCCTTCTCGGACTCCATCTCGGACTCCATCTCGGGCTCTGTCTCGGTCCATCTCGGACTCCATCTCGGTCCATCTCGGACTCCATCTCGGGTCCATCACGGACTCCGTCTCGGTCCACCTCAGACTCCATCTCGGACTCCATCTCGGGTCCATCTCGGACTCCATCTCGGGTCCATCTCAGACTCCGTCTTGGTCCACCTCAGACTCCATCTCGGACTCCATCTCGGGTCCATCTCGGACTCCATCTCGGACACTTCCACGTGTCATGTGTTGGTCCTTTTTGGGTCCCTTTTTAGAGCGTTGCTTATTGCTCGCTTCGTGCTCGCTCCTTGAGCACTTTGTTGGGAGTTCCACTCCCGCTCTCGACCTTCCAAGTCAGAGCTTTTAGTCCAAATGTGTTACACTCGTTTGGGCTTTCGTTTCGGCCACTACCATGTGGCACCCTTTCCGGCTCCACTTTGGGGCCTAGGGATTTTGTGTCTCACACCAAGTCCATGCTCACTCCCACCCAAAGCCCCTTGGCCCCAGTCTCAACCTCAAGTCAGTTTGGAAGCATCACTGGAAAGTTCCTTCAAGATTGGTTCCTAGACCTCACTATCCCTACTATACTTTTGGAACCCCCCACAGCCCCTCCCCCTTGGAAGACTCACGCTTTGGGCTTTCACCCCTCGACCTGTATTAGTACTCGGACTCGGTCTCGGACTTGATCTCAGACTTGATCTCAGACTCGATCTTGGACCCAATCTCGGACTCGGACTCAATCTCGGACTTGACCTCGGACCTGATCTCGGACTCAACCTTGGACTCGACCTCAGACTCGGTCTCGGACCCGATCTCGGATCTTAGACTCTGTCTCGAACTCGGTCTCGAGCTCGGCCTCAAACTCGGTCTTGGAGTCGGCCTCGGACTCAATCTTAGACTCTATCTCGAACTCGGTCTTAGAGTCAGTCTCAGACTTGATCTCAGACTCGGTCCCATTCGATGAACTCTTTATTATTTCGGTCATGCTTTCAGGGATCCTTTAGCTTACAACAACTCGGGGAGTTGGTTCCTTACATATAATAAACATGTTACCACATGTTCTGACAAAAAAGTAGAAATGAAAGAATACTCACAATCCATATGGCAAAGTGCATAAGCCTCCTCGTTCCTGTAAATCCGTCATCAAATCCTTGTTATGTACCTCTGTTCTAGCCTACTTGGATTGTGAGTGGCTAAGGCCTGACGAATTTAGCGTCGGCTAAACTGGTATCCTCCAGTTCTATAACTAGATCAGGAATTAATAATCCCCCAATTTGTGCCACCTCGATTCATGGCATTGTTAGTTCAAACATGATGAAGTACCTCTTTGGGTGGTACTCTGTAATATACACCTCTCCAATTTGGATCGACAAGCCGCATATATTTGTACAGTGTTAGCTTGGAAATTCTAAGATAGCATGCGAGGTAAGCAGTAGTCTTAGTCTCGAGGAGCTTCAAGTGCATCCAAGTGCCAAATGCAGCTGGACTACTAAATCCCCTCAATTGCAAAAAATTATAGAAGGCTTAGAAACATGCAAATCATGAATCTAGAAGGTTAGAAACTAAGCAAACCTCTAAGAGAGCATCATTGTCACTATCTATACTAGAACCACAGTCCGAATCACTAAAATTGGATGAAAGGCCATCCACCTCGTCTTCCTCCACGTCTTCCAAGAAAGAAGAAGAAAAAGTTTCAGTGACACAAAATTGAAGTAAACTAGGGAGGGAACTATACTCATGGTAAGAACTTGAAAGTCATAGAAAGCAATTGAGTAGTAAATCAAAGCCACTTCCAACATTGCTCACAAAAACATTTGAAACCAATCATTAGCAAACCAAGTTACTTTCCACATCTGCTACCAAGAAATATGTTGAATAATAAAGCACTAAAGCAAAGTGCTAAGGCAAGGAAGTGTCTCCTAAACCCTATGACCTGATGAATCCCCATGTCATGGGGTCAAACTTGATGATATGTGGCATCTATGTATAACACATTGTTCATATTATGGGGATATCATTGACCCATCAGCCAGCATCCATGAGGCATCCAAATGACATTTAATGCGGAACCAATAGAAAATTGCCACATGGACATTGTATTGTGAGTGAAATATACCACAATAACACACACCCTTTTACAAATTGCACACCATACATGGCACCATTTTGGACTGATTTCATCAACAAGAAGGCTTTCTCTCCAAAGTGCCAAATCCTTCATATAATCTATCCTACAGCTTTTGGTGATTCATGTGTGAAGACAACCAAGAATGATAAGTTTATTGAGAACTACGAGGTTCTAGAGGGAGCACTAGTGAAGCTGGGCAATGTGGACAAAGGCCCGTTCTTTTGCAGCTGTTGTTCTTTTGCACCTGGTTGGATTTGGATTTTTCAATAGAGTTTGAAGTTCCATTTTCTTTTCTCGTTTCTGAGCTTTTGGATTCAAACAAGCAATTCCCTTGTCTTGAACTTGGGTGAGCTAAGTTGCATGGGGGCTTGGTGTGGGAGCTAGGAGAGGTTAGCCATCTCTTGAAGCAAACATCTTAGATTTGGTGCACTTTTTATTTAGTGTTTTTCTGTGATTTGAAACTTGGCAAATGGTCATTGCCCAACCTGTGATCTCTCTAGAGATGTTCTAAAGAGCACAAAATGGCAGACCTCCAAATGAACACACAAATGAGAGCAATAGGACAAGTATTGCAATCGCTTCCAATGTTCATGGTTTGTGGAACATACTCTGGTTTGCCAGAAAAAAAGAGACTAATAGTAGAAACATTGTTGTTTCGCAGATAAAGCACTCAGGTGAAGCGAGACATTGGGTGACAGTTGATTGGGATATCAATCTTTTGGGTCAGATCATCATCAGATAAAATTCACAGACGTAAGAATGCTCCAGCAGAAAGGTCAAACGTTGTGGCACATACACCATAAGTCGTTTCATAAATATAACGTCATGCTTTTCCAAAAAAAATTAAAAACAGTATTATTTCCATTGCTGGAAGTTTAATTCTTATTTGGAAAATACCAAATGCCTTCTCGTCTGCCTTCTTGGCAATTGGTCGGGGAGCCGCGTGGGAGGCACTCCATGTTATAAAAGGCGACCCTTCCTTCAATTAAACCTCAGTCCATTCGCATTTCTAACTTTTCTTCTCAATTTTCCATCCAGTCATGGCTTCTCACGGTCAAGATGTAACACTGCTCACAGTTTGGGCCAGCCCCTTTTCCATGCGAGCCAAGTTTGCACTGTTGCTCAAGGGCATCGAGCACGAAGATCTCCCCCAGGATTTGGATAACAAGAGTAAGCTCCTGCTCGAGTCCAATCCAGTTCACAAGAAGACCCCGGTTCTCATCCACAAGGGCAAGCCCGTCTCCGAATCGGCGATCATCGTCCACTACATCGACGAGGTCTGGCCCGAAACAAGCCCACTCTTGCCTCAGGACGCATTCCTCCGCGCAAAGCACCGCTTCTGGACCGATTTCATTGACAAGAAGGTATGGGTTTTTCTTCGATAAATCTGCTGCTATTTCTTACTTCATCGATCACACAGATTCTCGACTCCTTGGGACGATTCGTGCGCAGCAGCGACGGTGGCGCTGCCGTGAACGAGGAGTTCATCCAAAACTGTTTGCTTCTCGAGGGAGCTCTGGCGGAGCTGGGCGATGAGGAAGAGGGCCCCTTCTTTGGCGGCGGGAGCATGTCGTTCTTGGATGTGATGCTGGCTCCCTATGCGGTGTTGATCCCAGGGGTTGAGCAAGTGATGGGCTTGAAGCCCGCGAGCCGGGAGCAATGCCCGCGTCTCCACAAACTCTTCGGGGCCGTGGCCGAGCATCCCTCGGCCAAAGTGGCGCTGCCGCCGATCGACAAGCTCAAGGAGTATATCCAGGCTCGCTATGGGAGCAAGTGAGCGATGAAAAGCTCTCTTGTTATTGACCGTTCCAAGTTGTCTATGATAATCTTACATTAGCGTTGCTTGCTTTGCCTTCCTCGAGAAACGGTCATATCGCTAGCTCGAGATAACAAAAAGATTTGAAGCTAGCTTTTCTGCTTCCCACACGGCTCTTCCTGTGTCACCCAGTGCGCATAACTTGACCATCATCCACGAAAGGAGCTCATCGAGATATAGAATGTCATATAATCTAAATGTTTTCCTTCCAAAGATCATCGCCAACAAAATCTAGTGGACAAGTACTAAACAACTTTGGTAAGAAAGTCATTTTCGTACAAGAATATCCGAAATCTATGTCCTTAATCGATTGCAAGAATAGAGATTCTCCGGGCCAGACCTAGTCGATGACGATGATTTTTGCCCTTGTGGATAAGAACCGAGATTGGAGTCGAGGAGGATCTTGCCCAGATCCTGCGACCTTTGAGCAACAGTGCAAGGAAAAAGAGGCTGGCCCATGATCATGGATGCAATTTTGATGAATTAAGTTTGATGATTTCCGAGAAACTAAAGTTAATGAGAATGAACGAAACCTGGCAAGATCACGCATGAACTCCTCACTCTTATAAGGCAAACTGGGCCTCGCTTCCTGATAAGAGAAAGTTCTCTCTACTAACAGGTAACTTCAAAGATTTTTAAGAGATCTTACTTGACTTCGAGAAAGCTTTAGATGCCATTCCATGCAGTAGTGACAGCCTCCTTGTAACGAGGAACAATACCACCCTTGTAGCTCTCCACACAAGGCGATTCTCCGTCCTTTTCTTTCTGGGGAGTCAAGGTTTCATCTTCCTGCACCTTTCAAACACGTCACAGCAGGAAAGGGAAAGAAATGACTCACATTCTCAATGAATTGCGTGTTGGAGAGAAGCCTGAAAGAATTAAACGCATTCCTTAGATCCTACTCAACGGAGGCGTGTCAATAAATCTGCCATCCCAGATTCTCAGCTCTGCCCTTGACACTCGGGGCAAACCTCTCCAGCAAGAGAAAGAGAATTATAGTGATTTCATGAACTGTACGCAAACTAGGTGTTAGTGTCCAAAGATCCATCCGAGCCTAACAGGAGTTCATGTTTGATGGAGATAGACGAGGATGACGAAGAGGATACGTGCTAAAAGGAGTTTCTTATTTTTTCTGCTAGAAACAATCACACTACCCACTCATTGGATCGATCACGTTCTAAGAGATCTTCTTTTCCGGATCCATGGAAGGCCTGAAGCTATTCAGCTCCCGCATCAGCCACTATTCTCATCGGGTCGAGATCGCACTGCTTCCTCCGGCTACTAGCCCACCGGCGCCAGCCTGAGGCATGGGATTACTAGAGGTTCTGTTCTTTGAAGATATTTTGACTCTCGAGTACTCTCTTCCATCGAGTCATCATCACCCTCAAATTCCAATGCCGCATCCAGCAGATGCACAATCAAGCCCTGGTCTTGTTCTACCTCTGGATTTCTAATTTCTTTGACTGGACTTTTTTTACGTTTGCGTTCTCTTCAAGAGGAGCCTTGGACGCACTCCATCCATGTTATCCCTTCATTCAGTCAAACCTCACTCCAGTTGCATTTCCAATTTTTCTTCTGAGTCTTCCAGTTATGGCTTCTGTAACACTGCTCACAGTTTGGGCCAGCCCCTTTTCCATGCGAGCCAAGCTTGCACTGTTGCTCAAGGGCATCGAGCACGAAGATCTCCCCCAGGATTTGGGTAACAAGAGTAAGCTCCTGCTCGAGTCCAATCCAGTTCACAAGAAGATCCCGGTTCTCATCCACAAGGGCAAGCCCGTCCCCGAATCGGTGATCATCGTCCAGTACATCGACGAGGTCTGGCCCGAAACAAGCCCACTCTTGCCTCAGGACGCATTCCTCCGCGCAAAGCACCGCTTCTGGACCGATTTCATTGACAAGAAGGTATGGGGTTTCTTCGATAAATCTGCTGCTATTTCTTCCTTTATTGATCACACAGATTTTCGACTCCTTGGCACGATTCATGCGCAGCAGCGACGGTGGCGCTGCCGTGAACGAGGAGTTCATCCAAAACTGTATGCTTCTCGAGGGAGCTCTGGCGGAGCTGGGCAGTGAGGAAGATGGCCCCTTCTTTGGCGGCGCGAGCATGTCGTTCTTGGATGTGATGCTGGCTCCCTATTCGGTGTTGATCCCAGGGGTTGAGCAAGTGATGGGCTTGAAGCCCGCGAGCCCGGAGCAATGCCCACGTCTCCACAAACTCTTCGGGGCCGTGGCCGAGCATCCCTCGGCCAAAGCGGCACTGCCGCAGATCGAGAAGCTCAAAGAGTTTATCCAGGCTCGCTTTGCGAGAAAGTGAGCGATCAAATCGATAGCGAGTTTAAGGTTTTCAATGTATTAGTTCGTTCACTAAAAGGCCACCTCTAGGGCTATCTCTTTCGTTCTGTCGAAAATGAAGCGCGAGCATGGAGATTGGGATTTTCAGACACTAGATCTTATGCCAGAGCCCAAGAAGGTGAAAACGAAGGGTGAGTTTACTACATGTATTCTACCGCCACCTCTGGATCCAAACAAGCCAACGTTGGTTTTGGACATGGACAACACCCTCATCCATGCCCGAGAGGGGAAAGCAACGCTCAGGCTCTTCAGCGGGAAAGTTGTGCCACTGGAGCGCTACATGGTGGCTAAGCGGCCCGGCGTGGACGAGTTCCTGCGAGACATGGCGAAGCTCTACGAGATAGTTGTGTTTACCGCAGCGATGCAATACTATGCAGACAAGATTCTGGACAAGCTCGACCCAGAGGGATTGATCACTCACCGCCTGTACCGGGATTCGTGTGTTTCTTGCGACGGAGGGGAAACAATGATCAAAGACTTGTCGCGCTTGGGTCGCGACTTGAAGCGTGTGGTGATCGTGGACGACAATCCCCACTCCTTTTCCTTGCAGCCCAGGAATGGAATCCCCATCCCGGCTTTCAAGAACAGGAAGGGGCGGAAGTATTCACATCTCAAGGATATTGGGTTTTTCCTGGAGACATTTGCTAAGGCGGAGGATTTGACACGGGCCCTTGACATCGCCAAAACAAAGAGATACAGGAAGATCTGTAAAATCTTTTGAGATCATAAAATTTTGGCACTCCTCTATAATTCTTTCTGGAATATAAAATCAAGTTTCTCACAGCTATGCTATGTCGTTCTACCATTTTTTTTCTATGAAAGCAATTGATTAGAAACTCTTAAATACAATTCTATTCTTCTTAAATTACAGTCTCTAAAATGCATCATAAGGAATTCCAACAGACGTCAACCTGTTCTCCAACCCAGAAATTCAGTGAAAACCATAAACTATCTCCTATCTAAGCTCGATAAAAATTTGTATCCCGGATTTCTTCTATACTGGTAACAAAGAAGCACGCAAAAACTCAACATCCTTAGCCTTGGCAGCATCGCTGACTCCCAGATGGCCCCCTGCCATTCCAACCAAGAAAAATCGGCTAGCTTGGCCATACATGCGCGTCCAGTCCGGCTTACCAGCAAAGTGGACGCCCTGAGCATGAACCTTTTGCAGGAGGGACATGATCACATCATACTCAGCTCCCGCATCGAAGGTGCCACCATCGTCGTTTAACGATTTGAAGCGCTTGCCATACAAAGGAACCATTTTCGAGAAGCTGCCACAGTATGTGAGGACAACGAAGCAAATGGCGGCGCCACGCACGAAACCATACTCGAACATCTCAGCAATGGCATCGCCCTGCAAATCCCGAAGCCGCATGTAAACATCCACCTCACGAAGGAACCTCCTAAGGTAAAAGTCTGTATCCAAACACTCGCTTTGCGTCAAGTCCCTGAACTTGACAAGCACAAGCCTCCCATGGTACTCGGCAGACACCAGGATCCGCCCCTTTTCTGCGTTGTGTGAGAAGATACCAGGCTCGCTCAGGGCTTGTAGATCGTCCCACCACGAAAGCTTCTCCACAAGCTCGTCCATGTTTGCAACACCCTGCTCCTTGGCCAGCTTTCGAAGCCTCGCAAGAATCGGCACACGATCAAACGCTCGAGGCCCCGTCCTTGTGAAAGGAACCTGGAGATCGGGAGGAACTGGCACTGCTCTAGCTTCGCAGAAGTTCTGTGCCTGCCATGCCACAAATCCGCAAGCTTTGAGCGTGTCGCCGCTGTTGTAGAGCAGCGGAGGTGAGATCCACAAGCACCCATCCAACCCCGGCAGCCTCTTGCAAGCAAAAGTTTTGAAGTAGGAGGACAGAATCCCGAAGTACGAGCCGGTGAGCAACATGTACGAGTAGAGCCTCGCAGCTTGAATCTCCAGGCTGCTGTTCTTCTCATCGAGATTCATCGCCATGACACCAACGAGACACATCTTCCTGCAATCCGGCAGAGAGGGAATCCCAGGATCTGCTCTGACCATCGCATCGGGGTAGCAGCACAAGGCCGCTAGTGAAGTGGTCTGGATTTGCCCGGACCTATGCCCGCAATTCAGTGCGATCCACCGAAAATGTCCCAGCGGACAAGCATCTGGAGCTGGCAAATCGTCCGGCTGCTGCTGGATCCACTCGTCCATCTCTCCATGAAACGACCACCAGCAGCGCATCTCAAAGTCGAGCGGGCAGAGCTCGGCGAGCGGCGGTGGCGAAACGTTGGAGTACGTGCGGATCACTAGCTCAGGGAGCTCGGGCAGCGGGGTCTGGACGAACTCCTTCCAGCTCGCGTCCTCGACGTCGACGATCCACTCCTCAAACACGTCCGCGGATGCCCGCCATGCTTTCTCTGGGTCGGCCTGGACGGGATTGATACGAGTCGGCTCCACGCGAACCATCTCCTCTTGCCAGTGCTGCGGGAGGACGACTCTCGGAGACGCCCTGCTCGCTGTTGCGACTTCCATCTTGCGCACGATCGACCTGAGGAAAGGACTGCCTGAAACCCCACTTCTTACCCTCTGGAGAGCGGCAGGAGTTGCTTCCACGCGAGCGACTTCATCCATAGCCCTAGCATTCACGAACTTTAAGAATATTGAAAACGAATCTTTTTAGGGTTACTAACGGCGTTATTGTAAGTCAAGCCCTACTCATTTACAGCAGTAGACAGAGCAACTGATTTTAACTTTGGTCACATAAATTCATGATTGGAGAATTTTCCTAGTTACTTGGTTGGATAGTTAGTTTTCCAACATTGCAGTTTCTTTGCTGTGATTCCCTAGCAGCATCGCTTTGATAGGAGGGTGCACCTCTCCTTAGACAAAGTTGTGGCACCAATAAAACTTTGTGCCTTGGTCTAGCATCCTTGCATGTTTTGCTTTGGACCACCATCACAAGTTCTCTTAACATTCCATTTTCTCCAAGTCTTGTTTTAGTTTCTTGAGGAAGCTTGCTCCTAGGATATTCCTAATGAAATAGTACCAACTCCAATTGGTTTCGGTCTTAGTTTCAATCTTGAACTCGATTTTGGATTTGATTTGGGACTTCATTTTGGATTCTATTTTAGACCCAATTTCAAACTCCATCTTAGACTAGGTTTTGGACTCCATCTCGAATCAGATCTCAAGGTCCATCTTGGACCCCATTTCAGTCTTCATCTCAGATTTGGTCTCAAACTCCATATTGGGTCTAATTTTGACACTTTTATGTGTCATAACATTTGCCACATATCAATCATTTTTTTGTCTTTTTTCACTTATTAATTGTTTCATACTTGTTTCTCAAGCACTTTTTTAGGATTTCCACTCTTACTCTTGACTTTCTAAATCAGAGATTTTTATCCAAATATATTATCCTTGTTAGACTTCTATTTTAGCCACTGCCACCCAAATCACTTTTGGCTCCACTTTGGGATTTAAGGATTTATGTTTTACACCTTGCTCCTAGTTGTAAACTTCATTCTCTTTGACTTTCTAGACGATCTTTCAAATATTAATGGGAAAGTCAAGGATTGGAATTTTCTCATCAATGACCATGTGCATGATGTGTTCCTCTTCTCAGAAGCACTTATGCTCAAAGTTAGCCATATTATCTTCATCCTATTAAATGATATATATGCTTCTAATGTGAGTAATAGAAGTTTATTTTAAGTTATTCTCTTCTAAGTGTATCATGGATCCTATTATGGTCAATATTAGAGGTGTTCAAGGCAAGCCTGAAAAGGTGAGTATATATTTCATAATAGAGTTTAAACAAAATTTGCATCACTAATAGAGTTTAATATTTGTATCTAGGAAACATGTTATGGATTTGCTTATCTACAAAGCTAGGTATAATGTCAATGGAACTATTGTACCTAGGAAAAATGTATGTTATACACTCATTATCACAAAACTCATTTCATGTGTTTCTACAAAAGGCATAATAGTTCCACATCATAATTTGAAAAATAAGAAAGTTTAAAAATTAGATAAAAATATAAAAGACCTACTCACTAGATGGTATTGGGATTGATTGTACAACATGTAACAGTTCCATGATAAAAGCAGTATGTGACTTTAGTAGGTTGATGTTTGCTATTGAAGAACATCATTTCTTCAAATGCCAGCTCAGAGGATTTTGTGAGTTGCCTCTAACCTCAAGGAAGTAAATTATGCTTATTAAGATTTCAATATATATTTAATTCTATTTTATAAATCATTATAGTGCACTTGAATTTGGAGCTGAACTCCAAAGCCTTTGCACTATGAAATAAGAGTCTGGTAAACTCTCAATCCTATAAGCACCAGCTCCTTGTATCTAGCACTTACATGCAAAATAGTGTCAGACGGTGTCTAGCATGATTTCGGCATACTGGTGGCTTAATGTGAAGAAAAAGGTACCCCACCGATTATGCAGTGTGGAGCTTGGGCTTAGACCTAAGTTGAATGTAGAATAAAAAGCGACATAACCCAACAAAAGCCAAATTAATGTCTTAGTCAGACATATATTCCAACCACTATCTCTATTATACATTTGAAACCCCCCATTATCCCCCCCCCCCCCCTGAAGAACACATGATTTGGGCTTTCTTCCACTTTTGTTTTTCTCTTTTTCACTTCTTCTTTCACATTAAAGTTTAATTTAACTTCTTCACACTTCCCATTAAGTTTTCCCCTCTATTTTCACACTTCACACTTACCTCTTTTCTTTCTTTTTCCACTTTCTTTTCCAGAGTTTCTAGTAGTTAACATAGTTACCAACACTTGGTATTAGCAATAGAGTACACTTTATACTCTTTAGAGGGTTTTTGTGTGTTTAGATCTAGTGCAATCCACCAGCCACACTCAACCTCTTAAAGAGTGTATAAGAGAGAGGGAGAGTATTTTAATTTCTGGAATATTTCCCATCCTCTTTATATAAAACTTTTGCCCCATAAGGGTAAAAAAGGGGCATTTGTGGAGAGCATTAAAGCATTTTTTCATGTTTGAGTGAGTGTTGGGGGGAGCACCCCTTATTCCCCCAAGAGAGGCTACCCATGTGTGGTGTGTGCTTAAGTCATTAACCATCTAGAATAAGTCAATGAAGTTGTCTTTGCATTCATGTAGAAAGTCCATCATCTTGTCAATCTACACCCTTTCCATCTAATCTAACACAAATCATTATCCATTAGTGTTAGTTCCTCTAGTGTAAGTGCATCCACCCTCATAGCCATCCTCATATCATATATCTCATCTATAAGTGAGAGCTTGTTCAAAAGAATGGCATAACATTATTGTGTTTCTATTGCCACTTCTGTATGGTCAAACAGCTCACACCTAAAGGTGTCCCAAACACATCATTCTAGATCTCATTGTATAGAGATCACTTGTGCATTATTGTAATATTTCCTGCAATCAAACATTTTGTATGAGATAACAAGTATGAAATAACCATGCAAAGATGTAAACCATGAATGGGAATGGAGGTGATGACAAACAAGCAAAGTAGAATCTATCTTTATCACTCTAGATCCAACAAACATAAAATATGAAAAAACCTACTCAAGAGAATGGGATTCAATGGGATCTTGATAGATGTATAGGTCAAGAGATTTTTGTAGGAAATTCCTAACATGGAAACATAGTATCATTTTTTAATTGACAGTCATAAATTGATTTCTGGCATCTTTAATATTTAAAACACTATAAAAAAAAGAAAAAATAATAGAATAAGGAATTAATAATATTAATACCAAAAAATCCAAACAATTATCACTAAACTACTATAATTACCTTTTGTTTATAAACATATATAAAGTTCACTATTAGCATGAAATTGTGCTAGATTCAATTTTCTTGAGAAAACCTAATTATCAGTAATTATTTTAGCTGCTTGAGAATATTCTCAATATATAATTTTTTAATGGTTGAAATTAAATTTTATAACGTAATCAATGGCTAACAAAGGTTTATAATGATGCATGGGGTGTTCTTCGTCTTGTGCTGGGGGTGTTGGTACACGAGAGTGAACTGGTCATGAACAAGTTCTTCCTGACGGTCACATACTCCCAATAAGCTCCAGCCTTCATACCTCCTGCTCAGGTACTTGGTCCCTTTGGTTTTATGCCTCCAGATGGGCACTAACAAACCCAAAAAAACATGTCTAGTCAAGAGCGTGCACAGCGTAGGATGAGTCGGGTAGGGATGCATCCAGAACATGATCAATACCACCTTCCCAAGAGCTTGGAGAAATCATCAAATGTGGCTGGGTGATTTGATGATTTCTGGATCATCAGTGGCAGAAATGATCTGATGATTTCTCAGATCAAGAAGTGCACCAGCAGACTAAGAAGAGATTACTTCTCATCATGATGGTCACTGTTGGGGGTAATTTTTGAGAAGCAAAATGGAAAAGAACTCACATGGAGCTGAACCAAAAAAGTGAAAAGGGATTACTAGGCTAATGTTTAATTGGGTCAGTAAACACACCTTTAAGACATCATCTTTTAAATTCTCAGAGTTGGGAAAGCTGGCAATCCAGAAATGCTTGCTCGGCCTCTCCATATCATCACACATCACCGTGGTATCTCTTCAATCATCATTTTCAATTCTTTCTTCTTTTCATGGGGGTCTTATAATTTGCTACCAGCAATGTGATTTACGTTAGCTACAACTCAACAAAGAAATGCTCATTTCACCATAACACATAGTTCAAGGATTATCATGATGAAGTCTTTACACAATATGTTCATGTATTTTCTTAAAACTTTTTGCATAGCATACAATACATTGAACTGCATTTCGTTGCTAGATGTAAATGAATTGAAAACATTCTTTTTTTTTCTAATAAAAAATGATTTAAAATTAAAATTTTGTCATAATTAACAGCAAAAATAAACTTAAACACCCAGCATTAAGCTTTGAAATTTTTGTTTTAGATTAGAGCGTGAATTTCGTGCAACGGTGTAAAGGTCTTTGACATTCAGAGCTGGGGTGTGTGTAAAGGGATAGATCATTTTAAGCTGTTGTGTCGAAGAAAGGAAGAGAGCTATGGCGCTACTCCACTGGATTAAGGCGTCTCTCCCGGGGCTTCCCATTGACAACAAAGATGATGCAAACTACGACGACTTTGCTGCCACCAGGCAGCCTTTGGAATCCATCCGCACTTTGTACAAGGTGTCTCGTCCAAGGACATTGTGATTGACGAGATTTCAGGCCTCTCGGCACGGATTTTCCTCCCGGAATGCGAGCACGGTTCGAAGCTGCCAGAGTTCGTCTACTTGCACGGTGGTGGATTCCTGGTTTTCACCCCAAAGTTCCAATTTTTCCACTATTTCTGCGAATCCATGGCTAGAAATCTCAAAGCCCTGGTGGTCTCTGTGGATTACAGGCTCGCTCCCGAGCAGCGGGTGCCGGCAGCGTACCAAGACGCCGCTAGAACTCTGCAATGGCTCCAAGAACCACACTTTTCGGGCGAGGATTGGATTCGTTCCCATGGCGATTTATCCCGTGTTTTCATCTCGGGCGATAGCTCCAGGGGGTAACATCGCCCAACATTCGGCAAGGGATTGTTTTTTCTCCAGGAGCTCAAGAAGGTCGGAAACGAAAAATCCCACGATCAAAGTCGTGGGGTCGTCCTCGTCCAGCCTTTCTACGGCGGCATGGATCGCAAGGACTCGGAGGTGGAGTTTGCCAATGGCGAGATCCTCACCATGGAGAGCTCGGATCTCTTCTGGAAGCTTGCACTCCCAATTGGGGCCGATCGCGATCATCCCTATTGCAACCAGCCCAAGTTCCTGGAGGAAAATCGAGTTCCGCGAGAGATGGCTCCAATTTTCATGGCGATTGGGCGCAAAGATTGTTTGTACGCGAGGCAAGTAGAGGTCGCACGACGTCTACAGGGGGCAAACAAGCACGTCCAGCTCGTGGAATACGATGATGCCGCCCATGCGTTCTACTTGGGGCCTCCATCTTCGGCGTTGGATCGGTTCTTCGTTGACTTATTTGGGTTTATGACAATGTGTTGCAAGTGAATTGTAACAGACTTTTATATGAAACTTTCTCAAAATTCAAATTCCTAAGATGTTTTGATGCACGATGTCCTTCAAATCGTATTATTATATGTATTGGGAGGGGGTTGTGTGGAGGACATGTCTAATGCTTCCACTGTGAGACATGTATAAACAATTAATAAATGAATGAATGAAACCTTGCAGTACCTCAAAAGTGAACTTTTTTTGCATGTATGAGTTTTAATTTCCAATTAGCATTGTATCAGCTAAAAAAATCATTCATGTGGCACAAAATTAAGATGTGTATTATTACTTTATTTTACTATTAAATTTGTTGGTGGTTGAAAGAATGATACTTCCAATTTAAAGAACTTTCTCCATATTAGTTGACATGGTTCTTTTCCATGATGTTTGATGTGGTTTGCAAAAGTTCTGTAGCGCATGTGGTTTTGACCCTTTATCCTATGGTGATTTACCATAGGATAACACCACGAAGTGGAACCTAAACCCTCTTTGTGCCACGTGACAGATGCCACGTGTCACATGCCACGTGTCCATGCCACGTATCCATAGGAACCCGAGGTTCAGGGCCTTGGGCCACTGAACGCACGAACGGTGCCAAACTCCCAAGCATGGAGCCAAGGAGTGATGGAACCGAACCACAGAGCAACTCCCGAGCATACAGCCCAAGGAGCGAAGGGATAGAGGCCCGGAGCGACTTGGAACAGTCCTGAAGCAACTAGCATCCCAATGCCAGGACCAGCACGCAAAACGGAGCCAAACGGAGTCTGGCGCTATTTCGGCATACCGGTGGCTTAACGTGAGGATATGGGTACTCCACCAGCTAGCATGGAATGGAACTTGGGCTTAGACCCAAGCCGGACGCAGAACAAGGATAGGCACGCAAGCGGGAGCTAGACTATGCCTCAGGTTGGTTGGCCATGCCCGACCTACCCACTATCCCTACTATACATTTGGAACCCCCCATAGCCCCCCCCCCCTTGAGGAACACACGCTTTGGGCTTTCACCCCAAGCCTCCCTTAGTATCAGGAGTTAGTCTCTGGGACAAACTCGAAACTTACTAAATATGGAATGTCCTTAAATTGTGAATTTGGACATGGGACGAATACCATTGTGTTCAGGCCGATCTCTACATTCCGTAGATATGCCAAATGAGCAAATTTGGACACTTTCCATAAATAGCATTTGGGACCGAAATGAGACTAACACAAAGGGCATGATAGCGAGGGTGTTTGGCAGACACGGTAAGCTATCATCCAGCGATATTGAGGGACCAATCTCAATATGCGAGGGTTCTTGTCAAGCCAGTGCAAGACAAAGCAAAAGAGAACTAAAAGCCAGGCCGAGTATGCTCAGCTAGAAACACATAGGAGTTCCTACCTTATGTCCATCTGGCTAAGTACAGGTGCTAAGCCCAGTAAACTAACACTTGAACAAGAGGGGCTAATAAAGGGAACCAACAATACCGACCTCCTGCCATCGTGGCAGTAAGGTAAGAGTGTCCGTAAGGACTAGCCGACAGGTAACTTTCGATACCTGAAGTCACATTCGCGACAAGTTCTTTTCAAAGGTTTTGGACTTCCATCTTGTGGGATTTATAAGAACAATGCATGACAATATCCTTGATTTATTTGTTACTTTTTAGTTAATAGGATTCAACATGTATCAGCTAGAAACTAAATTAATCATGAAATAAGATACATGATTTTCTACCAATATTAGTCTTGGGTTGATATCCTTTGATTTCTCACTAGCTTTCTCTTGTCTCACATTCTAGTTTGTGTTCTTGCCTTGAAGTTTTGGTATAGTTGCTACAACTTGTTAATAGAGATGTGCTCCCAGTTAGTATCACTTTATATACAGGTGAAACACTAAATAAAAAAAATTAAAATCCTGAAAAAATATTATCACTCTTTTCAAAAATGGTAGAAAACCAAGAAAGAGGTGTCATACTAAGAAGATATCTAACCAATTCCACACAAGAAGTTGAAGTGGAATATTGATTAAATTACATGACAATCCAAAGCATAACTAATTTATTGAATTTGGATTGCATGCTAATGCTTTATTTCGTTAAAGTGGGACTTATTCAGTAAAGTGGGACATTAATTAGCATGTGTCCACATGCCATTTCCTAGTACTTAATTAATATTTATTAATATTTCTATCAGTTTTTTAATTTATTTTTTATATTTCACAATATTATAACACAAAATCATATGAAAAGTTTTTAATTTATAAATTATAAAGTTAAAACTTCAATTTTTTATTGTTGTTATAAAAATGGCATGTGGCCACACACCATAAGTGGGATAATGAAAAGTCCCACTTTAACGAAATAAAGCATGCTATCAAACTTTGTTGGCATACCAATATTTAGCTCAAAATTAAGAAGCCATTGTTGATGTTAAAAATGTTATTAAAACTATAAGCTAAGAGTTGTGTTAGATTGCTCTAATGCTTTGTATGACTTTTATATAAAATATTATGATTTGATTGGAGTTCAAAAATAAGATTTGCAGTTGAAAAATAAAAATTCAATACTCAAAGAAACACCTAGGTAAGAAGCTTTTAGACTAGAAATTAGTATAGTTATAAGAGATTTCTCCCTAAAGGAGGATCTTGTTTATAAAAATGATTAATAAAGAAACTATGTTTTATATGTTTTTTGTGATCAACCACTTGAGCAAATTAATTTAGCAAATGAGAATAATTTTTATACTGTCACAATTGCTCAAGGATTGCAAAGTGAATTTCAAAGCTCTATTTCGTTAAAGTGGGAATTGTCATTATCCCACTTGTAAAATAAGGTTTCCAAACCTTTATATAGTATATAAATATAACAAAATTCAACTGCATTGAGGCACATGCCATTTTATTTTAAACAAGGAAATGTCTACTCAATCACTTCTCCTCCCCCTGCCACTGCTTCACCTCTTTCTTCTCCTTGTTATCGTCGTCCAATTTCTTTCCATCCTTTTAATATTGGCTCAGTTGCTCCGAGTCTAGGTGGAGCCCAAGTCCCCATTCAATCTTTACTTTCCCCTTATTAATAAAACAACTTCGTAGACTTCCAATAACATGCTGTAACACTTCTAGTATAATGCAAATCCTCTCAAAGAATTGTCTTTTAATATTAATACAATGGCATGGAACCCCATGCCATAATAAGTTACATTTTTAAATAAATACATGCCATCTCAAACTGTTATTTTTTGCCTCCAACGCCTATACAATAATCTTGGAATTTCATCACTCTCCACACTATTAGGATTTAAACCCAATAGTAATGCCATCTCTTCTCTAATACGTCCACGCTCATGTTCAGTGGTCAAAGAACCCATCCGGTTGAGCAGATTATGGAGATGCGGATAGTGCTTGGCTAGACAATATACATGCCATAAATGATGACTGGTGTCTGTCCGATCAAATGGCTTCTGATATACCGTTCCATCTGCCATTTGGTTGATTTCTGCAGCCACCTCCTGGACTAGCCGGTTCTCTATCACCATTGCTCCAAGCCGTTTTGCAAGGTCTCCCAGAACATACGGTTTCTTCTCCCTAGTTTCCATACTGCAAGAGATGGGGTGCACTGCATATGTGTGCGTGTTCGCTGCAGTTTTAATCGGCGAGTCATCGATGATGAGGATTTCACTTGAGCTAGCAGTCCGGTTCATCACTACAGCCTCTGGCTTGACGAAGATGGGCTTGCTACCCCTCACATGGACCATAGTCAAGCAATCCTCCTGCGTTAGGAGAAAGTCAAATGGTAATATTACTCGCGTCTGATCGTGCATCATCTGTAGCAACGTTAATGCATTGTGGCGCATCATGGATGTCCAAACTCCCAATTGCAAATTGAACCCGGCCCTCTGTTTTAAGTGTCGCATGGTCATTATTAGATCCCGTAGTTTCTCCCATGTGATTAATGTGAATCTGTCTCTTTTGACCAACTTGCGACTGCAGGCTTTGGAGGGTGCAATGACATTCGAGGACGAGCCACGCTCATGGGAGAAAAGGACACCGTTCAGATCAAAAATGATACAGTACCTTCGCCGTGACTCTGAAATAAAATGCGTCAGCATAAAAAATGGTACAAGTCAATTTTACCATCTACAATATTAGCGAATGGTGCTCCCGATGGTCGTTGAGAGGGTTTTGGTCGAGGAAACGTGAAGGGCGGAAATACTCTCCTCTGCAATGTGGGGTCAATCGCATCCGATGGCGTGTGGGCACATGCCATTTCAGCTGTAGACTCTGGTACAACTGGCTCAACAGTGGCATGGGGTGGTTCCGATGGCGTGTGATCACACGCCATTTCAGCTGGTGCCTCCGTTGGCAAAGTGGACATGATCGAACAGGCAGCAGGGGCAGTGTAGGGAGGTTCCAACGGCGTGTAGTCAGACGATTGGGCACACGTTGAGTCCGTTGGAAATGAGGATACGACCGGCTCGGGGGCTGGGGCGGCCTCATGCGGGTCCAATGGCGCCTGGTCACCGTCAGTTGGATACGTGGACAAGATTGACTCAGTGGTATGGGTAGCATCAAGTGGAGCATGGTCAGCTTGCTTGGCGTTGATATGGATAGTAGCCTCCACCAGCTCTGATGACTCTTGTAGGCAAGTAGAGTCCACTGGCGGATCCATATGCATGTCCAAATATCTCCCTTCGATTGAGATGGTATCCTCCCGTGCTACTAAAAACAAACTCATTAGCACATTGAATCGACTATACTGTATTTACCATCAACTGCTATTGAGGAACTAGGACCGATATCACTTGGGCGCACTGCTGATTCTGAAGGATTGGACATACGTTTCGACCCTTGCTTGGCACTATCCTTCCTCGACACTAAAGGCTAGAGTTTGTAAATTCAACTGAATAATCTCTACTTACCATTTGCTCTGCGACCTACATGGACAATGTTAGAAATGGTAAAAGGTTAGGAATGGATGTACTATTATTTACCTGATGGTTTGTCTTGTATGACCTTCCTCTGCTGCTCTTTGGCCACCTCAGGCTGGCCATCGTCGTCATCATCATCGTCGTCGTTATTGTGATCGTCACCTTTGTGAGGACCATCCAAGTCCTCTTCGTCCTCCTCTTCTTCGTCCTCCTCTTCTTTGTCCTCCTCTTCGTCCTTCTGCTCTTCCTGCTCATTATCTTTCTCTGGCTCCTCATCCCCCTCCTGCATTTCTTCCATAGGCTGCTCAGGCTGGATGGCTTGTTCTTCCAGGACCATCTTGGGAAAATCATCTGGCTAAGTCTCCATCTCAAAATACAAGACATCCATAGCATGTTTTAGTGCGTGACCTAGGACTGTATCCTCACCCGACTGTCTTAACATGGTTCCTGCACGTTCTTGCACCCTTCGAAGACGACAAGATGAGAAAAATGTGGCCCTGACTTGAAAAGCATCCCTCATCCATTGTACCTCTCCATTGAGATTGGGGAAGGGGAGTCCGCCATAGGAATCTGAGTCAGGAGGTGGTGACTGCCTGCTTTCACTCAGCCCTTGATCTGCAATGAATGGCGTGAGCACACACGCCATAATCGCGAGGCATTACCTATCATCTTTTCGTTGCCCTTCTTCCTTTTCGAATCAAACGCCTCTGATCTCGACGACTGTCCAACGTGCTTTCGCTTTTTATGACCACTGTCAGTTTGAGCTTGGCTGGTGCTTGCCTGTTTTGCCTTTGAAGAAGTGTCTCCTGCAAGGAATGGCATGAGACCACACGCCATTGCAAATATAATTTGTACCTCCTTTTTTCCTATTGCTTGTCTGTTTGTCCTTCTTCGATGCGCCACCAGTGCGCTTTTCAGTCCTCGTGTCTGAATATTCACAACGATCTATAATCAAAATGGCGTGAGGCCTCACGTGACCTTACCTTGTGCAGGTTGTGAGCTCGGCCCAACATGGGTATCTTCAACAGTAGCTGTTAACGCCGTTTCAACATCTGGGGGTGGCCACGCTCCTGCATACAGAGCTTGTGAGATAACATTTAAACTTAAAGTGTGTACTCACCAGGTTTGCAGAGAAGATACTGTTTTTCTTTGGCAACTGTAATTATATGCTCCATTGAAGTCACCTCTTCAATGGAGTTTGTCACTGCAACACACGGGACACCCTTGAGTAGTGCGGCTCGAAAGAATAGTCCGCCGCAGTTGTACTCGACAACGCATTTGCCCTTGGAGTCGGAAGCAGGTGACCCACCCGCTATTGCGTTGAAGACCCAGCTGAGCATTTCCCATGCTGCACCTGGAGCTTTCTTTGGATTCGAAAGCTCCATAGCCGTCTTCAGTTCCTCAGGCACGGGTAAATTGACCTCCCTCAGATCAATTCGATTGGCCTTGTCGAACGAAGCTGGGAAGTCACTCCAGTCCCACTCTGCTGCAGGACCAATAACAAGAGCGAGTGTGAAGATGCGGACATTCGTCGGTATCTTCTTCTTAGCCATTATCCCATGGATCTCCCGCATCTCCTTGCCTTTCAACCGAGCTTTCACCTCGTTGAAGGCCTTCTAGAACTTGTGATAGGATTCGGAGTCGTAGATCATATAGTGGACTGAAGATTCCACCTCCGCAAGTCCCACCATTAAGTCAATGATGGAGCTGACTTCGTCTGCATGAGTGATCTCCTCGTTTGTGAAGTCCATCACACAAAAGATGTTCTTGACCTGCTCATCTCCGTAGGAAACGATGCTCCTCCACCTTTGATCCTCATCCAAATTCAAGTATACCCGGTAAGGTTCTCGATAGGCCTCTGCTGCGGGGTCGAGCTGTTTCTGAAGCCGGCGGTCGACATCAATCTTAATGAAATTTGGATACTGATCCAACTTCTCAGCTTTACTTTTCGTGGCATCCCGCAGCAGATCGATGAACTTGGGGGCCCCCTTCACGTACTCGTCGATGTCTTCATTTGACAGATCCAGCGCTTCCATCATCTCTTGCGTGGTGTCGATGCTCACCCTCTCCACGGCCACTTGCTCGAAGATCCAATCCTTCAATAGCGCACGAGCTCTCAGAGTCGTGCACAAGTCCTCGTATGTCACAATATGGCTAGGAGTCATTTTGGTCTTGTTGAAGACTACCTCACCACGTAGAAGAGCATTAGCCACTGTCAGAAGGTCGTCGTCGTCTAGAGACCGCGAGAAACGCAAGGCGTTGAGCTTCAAATCATTGGGCTTCCGGCCGTCCTCCACACCCATTGAGTTTGGCAACTCCCCGTCATGGTACCTCCTCAGCACATCTACCCATTTGTCAAAAACAACTTTTGTCGCGAGTAGAATGTTATGGATGCTGAGTGTGTCATTGACCCCCAGTGTTTTCGAGAGAAAACTCGAGAATACCTGCAATGGAAATGGCGTGAGGCCACATGCTATGCCACATGCAACGAGGCTTACCTGCCAGGTGCTAGTTGCTAGTGCACGTCCTTGTCCTGGTTTTTGTGGCTTCTTCAGTTGAACCCAGAGCTTCCGTGTTCGTGCCAATGTCTCGTGCAGACCCGATTTGTAGCACATTTCTTGCTTGACATTCTGCGCGTGGGAGATGTATATGATAGATCGGAGGGGCGAGTTGCCTTTTATCAGGCGGACAACTCTTGTCTTGAAGACTTTCTTCACCTCCTCGCCCACCATAATATCCACAACTATCTCTTGCATCGCCAAGCTAGAATGCTGCCCGGAGACGGCATAGAACCGGATGTTCTGATCGTCCAACACCTTCCTATTGATCAAGTCTGGAAACCTCGTCTCGCCCTTCATTGTTCGGTAGTAGGGGATCACGTCTGCGATGTCGGGTGTTACTGGACTTGCCAGCATCTTCTGCTTCAGTTTCTCCACCCACTCATTAGATACTAGCCTGTGGTTGTATTTGCTTTGGATGTCGATACGGCTCACGTTGATTGTATATACTTTGTTGGAATAGTAACAAGTACTATTATCTGCGACGATTTTTGCTGCCTCTTCTTGCTCTTTCTGCTCTTTGCGGCTCTTCTCTTTTGGTGGGTGTAGTGTTCGAACCCGAGGCAATGGCATCACCGAGTAGCTTCTTTTTTGGAGGAGAGTCGGACATCGGCTTGAGCTTGACCACCCTTTTCTACTTTGGGGTAGTTTCCAGATCAACCCCCTTCCCCTTCACTTTGCGAACTGGAGGCACTCTCAACAGCTCAATGTTGGAATATAATTTTTGAACATCGCCGTAGGTAAGGTCCGTGGATTCCATGTGATCTTCATAGACCCGCAGCGTCTTTGAAATTGTGGGCCTCCTGGACAACCTCTCCCTAGCTCGCTCTAGGAATTCCTCATAGCCGCTACCCCCCTCCGGGAAGCTGCTAGGATGTGCAAAGTGGATCTTGAAGGCAGATGCTGTCTCTACCACAAGTGCCAGTCCATATTCTTGCATGGAACTGCATGGAGTGTCTGTCACTTGGATGAGGATCCCCATGCATTCTTTTCTCCCACCATCTGTGTTGTACAGCCTCAAATCCTCGCCTTCCATCCCGAAAGTCCACCTGGTGAGCTCCTCCCCCTTCTCTGCATCCACATTGACAGTGGCTGGAAGAAGAACGCAATTCCTCGCCTGTTCAGAAATGCACAACAATTAGAGCTGACAGATGAAAAGCTAGCAGCTGGAAATAACGTGAGGCCACACGCCATTCACCACTGCATCAGATGTCTTGAGGCTGCATCCTAAGATGGCGTGAGGCTACACACCATCTGTAACTGGACTGCACTCGAGAGCCCAATCGGTGCATGCCAATGTTGCTACTGAATGGCATGTGGCCTCATGCCATTTTCTACTTGGCCTAAAAAACTTACCATTTGAAGCCGAATGGAGGCGTGACAACCGGACTCGCTGGCGAATGTGCATTGTGTGTGCAGCGGATCGTAGCAGCAAGGCTACTCTACCACTTACAGTTGGAGAGTGGTGTTGAAATCTCCCAGGACGCCAAGTGGGCTGCGTGTGGGTGGCGGAGTGGGCGGCGGAGTTGGCGGCAAAGTTACAAACTGGGTGTGTCTTGAAGTGGACGCCGATGCACACGAGCGCGATGCGAGCGCGAGTGTGATGCAAGCGCAAGTGGACGCCGATGCACACGAGAAACCTGTAGAGAAGTGGGAGCGCGATGCGAGCGCGAGTGTGCGAGCGCGAGTACGAAGCAAAATGCAAAGCCTAACCTCACACGCGCGAAATGTCACGACGGTTGGTAATCCCGCCACGTCATCATTCCTCGGACTTGGGCGCTACCATTAATTTCTGGATCGCCGTGCGCATGCGTGAAATCCAAAAGAAATCCGCAACGTCATCATTCCTCGGACTGCATGCACGCGAAATCCAAAAGAAAGATCATGATTGGGATATCATTTAATACCCTCGCTATATTTATACCATGCATGATTGGATATTCAAAAGCATCTTGTATTTCCAAAAATGCCAGATGTTCAGCTAAATAAATTGTCAGAGGATTTGATGTGACGTTCAAGCGTGTGGGCTCATGCAATTTTGATCCCAAAAAATGCACCAAAAAATGCTCGGCGTCATCTGGCGTTATCTCTTGAATGGCGTGGGGCCGCATGCCATTTTCAGGAGCACATAGGAGTATATTCCTAGAATATTCTAACACGCGTGAGATTGTTTTGAGTTTCCTGGAGATCCAACCGTTAGATCGCAACTAGATTTTACAGAATGGTATACAATGTCCTTCTTGATGACCCTGCAAAGAAGTATCTCGATCGGACACCACATGAGACCACACGAGCCTTACAATGTTTCAGGGGCATTTGCCATAGATCTGACCGTTATTTTCCTCCAAGATTCTACAGTTTGGTGTGCATTGACCTTTCCATTGACACTGCAAAGGGACATCACAATCAGATGTGGGATCACAAGAAACCAACTTCACTAACTCTGGTTTCACCAAGATCTACGTAAGGAGTTATAAAATGAAAGGACCCTCTCTATTGAAATGTGTTTATGGTCCTAGGGGCATTGTGACATATCAAAGGATTTTGCATCAAGTTCTGTATTTGCATGTTTATCAAGCTACTGAATTGCTAAACCCTAAACCCTAACCCTAAACATGTGGCAAATGCTGCGTGAAGAAAGATGCCCTTTCTGGGCAAATGCTATAAGAGGCAGATGCCGAGCAGATGTATCTCAGGCTAGCGAAGGGGACAAACGAAAGCTAGCTATAAACATGACGGGATGCAAATATAATTGAAAACATTGAAAATGCAAAAAGAAAGGTTTATAATATTTTTGAATTTTAAGCAACCAAAGGAATGTAAGTAGGGCATGTGTTTGTAAGTTTAAAAATGCCTCAACCACTTAAATTCCTAAGTAAATAAAGCTGTTTCTATTTTTGGTACAGGTAAACTTTATAGCGTGTGGGCTCATGCAATTTTGAACCCAAAAATGCACCAAAAAATGCTCGACTAGCATTATTCTTTGAATGGCGTGTGGCCTTATATTGCCATAAATGGACGTACACACACAGCATAATTATTCCTTTACACGGCGAATAATCTTGGCGCGGATCGCTGACATGGCATGGCAAAGTTCGAATCACTGACATGGCACAGCTGGATCGAGGTAAGGACATGATGTGACAAAGTTCAACCTCCGACAGCAAAGTCTAGAAGCTACTCAGTTTGAAATTTGTCAGAGGAATCATAAGATCTGGTTTGTCAGAGGATTTGATGTGACGTTCAAGCGTGTGTTATTTTTGAATTCTCGAACTCATTCCTAGGTCTATCATTTTTGTGCGCCGTGTTCTTGGTTCCGCTGAGCGCAGTGAGCGCTGCTTGTGTAAGCGGCGTTGTGAGCTGTGGTTTATGCGTCTACAAGCGGTTGCGGCATTGCAAGCGCCATTGCGAGCGGCACTGTCTTTGGTGTGGCTACCGCTTCCTCTTGATATTCGGCACTTGTGCTTCCTGGTATGTTCACCATGGAATGGTTTAGGACCACATTTAGAAATGGCATGAGGGCACATGCCATCTTGGGCCCTTGCAATTTCATGGCTAGCGTATTGTGGAAGATAGAGGTAGAGTGATGAGGTACAAGATGAGAGAATGGGACACAGTGTGGCTGCCAGTGGATGGCATTGAACTCTTCAAGAGAGATCCCATAACTGGGGAACCTATGATTCCTCAGGGTTCCCCACGGCCGATGCACCCGGATGGACTCAAAGACCAGGAAAGTATAGTGGTCGGGATTAGACAGCATATTGCCTTCTGGAAGAGGGGGTTGGTGTTTGGTGGAGAATCCTATTTTAAGAGGTGCAAGCCTTTGCTCGAATACTGGGAGAAGATTATATCTGCTATCCAAAATGGGCCGGTTGTATATGAAGAATTGGAAGAGTCCTTTTGGCCAGAACCCAGAGCACCAGATAGTAGCGGAACAATGTCCTCTGGAAATGCAGTGACAGATAACGATGTTGAGGATCACTATTGTGGGCCGAGGAACAAGAAGCTGGATTCAGCATTCAATCCAGTACAGGTCTGCAAAGGAATGGTCGTGCTTGTCAGACCCAGTAATAAAAAACAAATGATATGGGTGGGGCGCTACATCATTGATGCGGAGGAGGACGCGGAAACTAACTCCTTCAATGTAACTGTGGAGTGGTTCAAGCCAAGTTCCGGATATACGAAGGATTGCCTAGAAAAGAGATGGGTGCTGAATCCAAGGGATCCCAGCATGAGCATATTGGTGGATAATGTTGTGCATGGTTGGATGCGGAAGCAGAGTGCCACCATCACCTTGCCAGACCATGCAAGAGATGTAGCAAGAGCATTCATAACCCGGGTTCAAGGTGAGATTCATTAATATTCCTTTACTAAGTTTCTAATGTATTTTATTTCAAGGTGAACAATCCGAATCTGAATCAGAGGAGGCGTGATGGCATGTGGCCCTTTGCACTAGTATATCTTAATACCGGTCTGAGAAATAGAATGGCATGTGCCCTCAGGCCTTTTACTAAATCACCTTTGAAAGAAATGCAAGCCTCTATGTCGTAAAAAAAAGGTACTAGAGAAATTCCTTAATAATATGAATGTTATTTAGTTTCATGAAAATACACTAAGGGTCAAATGAGTTAAATGACTTCTCCAGACTAGCAATGCCTCTTGCTACACCTTCACAATTAGATTCGTTAGAAAAAGATAACATTGAATAATATCTAAATGTTCTCACCATTAAGTTATATGTCTGGCTAATAGGAATGACGTTCATCTTGGAAAGCTCACCACACGCTCAATGAACAAACAAATAGTGTGTGCGCGCATGCCATCGCTCTTCTTTAGCTTCAGATTCGGCTTGTTCACCTTGACAATGAGATTTATTATACAACCAGATGGACTCAGTCTGGACACAAAGTCACCGCGCTAGTCACCATGCCCCAGATATGTCTAGCCCCTAGACAAAAAACATATAATTTCACGTCATTTTCAAATACTTGAAAATTTGTACCTAGTCCCATTTTACTGAATAAATCCCACTTTAACGAAATAGAGCTTTTCACAATCAAACCATAAATCTACTAAAAGATTACAAAAACATTTTTGCCTAGTCTTACATAGATTTAAAAGCATCCCACTAGAACTTTATACACACCATAGTGAGATATTCTTGGGAAATATGCCTAAAAGGCAGATGCCCTATAAAATGAATCTTAATTACCAAGGTAAATTTAGGAAAGAAATCAAATAAACTTTTCTAAGCAGGATTCATCTATTCAATCTAAAATGCTCAATGGTTTTCACCACATGTAATTGTGCCTAAAAAAAATGGCAAATTATGAGTTTGTGTGAATTACAAAAAGTTAAATGATGCAAGAAAAAAGGATATGTTTCTGATTCCTTTTACAAACGAAATTTTAAATTCAATAGCAAGTCATGAGATGAGCCATTTTATATTGATCTTCAGGTGCTACTTCCATCTGATTATAGCCAGAGAATCCATCTAAATTTATAAGCTTATAGGGAGTTTATACTTATTGCAAAATGCCTTTTGGCTTATGTAATACTCCTTTTACGTTTTAAAAAGTTGTTATAGATACTTTCAAAGAATCTTTTATTGATTTCATGAGAGTTTTCATAGATGATTTTAGTGTTTTCAGCTCTAAAAGGGAACATTTAATTTTTTTGCAAAAATGTTTCCAAAAATATAGAGAATATAGCATTTCTCTTAATCTAGAGAATGTTCTGTCTTTGTAAAACCTCCTATACTTATTTGCAATCTCTATGCCTACCACTTGATTGAAAGATATGCAAATTTATTTCTCTACAAACACCATTCCTCCCCACTATAACTTGGTAGAGAAAAAAATGTTAAGGACACGACTTTACTCTATTATAGTGGAAGTGATGATGTCGCGAATGTGACTTCGGGTATCGAAAGATACTTGTCAGCTAGCCCTTACAGACACTCTTTCCTTATTGCCATGACGGCAGGAGGTCGGTACTGTTAATTCTCTTTATTAGCCCCTTTTGTCCAAGTGTTAGTAAACTAGACTTAGCATCTATACTTGGCCGGATGAGCATAAGGATGGAATTCTTAAGTGTCTATTTAGCCAAGCATATTTGGCCCGGCTTGTTAGTTTTCTTTTGCTCTGTTTTGTATTGGCTTGGCAACAACCCTCGCGTATTGAGTCCAGTCCCTCAATATCACTATATGATAGCTTACTATGTTTGTTAAATACCCTCGCTATCATGCTCTTTGTGTTCGTCTCATTTTAGTCCCAAATGCTATTTATAGAAAGTGTCTAGATTCGCTCATTTGGCATATCTACGAAATATAAAGATTGTTCTAAACACAATAGTGTAATCTAGGGACATTCTATATTTAATAAGTTTCGAGCTTGTCCCAGAGACTAACTCCTGGTACTAAGGGAGGTTTGGGGGTGAAAGCCCAAAG